>NC_089260.1:1286500-1607500 GCF_963930625.1 Muntiacus reevesi | reverse complement strand
ACTCACACTACACACACACACACTCACACACACTCACACTCACACACACACACACTACACACACTCACACACACACACACTCACACACACTACACACACACTCTCTCACACACACTCACACACTCACACACACACTCGCACACACACATACACACTCTCACACACACTCATACACTCACACACAGACACACACACTCACACTACACACTCACACACACACTACACACACACTCTCTCACACACACTCTCACACACTACACACACACTCTCTCACACACACAAACACACACTCACACACACACTCCCAGGACCCTTTAGACCAACATTTCACAAAACTGGAAACACCTCTGCCTGTGCATTGGTGTTCTATTTGATCGTAGCCCCCAAACAGTGTGTCCAGTGTTTGACCAAGCACAAGCCAGGGAACTCTGCGCACCTGTGCGCCGAGTCTCAGAGGGCAGGTGTAAGCCAAGACTGCATGGTGAGGTGGATCACAAATCGGTTACTTGTCTTACAAGATGATTCACCATGCCATTCCTTCAAGTGTCAAACATCTCTAGCATACTTTAAGCATTATTCTATTTACTAAAACCTAGGAAACATTTATCATGAGAAAAATAACAACATATGACATATCACCATATTTCAGTCTGTTAGGGTCCAGCTGTCTTGAGTCTGGTTTGCCAGAATCTATGATGGAGACCGTCCTACTGGAAGAACTCCTCAGGCTCAAAGACCAAACGGCTGGACGCGGGTTGTGTCCTACTTTGGGGCACTTGCTTCATGCGTCTTCCTTTAACACAATGGAGACTCACGCCATAGAAGTTTAAAGAAGGAGGTATTCTGGAAGAGTCAGGATGCCTGAGGTCTGAAGAACAAAGACAGGACCTGAAGATCCAACCCAGGGCAGCCCATGAGAAAGGTGTATCCTTTGCATGGATGAGGCAGTCACAGGAAGCCACAGCTGAAAGCATGTACATTCCCATGACTCCGGAAAGCCTCAACACTTCAGTGATAAATGTGCACTGATTTGCTGACAGTGTTGGGGAAGAAAGGGAGGAGGCGCTATGGGGGAGTGCAGATCTCTGCACTGGCTCTGCTGGGCAGTAAGGAGCATCCCGCTGAGGGGACCGCATCCAGGGGCAACCAGCAGCAAACAGCTCAGGGTGGTGGGGGCCAAGGCAGAGGCACGAAGGGTAGCTTGGATGGGAGTGGCTTTCCCAAATGAAGATGAGACAAGACCTCTTATCTCCCAAAAAACACTAAGGCAAGATAACATGTAAGTTTGGGAGAGCGGGGAGTGAAGGGGGCGAGGAGGCTGTCAACGAATGGCAAAGGGTTTTGTCATATTAGCAGACAAACATATACAGCGGAATTCTGTTTATCCATACCAAACTATCCCTCCATGCTTTGTCATCAAAACCTTTTAACAATATTTATAAGTGTAATGAAAGGGTATAAAATTTGGTACATTTCTCTTATGAGAAAATCAAAGATATCAATATCTACGGTGTATTTAAAAGTAAAAGAGCCATGGCTTGAGGAACACATTATTCTAATGCCAGCAGTTCGCTAGAGGACCTGAGCTTATTGTATGATGACTCAACAAGTCCAGGGAGACATGCAATGTTATATGCTTTTTTTTCTTTTTTTTAAATGAGGTCAACACCTTATAAGCTATAGAGTTTTTAAAGATGAAATCATGCACACACACTCACAGATATTGGTTTCTATAAATAAGTTCAATTTTCTGATGAAATTGTTTCGATCAAAATTTAGTTCACAAAATGCAGGATATAATTTATTTTTTATTGCTTTTACTTCCCTGTCAACACCAAAGTATTAGAAACTGTCAACACCAACGTACAGAAACTAACTATAATTTTCATTATATACAAAACTTGAAAGGTGAATACAAAGAATTGCTCTACTACATAGATTATTCCTAGGCTTCACAAAGGCAGTAATCAGAGGCTTCTAATTCATTGCTGAAGTGTATTATTTTTTTCCATGGAGGAAACAAAATATAATGAATGACAAAGCTGTTAATTCACTACTGGTTTACAAAATGCAGGATATAATTTTATTTTTTAGTACTTTTCCTTCCCTGTCAACACCAAAGTACTAAAAACTGATTATCTCTGTGTAATTTTTCATTCACCCTTCAATGGTTAATAATTTTGTTAATTATTTTCAGAAAGAATGATACAACACTAGAAATAGCTTGGAACTTGGAGACATTCAAGATAATGAGAGAAATTCAATCATTTTCTGGTTCTATCCCTGTAGCTCCATCAAATAAATTTAATAGGAAAAGAGATGATGATCCTAACGCAAGCATGATTTGCAAATTGGCAATAAATGAATATAAACCTAGCAAGATATTTTTACATACTTATTTGCAGCACTGATTTATAACAGGCAAAGCCAAATGGGCCTGAAGCTACAGGAAAGCCTTGCGGAGGGACTGACAGGACATGCCTGGCGCTGCAGAGGGGGACCTGGCAATGCCGTTTACTGTCTAACATCAAGAAAATTCCCCAATCGAATCACCAGGAGTGCTTTGTCAAGAGCTAATCCAGGGGGGGTCTGGAGCAAGAAAATACAAATTATAATCAAGTAAGTAAGTTAAAATTGCTTAAAGCTTCCTTCAAAACCAACTGTGTTGTAGAAGATGGTAAGGATCTCAGAGAAGGACTAGTCAATCAGATGCCTTATCACAAGGCCCGGGTCTTTAATGTATTCACTACATAAAGGAAACAGTTTGTTAGACAGATACAGACAATGTAGGTCTCCGCAAAATATTTCTGGTGGTGATGTCTATAAAAATATTTAGCTATTGAAAGCGACTGGTGAAAAAATAACTGTTGAACAATTTCTCCAGAATTTATCTGACAGGTTTTACAAGGAGGAACACGATCAACTGGGGAAACGGATGGAGCTGAGTTTATGAGTCACACCAAAGTTACCAAAGTCAGCCGGGATCAGATTAATCAGCAGCTGGGCAGAGATGAGGTCACCTACTGAGAACCGGGAGCAGTTAACTCAAACAGTCCGTGCACGGATCACCTCAGTGTGTCCAATACAGTAACAGAGGCGGTAAATGTGGGAACAGGGAACTGACTTAAACACTCTATGAATTTTGCATCTATATGCAAAACATGAAAGCTGAATACAAAGAACTGCTTTACCACACAGATTCTTCCTAGGCTTTACAAAGGCGGTGGTCAGAGACTTCTAATTCATTGCTGAAGTGTGTTATCTTTCTCTAAGGAGGAAACAAAAATATAATGACAACGTTGTCAATTCATTTTTATCCTTAATAGTCTCCCAAGGCTGAGTGCCTAACCACTGCTACGCAAAAATATGAGTATTTTTACTGCAAACACAATTGTTAGAGTGAAAATGAAGTTTGAGAATTTGAAAGAGAAAGTTGATTTTAAGTACATGCTATCAGTTGTTTAAGCCAGGATTAATGCCAAAATTAAAAGTCTTGTTTTCACTAAAATATCCTTTGATAATAATATTCCTGGACAATAAAAGAGCCAGAGTTCAAGTAAACTTTTCAGTTCACCATACAAAAAAGTTATTTTGCTATCTCAGTAAGATAAGTAGAGAGAAATTTCCACCAAGAATAGCTTTGAGACTTTGGACCATATCACCTTTTAGCAGCATTCTAAGTAGTTCTTTCAAGCGACTGAAAGTGTGAACCTAATTTCTCTCTGTACTTTTATGGGAGTCTGGATTAATATAAAAACAATTACCTCACTGATGAATTGAAAATGTGGCTTCATCTCTTTATAAATTCAATCTAACAGTCATAAGGATAGTGCATCATAGAACTGTCAAGACAAGGTAAAAGATGATTGATTTTCCTAATGGAGAATAATAAAATATTGCTTTATATTGAAACAAACACAGTTTTGGAGTAGAACTAAGCTAATGATGCTGAGTAGGCAAGAAAGTACTTCAAATGAATATGTGCCTGCATTGAACTTTCAGACTATACCCACAGATGCTGCTCCACCCTTACACTGCCTCAGCCTTCAGGAGATACTCTTGACAAAGCTTACGAAGCATTAGTGTGGCTGGTATAAATCTGGATTCATTAACATTCTATCTATGTTACTGCCTAGTTCTGTGGGGTTGGAAATTGTTTTTAAGTTCCCAGAATCTCAAGTTCCTTATCTTTCAAAATAGATAATAACCTCTAATTCACAGAAATATTTTAACAATTAAACATAACAGTGATAGAGACTGGGAGACAAGCACGGAGGCATTTGCCTTTTGAACGTGACGAGTGCTGCATCTGAAGGACCTCAGACTGTCGGGCGCACCCCGGTGAGGTGGTTAAACCACTCATGGGGATACAGGAGCAGCTGCACAGAGGATGCTACACATGATAAAGGATGCACCCAGAGAAGCTCAGTAGGCACGTAAGCAACCAGGTCAAGGGAGTCCTCCAGTGGGGACGGTGGGATTTTCAGGAGGTGATAAAGGCAGTGGGAGTACAGATGGAGTTCCCACCAGATGAGAGACGCCCTATCAATCCTGTAAGGACTTCTGCCTTACAGCACACAGGGAGTCAGTGGGGAACAGAACAAACTGCTTTTATTACTTGTCTTTTAATTTTTCGGTCTTGCTGTGTGGCATGTGGGATCCTAGTTCCCTGACCAGGGATCAAACCGGGGTCCCCTGCATTGGAAGCATGGAGTCTTAACCACTGGACTGCAAGGGAAGTCCCCACTTTTATTTTTTTATTGAGCTACAATTAACATATAACACTAAAAGTTTAGGTGTATGATGTGTTAATTTGATACATTTACTAATGCAATATGATTGTCACCATAGCGTTAGCTAAACCTAATACCTCTATCACATCACATAATTATTGCTTTTTTTGTGTCAAGGACAGTTAAGATCTCATCTGTTATCAATTTATAATACAGTATTGTTGACTAAAATCATTGTGCCATGCATTAGATCTTCAGTATTTATTTATCTACCAGTTGCAATTTTGTACCTTTAAACAACATCTACTGTGGAGAGTATGTGGCTTGTAAAAAGACGCTTCAGCAGCAGTCTGGAGCATGGCGTGACAGGGAAACTCATACATAAAGGACAGTGCCACAACAGCCAGCGACTGAGGGGAGAAATTAAGAGAAAATTATAAAGCAGCACTTTACATAATATTAGGGTCAAAAGACAACACTTTTATAAAATATAGGAACATACAAGGAAACATGAAAAAACAGAAACTTGCAATAGCTGTAAGCAAAGAAAAATCTGAAGGCAATTCTTCAACTTTTTGGGCTTCCCTGGTAGCCCAGATGGCAAAGAATCTGCAATGTGGGAGACCCAGGTTCAATCCTTGGGTCTCATTTTAAAAATAAGCCAATCATTGACCTGGAGAAGTTATAATAATAATTAAGTTTAAAAATAAAAGTAAAATTGAAACAAAAGGTAAACAATAAAATGATTCCAAACATATTTTCTTTTAAAAAATAATATTGCTAATAAATTTCTAGGAAATCTAGTCAAGAATAAAAGATCACATAATAGGTAAGTAAAATTAAGCATGTAAAAGGTAGAGGGGGGTACAATAAGGAGTAAAAAGACTGCTCTTTTAAGTTACCACCAGTGATTTAAATGCAAAACTGTATGCTAAGATATTTGAAAAAAAATCATGAAATAGATAATTTCCTGGGAAAAAGTATAAAATTTAAAAAATTACCTAAAGAAAAATAAAAACCTAAAAAGAAAAACTGTAGTACATTTTTAGTGGATGGATATCTAAAATTCAATAAGTGAAAAGCATACAAATACCAAGCAATTGAAAGTGCAATGAGGAAAGTTTTTCTTTTTAATAGCTGCCAAAAACATATAAAATATTGAAGAGCAATTCTGACAATATGTGCTCCCATAGGAAGTAAACCCCCAAGCTCTTTACTGAGAATAATCGAAGATCTAAATAAATTATTCCAGAGGCACCTAGTGGATTAAGGTAACAAGGAATGAGCTAATTTTGCCAAACCTAACAACGTAGAAATATTACTGGATTACTTGAAATTCATAAATTATTGAAATGGAAATAATTGGAAACAACAGTTAATACATGTGTAGCATTTTCTATACGCCATGGCACTTTTACATAGATTAACCCATATAATCATCATATCTACCCCTTAAGTACATATTATGCTTTTCTGCATTTTATGCAGAAGGAAATCAAGCTCAGAAAAAAGAGACTGCCCAGCATCACATAGCTAGTGGATCTGGGCCCCAAGAATTAAATTCAGATAGCATGACTTCAAACTCCACGTTCTGACCTCTGCGAGAGTCAGACTCTCAGTGTTAAATGACCCAAACTGGAGACTGGTCAAAAACATTGGGATAAGTGTGTGCGTGTGTGCTTCAGTCTGTCCGACTCTTTGCGACCCCGTGGACTGTGGCCCACCAGGCTCCTCTGTGCACGGGACTCTCTAGGCAAGAATCCTGGAGTGGGCTGCCATTTCCTTCTCCGGGGGATCTTCCCGACCCAGGGATCGAACCTGCGTCTCTTGTCTCCTGCATTGGCGGGTGGGCTCTTTACCAGTAGCGCCACCGGGGAAGGATAAATATATACGTCTCTGAAAAGCGGAAACTGCTTATATATAATGTTAAATGAAAAAGGAATAAATCGAACTCTGTAAGTGTAATATAATCTCAGTTGTATTGTTTTTACCCATCTGTAAGTGAATGTGTGTAGAAAGAATGGATTAAAAATTAATAAAAAGCAGCTGACCAGAAATATGCCCAATATGTTAAGTGTGGTTTAAGGTAACATTATATATGAATTTAATTTTTATATGAATTTGGTTTTTAAATACATTTCAAATTTTCTGAAGCAGCAGGTACTACTTCCATTAAAAAATAAATAAGGCTGATTGTTTGGTATGAATGGTGACCATAGGGAAGAATAGTTACAATTTTTCTAAAAATAATATTTTACTTGAATGAGACATTCAGACACAAAACGTTCCCTTGCTTTAACCTTTTCCAAAATATATGAAATCAACTGAGAAACAATGATAACCAAAGCTAAAATATCCTTCCTTCCCAATCCAACTCCCATCATACGCTTCCCTCCTGCTCCCAAACATATATGATAACACAAGCTAACAAAAATTTATGTTTGATAAATATATAAAATCGATATTTACAGGAATGTCCCAGAAAGTCACATAGTTACCCATTTCAAATAGTATAAAAAGCTTATCTTAGCCTTTTACTACTCGGTTCATATACAAAGACCAGCACCAATCTGTCCAGTTACAGATCGTGTGATTTTAGGCTTCACTGCAAGCTTTTTCCCTAGCACATATCCCTAGCGCAAGAAAAGAAAAAATAAAACAAGTCCAAAGATTTTGGATTATCTTATACCTAAATTAAATAAGCTACCATATTTTATCTTTTTGTTCAAATAATGAAGTCTTTTTTTATTGTTAAATATGCAACATTACTGAGATCTTTTTTTATCCAATGAACCCTCCATAATGATGACTGATTGCGGGTCTCTTTCAGTATCCTTCCTGCCTCAAAAATAGAGCCTCCTCAAAGAAAATGAACGTTTAACTGCATAATTATCTGCTTGGGTATCTCTCCCCAGGTCCACTTATCCTCGCTCAAAGGTCTCAAGTCAAACCTGGTAACCACAAATTGTGCGGCAGTAATAGAATCCTGCCATAATGCAAGTGTCAGCGCTGCCTCTATCTGCAACCGCAGCCACTTTCAGCTTTCAGTTTTTATTTAAAAGGCTTAATTGGAAGTTTTTATTACTCCCAATTAGGCTTTTTAATTAAAAGGAAAAGTTGAAAGAGGCTGCAGGCAAATACTGCTGAAGCCCATATCAGCATAAAATCAAAGGAAATAAAAACAAAATTATGCTACTGTAAAACAGCAGTAACGGGCACAGCTTTCAATAATGTTTACCTCTGGTCATATTTAATGTTATGATAGCAGCTGACAGTGATGGAGTGGACATGACTGATTGGAAAAACCAGAGCGTACCTAATGCAACAATAGAATTCATCAAAATGAGACTTAAAAAACCACATTAGCATTCAAGGCGAAAATCTACCAAAATGCACAGTTGACAATTCAAGTAGTTAGCAACTCTAATTCACCAGCATGGCACTAACTCTACAGGCTAATGCAGACTCTCAAAACCTCTTTAACAAGCAGAATACTACACATAAACAGTGTGGGTAATTGTTTATGTTGTAAGATGATTAGCTTTTTAATTTCGTTAAGGATTTTTTTGTTCCATATAAAGCCTTAGCTTGTCATTACTGTGGAGTTTTGCACTAGTGATGGTTTTTTAACTCAAAATGAAATTAGAAGTAGTGCTCACTTGTATTTTTGGCATCTCTTAAATTCCATGTCATGTTTTAGAGCAAAACAGAGCTTCTTATATAAAGGTGAGTTTATCATCAGCGGTAACAGATATATGTAGAGATATTAGATCTGTACCAGATAGAATTTCATACCTAATAATCTAGGCTATTTATCCTTAATTTTATAAATTATATCAAGGGTCAGAAGAAGATATTGATAATAGGTCTCATATAAGCTGTGGTATCAAAGAGTTATTTCTTCATGTTAGCTTTCTAACTCAGGATTAGATCAATATTTGCCCCCAAATAACAATAAAAATTTTGGGGAAAATACATAATTATCTATGGAAGAAAGGGTAAACTATGCCACAAAGGCTGATAGAAATCTTTGTGTTAATGTCCAGTCATTTAGGGAGTGCATGTTTTGGGCAGTTGAAATCTTTAGGAGAAGATAGCGCACATGTAACAGAGCCTCTCTTTCTTTTGCTAGAGACAATGATCGTGGAGAATCTCCTTCAGGAGGAGCGATTCACTAAATCTGCAAACTGGGGAAGAGGTACTTTGGTTGTGTCATGGATTGCAGCTTTCTTTGTTCTGCATATCCAATTTTCACAAAAAATAAATTAACTCCTGTTTTTCCATGTCCTGCAAACACTTTTATTACTTCTTACAGTAACTAGAATAAAGTGAAAGTGAAGTCGCTCAGTCGTGTCCAACTCTTTGCGACCCCATGGACTGTAGCCCACCAGGCTCCTCTGTCCACAGGATTTTCCAGGCAAGAGAACTGGCGTGGGTTGCCATTTCCTCCGCCAGGGGATCTTCCTGACCCAGGGACTGAACCTGGGTCTCCTGAATTGTATGCAGACGCTTTACTGTCTGAGCCTAGAATAAAACCCGAAATTTTATGCATGGCTTATGAAAGTCCTACCTGATTTGGCTCACAACTTCAACCTCATCACGAGTCTTCTCTCTAGTTTACTCTTTTCCAATGGTAAAGATTTTCTTCTCATTCTACAGACACACCAACAAGCTCTCTCCTTCCTTGAGACATTAGCACATGTCCTTCTCTATGCCTAATACTCCAGCTTCCCAAATGCTAGTTTTCCCTCGCCTCTCCATTTACAGATAGTCTGAAAGTAAAATTTACCTCTTCAAAGAAGACTTCTCTAATCATTTAGAAAGTCAATCACAGTTAATACCATATTCTGTCAAAATTCATATATTTATATACAAACCTAGACAGCGCATTAAAACATAGAGACATCACTTTGCCGGCAGAGGTCCATCTAGTCAGTTATGGCTTTTCCACTAGTCATGTATGGATGTGAGAGTTGGACCATAAAGAAGGCTGAGTACTGAAGAATTGATGCCTTCGGATTGCGGTGCTGGAGAAGATTCTCAAGAAACTATTGGACTGCGAGAAGCTCAAACGAGTCAATCGTAAAGAAAATCAACCCTGAATATTCATTGGAAGGACTGGTGCTG
Source organism: Muntiacus reevesi (assembly GCF_963930625.1). Lineage (NCBI taxonomy): Eukaryota > Metazoa > Chordata > Mammalia > Artiodactyla > Cervidae > Muntiacus > Muntiacus reevesi. The sequence continues at coordinate 1,597,640 of NC_089260.1, read as the reverse complement.
AAGCTGAAACTACAATACTTTGACCACCTGATGCGCAGAACGGACTCACTGGAAAAGACCCTGATTCTGGGAAAGATTGAAGGCAGGAGGAGAAGGGGATGACAGAGAATGAGATAGTTGGATGACATCACCGATTCAATGGACATGAGTTTGAGCAAGCTCTGGGAGTTGGTGATGGACAGGGAGGCCTGGCATGCTGCGGTTCTTGGGGTCGCAAAGAGTCAGACACAACTGAGCATCTGAACTGAACTGAACTGAATATTCCATGGTGTATATGTACCACAGCTTCCTTATCCATTCGTCTGCTGATGGGCATCTGGGTTGCTTCCATGTCCTGGCTATTATAAACAGTGCTGCGATGAACATTGGGGTGCACGTGTCTCCTTCAGATCTGGTTTCCTCGGTGTGTATGCCCAGGGGTGGGATTGCTGGGTCATATGGTAGTTCTATTTCCAGTTTTTGAAGGAATCTCCACACTGTTCTCCATAGCGGCTGTACTGGTTTGCATTCCCACCAACAGTGTAAGAGGGTTCCCTTTTCTCCACACCCTCTCCAGCATTTATTGCTTGTAGACTTTTGGATAGCAGCCATCCTGACTGGCGTGTAATGGTACCTCATTGTGGTTTTGATTTGCATTTCTCTGATAATGAGTGATGCTGAGCACTTTTTTAAAATTAAATTTTGTCTGATATAAGTAGAGTTACCCCTGCTCTCTTTTGGTTACCATCTGAACAGAATAACTTTTTCCCATTCTTTAACTTTGAGCCTACATGCGTCCTTAATTCTGACGCTAGTCTCTTGTAAGCAGTGTATATAATTGGGTCTTTTCTAAAAACACATTCAGTCACTCTGCTTTTTTATAATTTAATCCACTTACACTTTGAGTAATTATTCATAGATAAGAACTTGCTAAGGTCACATATTAATTGTTTTTTGGCTGTTTTGTAGTTCCTTTTTTCTCTCTTGCTGTCTCCCTTTATGAATTGATGATTTTACATAGTGGTGTGGTTTGATTCTCTCGATATCGTCATCTTTAGCGTATCTAATGTAGGTTTTGCTTTGTGGTTACCATGAAGCTTACATAAAATATCTTATAGATATAACAATTTATTTTATGCTAATAACAACTTGGCATACAAAAACTATATTCTGTTCCTCCTCCCCTCCTTTATGTTTTTGATGTCACAATTCACCTCTTTTATGCTGAGCATTCATTAACAAATTATTACATTAGTAGTTATTGTTATTTTTAATATTTGTATCCTTTAATTTTTTTACTAGAGTTAAGTGGTTAACACACTGCCATATTACAATGTCCGAGAACCAATCCCTTCGCATGCATGAGGAACTGGTTCCAGAAGCCCCCTACACACACCGTACTCAAACCCACAGATGCTGAAGTGCCTTATATAAGGTGGCATGGTGTTTGCACTGAACCTACACACGTCCTGTACATTTTAAATCACATCTGTGCTTGCTGTGCTGAGTCCTCAGTCGTGTCCGACTCTTTGAGATCCCATGGACTGCAGCCCACCAGGCTCCTCTGTCCATGAGAATTCTCCAGGCAAGAACACTGGAGTGGGTTGCCATGCCCTCCTCCAGGGGATCTTCCCAACCCAGGGATCGAACCCAGGTCTCCCGGATTGCAGGTGGATTCTTTACTATCTGAGCCATCAGGGAAGTCCATAAATCATACCTAGATTACTTATAATACCTAACACAATGTAAATCCTATGTTAATAGCTATAAATAAAATGTAAATGTGATATAAATAGTTGCTGGTTCATGGCAAAGTCAACGTTTGCTTTTTGAAATTTTCTGGAATTATTTTTCAAATGTGTTTGTTCTGTATTTGCTTACATCCATGAATGTGGAATCTACAGATACAAAGGGCTAACTATACTCTGAATTTGATTATATACTTACCTTTACCAGTGTGTTGCATATTTTCATATGCTTTCATGTTACCAGTTACCATCCTTTTATTTCAACTTGAAGAACTCCTTTCAGTATTTCTTGTGCTGTAGGTCTAGTGATGATGAATTCCTCAAGTTTTGTCAAAAAAAAAATATGCATTTTGCCTTCGTTTCTGCAGGAACACGTTCCAAGATAAAACACTCTTTGTGGGCGGTTTTTGCTTCCATTTAGCACTGTGAATATACAGTCTTACTCTCTCCTGGCCTATGAGATTTCTGCTGAGAAATCCACCGATAGGCTTATTGGCATTCCAGATGGTGGCAAGCTTCTTTGCTCTTACTACTTTTATGATTATCTCTTTGCCTTGGAATTTTGAAGATTTTATTATGGAGTGTCTTGGAGAAGATCTCTTTAAGTTGAGTTTACTTGGGGATTTATAAGTTTCATGAAGTTGGGTGTCCAAATTTATTCCAGATTTGGGGAGTTCTCAGTCATTAGGTTTTAAATAGATTTTCTGTCCCTTTCTACCTCTCTTCTGCTTCTGGGATTTCAGCAATTTTAGATGATTTATCTTGACTTTATCCATAATTTATATGGCTTTCTTCACTCTTTTTCATTCTTTTTTCTTTGTTCTCCTGTGACTCAGTAATTTCCAAAGTCCTGTCCTCTGTGCTGCAGATTCTTTCTTGAGGTTGATCCATTCCATTATGGATGCTCTCCAGTACATCTTTCATCTCATCCATTGTGTTCTTCAGCTCCAGAATTATTATTTCTATCTCTTTGTTGGTCTTATAATTTTGTTCATATGTTGTTATCCTAATTTTGTTTAATTATCTTTCTGTGGTGTGTGTGTATTTCATTGAGCTTTCTTGAAGCAGTTCTATTTATTTCTTTATCAGATGAATTGCAGATATTCACATTTTTGTGTTATGTTACTCCAAATTACTGTGGTCCTTTTGTGGTATCATAGTTCCTGGATTTCTCATGTTTCTTGAAGCTTTGAACTGTTGTCTTCACATCTGAAGGAGCAATCACCTCTAGTCTTCACTGACTGACTTTGGGAGAGAAATACCTTCTGTCAGCTCTGTTAGGGATTCTAAGGCTTTCACAGATCTTCCATGGATACAAATACCAGGACTGACTTAATTTTCTATTGTTGTTATAATAAATTACCTTGAATGTTGTGGCTTAAAAACAACATAAATTTATTTTCTTACAGCTCTGGGAGTTAGAAGTCTGATTTGGGTCTCACTGGACTAAAATCCAGGTGTTTACAATGCTCTGTTCCTTTCTGTTATGGTATGAATGCTGGTGGCCTTCCAAAATTCATATGCTGAAATTCTAATGCCTGGCGTGATACAATTAATAAGTGCAACTTTGGGGATCTCCTTTGGTCATGAAGCTGAAGCACTCATGAATAGGACCAGTGCTCTTATAAAGCAGATCTCACAGAGCTCTGCATAACCTTCCGCCATGTGAGAATATAACACGACGTCTGTGACCTGGAACAGGGCCCGCAAACCAATCATGCTGGCACTCTGATCTTGGATTTCCAGTCTCCAGAACTGCAAGAAATACATTTTTGCCATCTATAAGCCCTGTAGTCTGTGGTTCTGTTAGAGCAACCTAAACAGACCAAGACACTTTCTGCAGCCTAACGTGTTCAGGGTTTTTAGCGTTCACAGACACTAAGAAAGCAAGCAAGGGATCTGTCTCCGTGCACTTCCCGATTCCTGCAGCACGCCTGCATTCCTCGGCTCAGGGCTCCCTTCTTCCATCTTCCAAGCCACAATTTTATACTTCTCTGACCCTTCCTCATCATGACAGCTGGATCTTGAACCCCTTTTAAAGATTTATGTGATGAGGATGGAGGCACCCAGATAAGCCAAGGTAATTTCGCCCCTCCCATCCCAAGATCCTTAACTTTAATCACATCTGAAAAGTGACATTTTCCTACTGTAACACAGTTACAGGTCCCAGGGACTAGGGTGTGGACATATTCGGGGAAGCCATTCTTTTGTCTTTCCCCGGAGTCTCAATCCCCTCACCTGTATAACAGGAGAGATAATGGTTCCTACTTTATAGGATTATAAGGATAAAATGTGTTTATACACATGAAGCAGTTGGCCCAGCATCTGGCATATAATTGTGGCCTTAAAATGGTTAGCTCCTCTCATAAATAATAACCTATACCTGCCCTGCCCACCCACTTTTAACAAAATCCACTTTCCACCACCACAAAATAGTCAGGGCCATTAATTTTGAACCCTTCTTTATCACAGATTATTTCTGTTTCTCAGAGAACAAAATTTTCTGTTTCCACTGGTTAATCTTAACATTTCAAAAACACTTGTCTCCTTTTCAAATAAACAGGAGAGGTAGTACCAAGAGTTATACTTGTGCAAATGAAATTTTCAAACTGCCACTCACTAATGTGTCTGAGACTCCTTAAAAACTTCTCCTATGACTCTCCACGGATACTTTTCAATCTAAATAAACCCCACACTAATATTCGTCATAAAGAGTCACATGTCTCTTTCCCCCAGGCCCAGAGCTGAAAGTGGTGAGGCAGCTGGCCAATCACCTAACTGTTTTCAGAGGGCCTGGTGCCACAGTGTAACCAGATTGTCAAGGTTCACCTAGAGGATTACCTGCTAAATCACAAGTTTAAAGAAAACAATTTGCAGCTACCCAAGAGGAAACAACACACTTGCTTATCTCCAGACTCTTCACACAGACTGTATTAAATTTTCCATAACCAAATTTACTGCAGAACTGAGAACAAGCATGCAATATTCGTGCTGAAAGTTTTTGATATTTGAAACTGCCTTTTATAAAGAAGCTTAAAACGTAGTGCAATTCCTCATCTCTTTGGCAAAACTCATTTTCTTCCATTTTGGAAAACTTGCTTGGCCATCTAAATCCTCCAGAATACAAAGTAAAAATCAGTTCAAACCACAGGACATAAATTAAACTAGATAATGGTTTCCACTGTTAAGATTTTTAAACACTATATTTGATGTCACTGAATTGTTCAAGAATTCTTTTAGCACCAATTTTTGTACATTTTTAAACCAATAAAATGCAAATACTCAAACAAATGAAGGGGAAAAGGAACAAAAGATGACATAAAAATACTCTTTTAACAACTACTAAATATATATTAAAATATAGCAATTGATGAGCCAAATGCTAATGAACTCTTAGAAAACTATTAAGCATTTTTCCAACACAAAGTAGTCATTGCATTAGGTGTACAATATAGGAATTTAGAAAACACATAGAATTCAGCCAGATAGATTTGTTGTAGTCAACATTCACAGATGCTAAAAAAGAAAGCATGTTTTGTTTGAAAAGGGCACCTCAATTCCCATCCCTGCCACCAAATGAAAGGGAAAATATATGAGGATATCAACTGTGAAATGTCAGCATACTAAGTAGGGTATACAGCTTGTGTTTCTTGATGTGAAAGGGAAAGATATCAGTGAATGTGGTTTGAAAGTCCACCTGCCACAGAGCTAGACTGTATTTTCCATGTTCTATAAAGCCGCTCAGGGGACATGCAGAATGCAGAAGCACCATCTCCAAACATCGCCCCATCACCACCCACAGCTGTTCACGGGAGTGCCGGAGAGAATGCGGTGTGCTACAGAAAATAAATTTAGAAATAAAAAGAGCTTCCGAATTTAAACAAGAAAACGAAAGAACTGAAGCAAATGATATGGTTACCTTATCCCGTGAGACAAGCATGCATGAATGAATGAATATGATAAGATTTTTTACTAAGCCTAAACACAACCACAAACTGTAAAAAGAGTCTAGCTCTTGTTGTCACTATCAAAGGGGGGAAAATGAGCTAGTCCAAAGCAACAGTGCAAAAGGCAGATAATGAAAGCTCGGAATGGAAATGGTGATAAACTATGCGTGCAAGTCCTGTAGATTAGATGAGTATTTATTCCAGTTCCATTTCAGATTCCACTAAAAGCACATACCATCTTAAAGAATAATTTTAAAACCCCTCGTATTTTTATTTCAAAAGAAAAAGGAATGTAATCTACATGGATGCATCTGAATTCATAAATGGCAATAAGTCATAATATCTTTACATGTTTCTCAAACCAAGAACACCCTAATCACCTCCCAGATTTAACAAGGTGACATCAAAACTATAGACAGGATCATTTCCCACACAACAATATCACAGACACCTCTGAGGGGAGAGCAGAACATTACACAGTGTAAAGTGCCCATGGAAAGGGTAAGTGCAACCAGACCACCCAGGCTTTATGAGTGAACATCATAAGATGAGTAACGTGTGAAATTTAGCCCAAATCCTGCTGCCCAGGCCAGGTATTTTCGCTTTTCTTACAATGGTAAGTTGGCTGGAAACTTTGAAAAGATAGGATACTGTCGTTTGAGATGGATTTTGCTTTGAAAATATGGTTTGATAGATCACACTACAAAATATAGCTTGATAGACTGCTCCAAAAGGAAATGGGCACCCAAGTGGAAGAAGGGCGCTCAGGAAGACACGCTTTCAACACCAGCTTGGCCAAGAATAAGACTGTGGGAAATACACTGAGGTTCAGTTTGATGCTTCTCTTAAGCAAAACAAAAATCCAAACAAACAAACATACAAAATCCTCTTTCATACTGGTGGCAAGATAGTGGCACTTGTTTCTGTAAAACCAATGAAGCGACGGCGTGTTCCACACCCTATATCTCATTAATCTGTCTTGTTTAGTTGCTCAGTCGTGTCTGACTCTCTGTGACCCCCCTGGACTGTAACCCACCAGGCTCCTCTGTGCGTGGGATTGCCCAGGCAAGAATACCGGAGTGGGTTGCCACGTACTTCTCCAGGGCTTCTTCCCAACCCAGGATCTGAACCAGCGTCTCCCACATTGGCAGGCGGATCCATACCACAGAGATACCAGGGAAGCTCAGCTAAGACAATGTTAATGGGAGTCAGATTTACAGCCCACAGAGCATGCGTACTGGTCTGACACAGTTTAAGAAGTATATCTAGTTAATGAGATCCAAAACTTTTATTTGCTTTCCCTCAATCATCTGGATAATTTGTCTAAAACACTGCTCTCTTCTACTGTATCTTTTTAAATAATTCGTGCTGAATAGATTTTACTCATTTTTCAGTTGCACCTACTCCCCCATTTCATGTCAATCTGCCATCTTATTTTTCAGAACAGAAAAATCAGAAACACACTCCATATTTTGCTAATATAAACCGATGGCAGAAAAACATCAGAAGCCAAAATATTCTTATTTTTTCCCTTTTCTTCCCCTTAACCAGCTTAGAAAAGGAAACAAAAAAGAAAAGCGAGAGTCCATCTTGCTTGAGCTTTTAATTAGCTCATCCCCCAAAAGAGGTAAGGCAGCGCTGTTAAGTGATGTTCTGGTTTCAAATAATTACCTGAAATGAGAGTCTGGGGCTGGAGTAACTATTGCCTCATCAGCATTCATCACTATTTCTCCAGTATAAAGTGAAAGAAAAATAGTATTAAAAGAAAAAGAGAAGACAAAATTACAAACAGTGTACACAATTTTAAAAATATATCTTGGCATTGACCGTCTCTTCCCCAGGCACTGTTTCACTGCACACATTTTCAGGTAAGAGCCACGATCTTGAAGCATGCCTGTCCAGGACAATTTCCATGTTTCTACGTCCTGTGCAGAGACTCTTACACTTTAGTGGGCCCCAGAACCATCTGGGGAGCTTATTAAAAGCTCGGATTCCCAGGACGCAAAAGCTTCTGAAGCAGCACGTATAGTCTGGGGCCTGTGAAATCCAAACACCCCAGGTTGATTCTCATTCCGCACACGCATGTTCATACCTGGAGAAATACTTCCCTAGGGACCGGGCACTACATCTTCTGCATATCAGAAGAAAGATTTCCTGAATAAACCCCACACCCTGATAAGAGGGAAGCCCAGCCACAATTCTGCCTCACTGCCCACTTATGAATAAAGCTAGTGCGCCTGCCCTAAGCTGCAGCTTCTGGGGACGGGCCCTCGGTACCGCCAGAAGGAATTCCTCTTATTTGAAGTAGGTCTTTGTTCTAACCTTTGGAATCATATTTTATAGCAAAAGTTTTCCTCCGCCAAGGCCTCAGTCTGACAATGTAGACCGTGTAGGCAGTCCCACCTGGAGGACTGGCAGGGCTACAAACCCAGTGAAACTTCTCCTGGAGGTCACATGGGACCATTCTTTCCTACAGAGAGATGCAGAGGTATAAGCTGTCAGATATTTGGGTAAAGTGTTAGTCGCTGAGTCGTGTACGATTTTTTGCGACCCCATGGACTTCAGCCCACCAAGCTCCTCTGTCTGAGGGATTCTCCAGGCAAGAACACTGGAGTGGTTGCCATTTCCTTCTCCAGGGGACCTTCCCCATCCAGGGGTCCAACCTGCCTCTCCTGCATTGGAGAGCGGGCTCATTACTACTGGCGCCACCTGGGGGTAAAGCTGCGTGGGATTACGAGGAGAACAGAGAAAGAAAATACCAAGGAGAGTATCTTTTCTAAAGATGGAGGATACCCACGAAAAAACAAATTGAAACGATACAGAATTTAAAGTGAGAAGGCAAGATCTCTCTCCTCAGATCCAACCTTCCAGCTCTGTCCTCCTAAAACAGACACTTCAACGTCTTTATTTTTAGTTATTTTACTGGTCACTACCACAATATATCTCCATGTTTCTCTTTATTTATAAAGGCCAGGCAGCTGCCCCGTTTCCTCATCATGAGAGATGAGGGATTTGGGTACCCAGCTCTCCTCCTCTCTCTCCTCTGCCTATTATTTATTACTCATTTGAGATATCCCCAGTGTTTGCCTCCATAATTTTAAATTATGTTATTAAATTGCTAGTTCTGAATTAATTATCTCAGGCAGTATCTAAAGATGCTTTGAAAAATGAGGAAATTAGCCCATATCCTTCCTAAAGGTAAAATGTTCAAAACTTTTTCTTAATCACTACCTTACGTGTTAGGTGACTAACCTGAGGCAAATCCATTGAAATCCTTCTCTCTTCTCTTCCTAGGCAGCAGTGTGTCAGACAGGTATACTGTGGAGAATTGTTATAGAGCTTCTAAAACCCTATATTTGACATAAATATGAACTGATCTGACTGTTCTCATACATTATCATTCCAATAGACATCATTATCTTCTTGTCACTTTGATACGATACATGATTTTTGACTCAAACTACATGACTCTCACGTGTTAATAGAAAGTTTATGCTCCATCTTAAGGCTTCCCAGGTAGCATGCTTTATTTCAGACCCATAGAAGCCCTTCTTATTTGACAGGGTCCTTGATTTCTGATCAAACTTCATCAGTATCATCCAAAAGTAATAAAATGTGTATTGCAGAAAAAAAGAAAGTTACCAACTAACATCCTAAAACAAAGACAAGCTATCCGTTTTGAAAGAATGATTGCTTTCAAACAACCTCATTGGCTTAGTTCTGCTAGAGAATAAATAACAGAAATTGCTCAAAAGCTAACATATAATGAAGCAAATGGCAGAGCCATAGTGAGTACTTAATGAATCCCAACTATTAAAGGCACGGCATTGCTGGAACATGCCTACTGAACCAAAATGGCAGACTCACCTATCAGTTACTCGTTCTTATGCCCGATGGGAAGGTGGCTTCTTTCATTTCTGCTTTGAGCAACAATACAGACATTGAATCAAAAGAAAGAGAAATAAACACTACAATTACAAATCAAAGGACACCTTTTACAAGAATTCTATGTCATATCCAACTAGAGACACAAGTGCTGTTTTTTTGTTTTAACCACACTTGCACCACACAGAGCACTTTTTCAGTATCATCATGAGGCTAATCTATGTCACCAAGCTTGGATTTTCCTGGAATCAGTTCATTTTCCCGGTAGGAAGTTGCTGTCTCTTGGAAAACACACAGCATTAACCAATTGTACAGTGCCTTTTAAACATTTATCGCAAGGCTTTGTGGAAAAGTGTAGACCTTTAGGCAAGTTTATAAAGTCATCATTAGGGTATCCATACTGATCACAAATAAATACATTCCACAAGAGTAAGTTATTCAATGCCAAAATGATTATTAGGAAATTAATAAGATATATTATATCATACTATCATAACATAAAGCTTTAAATAGACATGTCTGTTATCTAAAGAAAAAAATTAACCAACAGAATGCTCAAACAGTGTGAAATAAAAACATATCCAGTGAGGCTGAGTTCAAATATTTCATAAGTATCTATTCAATGGACAAGATGCAGAGATGAAAAGCCACATTAGCAAACAAACGACAGCCAAAACGTGTGGGGTGGAAAAGTCTAAAAGGTACAATATGTGTTTTATTTTAAAAAATCACAATTAGATTCAAAATATTTTACAATGCAAAAAATAATAATTTTAAGGTACATATTAGATAGCCTATCATATATACCATTTAATGGTATACCAGGCGGAAATGAGTTTAAAACATTTTATAAATTGTTGGCCCTGTAGGCAGAAAACAGGATTATAATACTTGAAATTTTGGAAGTTAAATATGAGTTATGTTGAAAGTGAAAACCCATTTTAAAAAAGCTTAATGTACAAGCTGACAATCTGAGACTAGTTACTATGTGAAGAAGCACTGGGTTTCCCAGGTGGCTCAGTGGTAAAGAGTCCATCTGCCAACACAGGAGATGCAGGTTCAGTCCCTGGACTGGGAAGATCCCCCGGGGAAGGGAATGGTGACCCACTCCAGGATTCTTGCCTGGAGAATCCCACGGACAGAGTTATGTGACGCGTCCATGTGTGTGAAGTCCCTTCAGTCATGTCCAGCTCTTTGCGACCCCATGGACTGCATCTGCCAGGCTCCTCTGTCCATGGGATTCTCCAGCCAAGAAAACTGGAATGGGTTGCCACGCCCTCCTCCAGGGGATCTCCCTGACCCAGGGGTCGAACAAGCCTCTCTTACATCTCCGGCATTGGCAGGTAGGTTCTTTACTACTAGGCCACCTGGGAAGCCCAGATTATGCGATGGAAGCTTTGTGTTGGGTTTGAGATTTTCCCAAGAGGAAGAAAAACAATGGTTAGCAAAATCCTAATTCTAACTAAATCTTTCAACTCTCTATTCATGAATCAGAATTCTACCCCTAGAATTTATTCCAGTAGAAAATATTTCCCTGCTCTAGAGACTATTTAATATAATGTTTTTGTTATTATTCATTGGTACCAAATGGTAAATAATTCCACAGTTGCATATGTAGTATCAAAAGTACCAAGAAATCACAACTCATGAATATAAATGATTATGGTCGATTCAGTATTTCATAAGAACAATCATTATGTATGTGAAAGTGCAGTGGACCCTCTTTACTACAGAGTTTATACTAGCCCCTGGTGAACAGCAATTTTTAGATATTAATGCTTTTGGTTTCAGCAATTTTCTCTGCATTCTCTATATATTACAAATACTTGGTAACTGTAGCTACTATTTACTGTGCAACGTAACCCTAAATGTTAGGCCAGAGTTATAACGTAGTGGTCACAACAAATATGTTCAAGTGAAAGTTTACTAAGGGTTACTTATGATTGTTTCATGTGACTTCAAATTAAGCTCCCATAGAGGTAAATCTAATTGCTAGTACAATTCAGATTCGATTTTTATTATTTTCATTATTTTGTTACAAAGATCAGGAAACAAAAGCTAGACCAAAAAATAGAAGGAGAAAAGCAGAATTATCATAATGGTGAAGGTACTGAACTGAATTCTTCCAGTAACGCTCTGAAGTTTCAACATATAGTTTCCAAAGCCAGTTTAAGAAGAAAACCAAGGATTAGATTAGTGTTATAATTTGACAAAATTCTGTTCTTTGAGCCTCTGATACTTCTCTACCTTTGTGAATTCTATTCCTCCTTTGAGCCACAGCCAAAGTGCATCCAATCTTTCATGGATCAAATGCCCAACTTCTTCCATTAAGTCCTTTTTGATTATTTAAACCAATATGAATGTATTTCAACTTTTAATATTTAGAGTTTAAATAAACCAATTTAGCATAGAATTAGGTAGACTATTCTTAGAGTAAGTTTTAGGTACACAGCAAAATCGACCATAAGGTACAAAGGCTTCCTACATATCCCTGCTTTTGAACACAGATAGCCTCGCTCTTTATCAACACCCCCATCAGAGTGGTACATTTGTTGCAACCGACACATCGTTACCCAGTGCCTGTCATCTGTGTTAGGCTTCCCACTTGGTGGAGTTCATTCTGTGAGCTGGGACACATTTATAGCGGCATGTGTCCACTATGATAGTATCATATTTGGTAATTTCACTGCCAGTTTATCCTTTCCTTCTTCCTCAGCCCAACAACCACTGGTATTCTTTTTTATTATTTCTATAGTTTTGCCTTCTCCCAAATGTCATATAGTCAAACAGTATGCAGTCGTTTTTATATTAGCTGCTCTCACTTAGTAATATGTATTTAAGATTCCTCCATGTCTTTTCCTGGCTTGATGGCTGTTTCTTTTCAGCACCGAGTAATAACCCAGTGTCTACATGTACCACAGCTTATCCATTCACCTATGGAAAGGCCTCTCGGTTGTTTCCAAGTTTCGGCAATTATGAATAAAGCGCCTGTAAACACAGGTGTGCAGGGTTTTGTGTAGGTGTAAGTTTTCAACTCCTTTGGGTAAATACCCAGGAATGTGACTGCTGGATCATACGGTAAGAGTAGGCGTGGTTTTGCAAGAAACCACCAAACTACGTTCCAAAGGGACTGTACCATTTTGTATTCCTAGTAGCAATAAACGAGGTTCTGTTGCCCCACATCCTACCAGCATTTGGTGTTGTCAGTATTCTGGATTTTTAGCTACTCTAATAGGTGTGAGTGAGTCATATCTCTTGCTTTAATCTACAGTTCCCTGATAACATTTGATGTGAACCATCTGTATATCTTCTCTGGTGAGGGATCTGTTAAGACCTTTGACCCATGTTTTTTAAGTTGTTTATTCTTGTTGTTGAGTTTTAAGAGTTCTTTGTGTATTTGGGTCAGCGTTCTGTATCAGCGTTATCAGGCTTCTTCAAATTGTCCCTATGACTTGTCTTTTTGTTCTCTTGATGTTGTTTTTCACACAGAAATTTTTAAAATTAATGAAGTCCAACTTATCAATTCTTTCATTTTGAATCACACCCTTTGTGTTGTATCTGAGAAGTCACTGACAAATCCAAGGTCATCTAGGTTTTATCCTATTTTACTTTTGGGAATCTTATAGCTTTGCATTTGACATTTAGGTCTATGATATACTTTGAATTAATTTTTGAGAAGAGTACAAGGTCTTTGTCTAGATTCAGTTTTTATTTGCAAGTGGCTGTCCAGTTGCTCCAGTAGCAATTGTTGAAGACCCCCTTTTCACCATTGTGTCACCTCCGCCTCTTTGTCACACATCTATGGAGGTCCAGCTCTGAGCTCTCTACTCTGTTCCATTGATCCACTTGTCTATGCTTTTCTCCTGTCGTTTTACAGTATGTCTTGAAGTGGGGTAGCATCAATCTTCCCCTCATGCTGTTTTTTTAGATTTTTTTCTTTTTTAATAATCATAATTAATAATAATTTATTATTATTTCCAGCTTTGATTCATGCTCTATGCCAAAGAAGATGCTTGGCTAATGTAAATCTAGTGAATTCACCTAGAATCTAGAAAAATGTCAAGTTCCCTGGTTAAATGGGAAAAGGGGACAAAATATAAGCCAAGAGGTACTGTGTAACCCTGCTGATGAGAAGTACTTGAATGTCCATGTTGAACGTCCTTGCAGTTAAAGGAAACTAATTTGTATAATGCACATTTTCTTGGCCCTGTGAGCTAATTAGTAGGTAAATGTGAATACAATAGCTGATAGGCTCTGCTCAGCCCCCCTCACTTCCTCTTGAGATGGAGGGTCCCTGCAGAGGTCACAGACTTGCCTCTCTTCCAGGCTGTATGTTTCACCTGGGTAGAGCTCCTGTGTGGGCCACAACCCGGAGTAGAACCAGACATTAGAACAAGGAATCTGCATAATCGAGACGGCTGATTGCAAGTCTATTTGGGTAGCGGATATCAATCTACTTGCTCTGCCTACTCTCTGTTAGTAATAAACATTATTTTTGCCTCTATACTTCTTTTGAGTTTTTCTCTCAACATCTTTTCAGATGTTGAGAAAGGATGCTTTTAGTTGGAACTCTCTTGAGAGACCCACAAACCCATTTTTGTAAAATTCTGAATGTATGTTTACTTAAAAATCTAAAAAACAATTATATCACAGTGAGAAAATTATAGACAATTCAGTTTTGCATCTTTGCATATTCTAAACTTTTATGAATATATATTGTAATTGGGGGAAAAAAGGTTAAACATATTATTTTTCAATAAAATGTTTATCTCCTCCTTGGGAAAAATTAATTGGTCATTCATAGTCCTTACATAAGGTGTTGCCTGAAAATGCTCACTATTCTTATTTTAGGCATTAAACAGTATTTCAGTAATGAGTCCCCAAATGGATTGCACAGTCAGGAGAAGCTTGCAGGAATTCTCCTGCCTCCTATATTATTAAGAACCTTCTCTAATCAGCTAACAGACTCTTGCAGTAATCAAAGAACACTGCCTCCCTTTAGCAGTTACAGATCTACATGACTTTTCACAAACACATCACCTCGTTGCCTTCCCATGGGAGACACGGCATCCCTTTAGTCCAGTGGAAGCCATAGTGCGCTTTAATGGTGACATTTTCCTCCAAATATCACTCACTTTCATAGAAGCCAGCAGCTTCAAAGTGCCGGAGGCAGCAGGCTTGGAATCAGGAGACATTTATTCCCTTCTCCATTACTCTATTTCTGCTCACTTAGCCTGGCTTCATTTTGACCACCCAAAAAATAGAAAAATAACGCTTGTTTGTTTCTTAACAGTAATAGGAGGAAAAGAAATGGGAGTCCATAGAGAAAGGCTACAATCTGAGACTCTTACAAATAAAGAAAACTATACACACGTGAACATTCAGAATCATTATTATGTGATTAATTTTAGCAGTTCATCCATTTAGGTTATGTAATAATTTTTTAACTCAAGATGAACTTAAATCTGAGACATTTTTCTCCAAAGATCACTAACTTTAAGCCAGGAGCTTCACAGCGCTGGAGGCTGGATGGGTACCAAGATGGCAGAGAAGCAAGCCCTTTGTCTCCAGAAGGAAAGCTGGCGTTCTCCAGCTCGAAATCGCCCTTGAGAGCTTCTTTCCCCAATCAAGAAATGAAAAATCACTTGTATGTGGCCAGTTAACCAAATAATAGTGGAAGAATGCCAGTTCTGGGAAAAGACGTTTTGATAGATGTGAAAGGAATGAAGTCGGATTCCTGCTTTATTAAACAACAACGGATCGGTGTTCTACCCACAAGAGGAAGCTCGCAAAGGAACAGAACAGTTGTGCCAGGGAGCTGAAACCCACAAACATCTACAGCAGTTTTAAAAGGACAGAAGCATAAAGTACATAAAGCATAACAGCACAAAAACAAGTGACATCTGATAAAACACAGGAGACTCAGTAGAAAGGCATTACAGCTTGAAGACAGAAAGGAGCAAATTAGACTCAAGGAAAGAGCTTGTTTTTGTGAATCTGGACACACTGGCCAGACCAAGGAGGCAGAAAACAACCTCTGCAACTTATCAGGGCCATAGACGTCAAATAACTGAGAAAGGACATCTTAAATAGTTGTTTGTTTTTTTTTTTTTTTTTGCAAGCGTTTTGCTTATTTTTTTAATAATTGAATTAATGAGCTTGATTTCAGTGTCCTTTAAAAAAAAAAAAAAAACAAGTAAGCAAAAGAAATAAGGCAGTGTTGACAAACATAGCATTAGAAGATCCTTAGATGTTCTGCAAATAGTTAAGCTTGCAGCTTAGAACTCAACCCAGCTATGATCTTAGGGTGACAGCTGCAACAAATGTAGAGAGTTAAAAGTATCATTAGAAATCGGGGAGATGGGTTTTGAGGGTTTGCGTTCCCTTTTTGAAGTGATCATTTTGCCTGATTACCTCAGAGGCTTAAAGGAGATCAAAAGCTCCAGATGCTGTAATCTACTTTGTTGGAAAGAACTTCTAACTGAATCAGACATGGATAGAATACAATTACGTAAAAAGTAATAAAGTCTCCGATCAAGATTTGGAGCAGCAGTGTTTGGACTGCTCTAATTTCCTTACTGTTTCTTTTACAAAACACATTGGTCGTTAGAAACATGCATTGTTTCCAAAATGCCAATAATTCCTGTTTAAGATGGGAGAAAAGACGATTAGGGGAAAAATTCTTGGGTACTTTTTCTATATTTATGTTTTTGCTATGAAAATTATAGTCACATAAGACAGTGGGGATGGCATGGATATATAGTCATAATGAAAAGGGATAAACATGGCTTCATATTTGAATTTATGACAAAGCATTTGGACAGATCTGGCAAAGCCCAACTCCCAACAAAACCAGATGGAGCCGCATATCACAGAGAGAAGCTCACAGGAGCTTTCCTCTAGAATGCAAAAACAAATTCCCACTTCTGAACATTTTTTAAACAGTGTGTCTATATATTTGTTCTTCATATCTTGGCCAATCCTCTCCAGATAACCTCTGTACTCAAATTTTGAGTAACAGAAAATGATGAAGCAGTTGAGATGTTTACTTTCAACTCAGTATTGACAGCCAGTCAGGCAAAAAATATTTCTTAACACGCACAGGCTCATAACACTATCGTGGGCACTTGGAGGTACATAATAAAGAAAAAGCATTGTTTTTGAACCAAAGAAAATGAATGGTGATGTTGTCGATGATACGGCACACACATGTTCAGAAATTCATTAGAGGAAGAAGCCAAATGCAAGAGATGCAAGAAGGCGTTTCTGAGAAGAATCTGATCATTTTTCTTTTCACTTTTGCTGTGGAAGAGCTCACGCGGTGAGGTTTGCCAGCCTCTGCTTGCTACACACTGCCACCTCCAGGCCATCCCGCGAATGCCGGAGAGGAACTTGCCTCCTTTCTCAGGACTGAAAGTAAATGTCCTAATTAATTTCATCATGCCCCTATTTCTCATGCAGCATTAAAGTTAACTATGCAAATGTACACTGGATCTTATGTCTATAATCATAAAATAGAAGCGCTGCCTAGGGTTTGAGACTGGCTTAGGAAAACTGAAAAAGTCCCTTCCTGCACATAACATTTCATAGCATGGCACGTTTTCATTCCTGTTCCATTTCATTTCAGGAAGCAGATTATCGGGACTAGGTGGTCAAAAACTTCTGAGTAAGGATGCCAGTTCTACTAATTGAGATAAATCTAATATGCAAATGCAGCATTTAATGAAGGCTTTAGATGACAGTGCTAGCTGGCGGCAAGAGTATTTTTACCTAAATGTTTAATTATCTGTGATGCAAGTACCCACCGCTTCTCAAGGAAAACATCACCAATGTTTACATTTAAAAGATTTAGATTTTTTAGATCATCTTTTTATGAACATAGAAAAAGGAACTTAAAAGTAGAAAGACTTTAAGTGACACACTTTTAAAAATAAACAAACCCAAGGATTAGTATCTGCTGAATATAAATAAAATGACCAAAATATCAGGGTTATTAGGAGGACACCATTATGAATTTAAAGAACAATTTGATTCTTTCAATTAGGAACAAGAACATTATGACATTTTCCCTTTGGAAAGAATTATCAAGTTACTTGCTTGAAAAAAAAAATTGATCAAATCAGGCCAGAAAAGCAGCTTCCATGGCAACCAATGCATTAGAAGATCATAGATGTTCTATATCCTCATTTAGCATCTTGACTGATATAAATTCAGAGAGATTTAGTAAGCGCTACATGAACTGTAAGCTAAATTTGATCATACTGATTGGTGAAACCTACTATAAAATTAGTGGCGAAAAAATTCCCAAAGATGGATTGTGATTTTTGTTAAATGCTTTAAACTCTCCCTGAATTAATCAGAAACAGTCTTACACTTTAAAAATCTTTCTTTTTGTTCCACTGCAAATGTTTGACTGAAAATTTCTATATATACATTACATTTCTGTTATTCAATTCACATCTTAAATGCAATGGAGAAGCTCCCTGTTTATAGGAATCATGCAGTGGCATCATTTTGTAAAACAAAATCTTTATGTAGTACAAATAGTAACAATTTTCTCTCCTCCATGTATTTGTTAAACAACGATCTCCAGATATTGAATTTTCTTAAGGTAATACAGCCATAATTTCCAGATAACAAAATACCAGGAGACACTTTGAGAAATTACTCCTTGAGAGTTCAAAATTCAAAGATACAACACTGCAAAAAAGAATGTGTTCAAGCTGATTATCTCATATTTTCCTGTATTATAAATAATAAGCATTTGTGTATTAATCTGGTCTACTGACAGACAACCAGTGGATAAAGAATCCTCCTGCCAATGCAGGAGACACAGAAGATGCAGCTTCCCTGGCTCAGGAAGATCCCCGGGAGGAGGAAAATGGCAACCCACTCCAGTATTCTTGGCTGAAAACCCCATGTTTGTGACCGCATGTAGCCCGCCAGGCAGCTCTGTTCATGGATTCTCCAGGCCAGAGTACTGGAGTGGGTTGCCATTTCCGTCCCCACAGGTTGATTTTAGCATAGCAAAAGCTCAATGACCTGGCTAGACTATGCATTCCAACACCAGAGGGAGGAAAATAATATATCAGTTCTTTCTTAGTTAATAAGCTTTATCGTAGCTAAAGTTAGTTTCCTTTTCTTTCAACGCTAATTGGAACCTGCAATATGTTGCATCATTCTGGATTGGTGTGTGTGCGTACATAGTATACATATATATAGTGCGGCTTGCCTGTAACATCTAACAACTGACCATGTGAAAGATGCACCACCCCCCCCTCCACAAAGGAATAAAAGATCTCATTTAAAACTTTTAGATGATAGTCTATTTTGGGGGGAGAAATTCTCTCCACATAATTTCAAGATCTGAGTTGGCATTATGCATTTAGTAGTGATACAACATAGAACAAAAATATTAATCTTGATTCCTTACTCTTATACAGTACTTCTGTCTGAACTTAAAGGCTTTTAAATTCACTGTCTTATTTCTCAAAATGAGGATGGTATTTTACTCCAAATTATTTTAAATATTTGAAAATTATTTAAGACTCTGCAAGTCAACAATCACTTTTGCCTGAAATACTAATTTCCCCAGAAGAAATACACTATGATTCCATTTGCAAATAATTAGGGGAAAGGGTTTGGCTCTATTTTGAATTAATTAGAGAATTACTTCCATTTTGCCATCTAGGTTCCTATTTGTAAGAAAAGCCTGATCACAGGTGTGATGGTATTAGTAATTTTAATACTTACGTTGCAGGAGGGGAAAATACACACTTTATATAGAAACATCTGATAATGACAGTGTCTGTGACAGGCCCTTTGAAATTTAATAAGGCATTTATATAACACATCAGTTTTGACTAGATCACAACACTGTACAGATCATCTCACTGGTTTTCACAACATTCTTGACAGACAGGATATCCACCCTGAAGCTAGTGGGTCGGGGACATGAATGGCGACCCACGTTTAAGTCTGTAACTACTTATAACTACTCTGAGCCCCTTGAGGGTGAGCAGAATGTCTTATCATCGCATCTGCCCTGTGAACACACCACTGCGCACAAGCTGAAACCCGAAATGAATTCATGACTGTGCCTCCACATCCCTTTACCGCCACAGATCACTAGCTCAGCCCACTGAATCATACCCCGCTGTGACTTATCTCCACGTAGCTAAATTAAGCACGGTAGAGACCCGCCTGCAGTGCAGCAGACCCCCGTTCAGTCCCTGGGTCAGGAAGTTCCCTGGAGAAGAAACAGGCTTCCCACGCCAGGATTCTTGGGCTTTACTGGTGGCTCAGATAGTAATGAGTCTGCCTGCCGTGCGGGAGACCTGGGTTCAATTTCTGAGTTGGAGGAGCCGCTGGAGGAGGGCATGGCAACTGACTCCAGTATTTCTGCCTAGAGATTCCCCACGGACAGAGGAGCCTGGTGGGCTACAGACCACGGGGCTGCAAAGAATTGGACACGACTGAGCAACTAAGCACAGCCCAAAGGCCACGTGTAGAAGAGGAGTCTTCCACGCAGCTATTCTCTAGATGAAACAAGAGCAATCCTTCTCCTTTTTCTTTGAAAACTGGAAAATGAAATAACTTGGAAACTACGGTGCATAAGTTTAGACCATCATCTAAAAGACATGATCCAGCTAACTGGAGGATGCTAATACAGTAATAATTTATCTAAGGCTAACCATAGGTCTTAGTCCACTACCATTATTCAATGAATGTCCATGGGGATTACTGGTTTCTTCAGAAGAAACCTAGAAGCTTCCATCCGAGGGCTTGGATGGGAAACGGAAAGACACGGAAGCAGCAGGACTCCAGGACGCCCCGTGGACGGGCCCCTGTCTCCCACCTGCTGTGGTCTTCGCCGCCGTCCTGAATCTCAGGCCCTGGTCCTGACAAGGATGCTCTGGAGACCCACGGAATGTGGCGGAAACGACGGTACCTTTCTTCTGAGACGACGTTATAGATAACGGCTGCTTCCATCTTATGCTCCCCTTCTCTCCGCGTGTGTCTTTCTCTTTAGTTGAAGACTCCAGCTAAAAGCCTGCAAGGAACCGAGGCTTCCCAGTAACCACATGAGTAAGCTTTAAAGTCATCCCGGGTCCCGGGTAGACTTGGGGTAACAGCGACCAGCCTACAGGGGGGCTGCAAACCCTTGAGAGGCTCAGATGCATAATCCCAAGTGAGTTGCTCCCAAATTTCTGACCCTCAGAAACTGTGAGATAATAAAGGCTCATTCTTTTAAGGTGCTATGTTTTGGGCTAATTTGTTTCACAGAAATAGAGAACTAATACCGATCTGTAGATATATCTAAGGATTTTACGTTTTTGCAGGTTGAAAGTACGAGTGTAGAATTAAAAGTTTTTTTAAATACAAAAAGTGAACATCTAACTACATAAGACATGATCAGGATTTGGTTTTTCTACACTAAAGTTTGCCTGCGTGCAAGGTTGCCTCAGTCATGTCTGACTCTTTGTAACCCCATGGACTGTAGCCCACCAGGCTCCTCTGTCCATGGGATTTTCCAGGCAAGAAGACTGCAGTGGGTCGCCCTGCCCTCCTCCAGGGGATCTCCCTGACCCAGGAGATCAAACCTGGGTCTCCCGCATTGCAGGCAGATTCTTTACCGCTGAGCCATGGGGGAAGACCCAGATTAAATTTTACGACTCCTAAATCATCGACATTGGGAAAAGCTAGAAATCTAAAAAGGTTTGTAATGAACACTTTCTGCCATGATAAAGAAAACTTTTAAGACATGAGTGGATAATATTCCTGGATCAAAATACTGAACTAACAGCATGAGAAATAAACTCAACATAAAAAGAATAATGATCGAAGTGATGCTAACTAATTCACAGAGAAAGAGTTTTATAATAAAACAAGGCCTTATGGGCTTAGGGTCTATATTTAGAGCAGATTGGAATATGAATGTCTCATAAATTAAAGACATAAAGAAGGCTGAGTACTGAAGAATTGGTGCTTTTGAACTGTGGTGTTGGAGAAGACTCTTGAGAGTCCCTTGGACTGCAAGGAGATCCAACCAGTCCATCGTAAAGAAAATCAAAATGCTGAATATTCATGGGAAGGACTGAGGCTGAAGCTGAAGTTCCAATCCTTTGGCCACCTGATGTGAAGAGCCAACTCATTGGAAAAGACCCTGATGCTGGGAAAGACTGAAGGCAGAAGGGGACGACTGAGGATGAGATGGTTGGATAGCATCACTGACTCAATATACATGAGTTGAAGTAAACTCTGGGAGATAGTGAAGGACAGGGAAGCCTGGCATGCTGCCGTCCATGGGGTCATAGAGAGCTGGACACAACTTAGTGACTCAACAAATAGCAACAATAAATTAAAACTTAAAATATAACCTGAAGAAACAAGCTGATCTCATGGATGCCAGTGAAAACTTGTGGGAGATGGAGAAAGCAATGAGTCTATAGCACAGAGAGCAGCGAGGAGGAAGACTGAAAAAATAAACTGTAGAGAAATCCACAGACCTAAGAACAGAAACACACCTGGAAAGCAGTAGGTCAGATTAGGAAGAAAGAGTTAAAGAAGCATCATAGGGGTATGGCCTACAGAGCACCTAGTCATAAAAAGTTAAGGATTTCAAAACTGCATAGATGACAATTTCACCCATAAAGGTATCTGGTAAGTTTACTTTTTTTCTAAATCCTAAACAGCTGGTAAATTCTAGACTTTCCTTGTTGACAATTTCAAGTTTCATATCACCCAATACAGAGAACACTGACAAGACTTAGAATGTCTCTATACTGGAATCTTCTGGGGGTGGGAAGAGGTGGGGAAGGAACGAATTCTAGCTTGTATAAGAGGATCTGAAAATTAAAGACAGATCTTGTCAGTAGTTTTACAAAAAGAAGGAGAAAATTATACAAAGAATATACTAGTGGCATGGATCCCTAGAATTCCAGAGTGCTGTATGAATACTTAGAAAAGACTGATCTCCAGAAACCAGCCCAGAGTCACCAAGAAAAGCTCCTGTTACAACACTCAGATCTCCTTTTCTGACAGAATTATGAATGCTGAAGAATGGATGCTTTGGAATTATGGTGTTGGAGAAGACTCTTGAGAGTCCCTCGGACTGCAAGGAGATCCAACCAGTCCATCCTGAAGGAGATCAGTCCTGGGTGATCATTGGAAGGACTGATGCTGAAGCTGAAACTCCAGTACGTTGGCCCCCTGATGCAAAGAGCTGACTCATTGGAAAAGACCCTAATGCTGGGAAAGATTGAGGGCAGGAGGAGAAGGGGACGGCAGAGGATGAGATGGCTGGATGGCGTCACCGACTCCATGGACATGGGTTTGAGCAAGCTCCGGGAGACGGTGAAGGACAGGGAGGCCTGGCGTGCTGCGGTCAGTGGGGCTGCAAACAGTCAGACACGACAGAGCCACTGAGCAACGGCAACAAAACAAATTAGACAAATAGTTTGGAAAATCACTTTTTAAAAGATTATATACTGATAAAATTGATCTTTTGACAAAGTCTTCCCTGAAATACCTGTAGGGAACAAAAGAATGATGCATGACAACAGGCACAGCAAGAGAGCGGATGTAATATATCTGGTGTTGAAACTTGATCTTAGAACTTTTGATCAAAGGGTAGATGAAAGCTGGAAGAAATACTGTAACAAAGATTTCTACCTGGAGTCATGGCTACTGAGGCTACTGCTGCTGCTGGTAACGTGTTTAAATGTGTTTAACATGCAACAGAGAAGTAGGGTGAAAAGATTTGCTTGGTCTCCAAGATGCTTTGATTTCATGTACAAAAGCTGCAATCTCTATCTCCATAAAACATGATTTTCATTTTGGACTCTATATCAAAAATGTGCAATCCTTCAAGAATCACCACAATTTAGGGAGCACATTTATATAAGGAAAAAAATGGTCCCATGTTCAATACATCGAAGTGTGCTGTGCTAATGTGTTTCATAAAATAAGGCAACCTTTAGAAAACGTATAGTTAAGGGCCCACATGAGGAGCCTTAAAAAGTTGAATTAACTTGAATATGGGGATTATTTGATTTCATATTTATAAATAAAATGGAAAGAAATTCCACTATCTAGAAAATCTATTCTTTTTTATATAATGTTTCAGAAATTTCTTTCAAAAGATTTTTCTTTTGGACAAAGCACACTCTTTTCATTTTATCTTGTGATTCTTCATACTACCTGACTTGTAAGAAGGTGACTGATATTTCCTTTTGAGGTTAGTTCAAACATCCTCTCAAGGGATCAATAACACAAATTCTAAGAAATTTAGTACCCACCCCCTGCCATGTACTGCTAGGTTAGCCAGAGGTCCTAAAATCTTCAAAACACATGACTTATTTTTCTATTATCAAACACATTACTTTGAACTACAGTTTTTTAAAAAACAGACATTAGCCCATTTACTTCTTATACAATATAACATGCTACAGAATAAATGAAAGATTACTAAATATTCTAAATAATCCAATATAAAGCATAAAACTAATTAGTCTCTTCATTTTCAAATGGTTAAGCAATGGTATTTGTCAATTTGATCTTTAAGATAATATTTTAAATAACTCTTCCATATTACCTGGGAAGTTCCTCAGGCAATACTTCATATCAGTGTTTTGAACAGGAATTTTTCTGTGTAGGCTCTCTCACTGTCACAAGAATCATGCATTTATTGCATTTGTTGACTGCAGAGAGTCTGGAGAAACATTAAGAGGGCAAAACTGGGTGTTTTTTGTTTTTTTTTTAAGTACCTTTAACAGGAAGCATTTAAGATCAAACTTCACAGGGCTGCTTCCCGAATTAGCAGGGTTTGATTTCTCTAGTCCAGATTCTTGCCAAATAGCAGAATCACAAATACCAGCCATTTTTATCTAAGGCTCAATTGTGATCAACCATCTACACAGAAAATTGCCAAGGACTCCTCTAGATCACTATTTCTCAAACTGGTCTCTGGACCATGGGCATCAGAATCAACTGAGATGCTTTTTAATAACAGATTTCTGAGCCCCACCCTTGAGCCGCTGAGTCAGACTCTACCTAAGCAATCCGTTGACGATCTAAAACTTGAGAATCTACTTTAGATGTGTTTTGTTACATTTCGATCAAGCCAGACTACCAAAGAGCTACAGAAAGAAAAAGACACATAAACTCCTCAAATTACATTTATTTTACATATTTGTTAGTGGATATTGACTGCTATATCACACAATTTCCTTTCTGTGAGAACACAGAAAGCATGGATTTCAGGGAAAAGTTTGGTT
This sequence comes from Muntiacus reevesi, assembly GCF_963930625.1. Taxonomy (NCBI): domain Eukaryota; kingdom Metazoa; phylum Chordata; class Mammalia; order Artiodactyla; family Cervidae; genus Muntiacus; species Muntiacus reevesi. The sequence goes on along the minus strand of NC_089260.1, from coordinate 1,572,803 downwards.
TTTCCTGGAGAAAAGCTTCACTTTTATTCATAATTCTTTCTTCTCTCTTTGTTCTGGTTACTAGATAGCACAGCAACAAACTTGAGACCTACCTTTTGTAATATTACAATACGTAATAAAATGTTTTGAACCTACTTCAACAATCTATCTGAATCTTCCACCTACCCATGCAGGGCGATGCAAGACACGTGGGTTCGATCCCTGGTAGGAAAGGTCCCCTAGAGGGGGAAATGGGAACCCATTCTAGAATTCTTGTCTGGAAAACCCCATGGACAGAGGAGCCTGGTGAGCTATTGTCCATGGGATTGCAGAGTCGGACACGACTGAGTGACCGTGTACACACACATGTAATAAAATATTTTGAACATACTTCAGTAGTTCATTTGATATCTTTAAAGATGCGTGGATAGTTAAATGACTAAGTTTGACAGAAAAGTGATATAAATTGGTAGACAGGTCAATAAATCTCCTTATAATGCAATCTAAGATTACTTTCATTATTTTGATTGTGAGGTTGCACATTAACTCCATCCATTGAAATATATGCTTTATTATGTATGCTTTACACAAGTCTCCCCATCTTTTCCTTTAAATGTTAAATATTATTTTATTTGGCTTCTCATTCTCCATATCTCAGACCTGGTGCAAAGGTACAACTGGGGACAAACTGGGGATGAGAAATGTAGAGAGGACCTGAGTGTGCCATCGAAGGTGAAGTAGTGTCTAGGAAGAGTGGAGAGGCGGACACCGGACCTATAACCCAGAGCTCTTTGCTGTCATAGTTAGCTGATAACCTATTCAATAATGTAGCCCATATTTCAATGACTTTTCCAAAAAGGTGAGAAATTTGTCAATGGGCCAAGATCCATCTGCACTAAATATACTGAATTTCTGCAACATTACTAGATTAGTCATTGAAAAACATGTGTGGACTGGTATTAGCTGCTTGCCTTAGTATATCAACATGGGCTAATTCCCAGGGATCACTTTCCTTTATATCCTTCAGTAAGTGATCAAACTAGTCCTTCACAAGTCATCTGGGGTGATGAACTAGTCTGTGTTTTTTTTTTTTTAATTTTCCACCTATCATGGACTGAAACATTTGTAAAATTCAATAAGTGACTCACTAGAAAAATGAACCACATACAAAGATACAAAATGCAAGTGCATTTCTTAATATTTTTAAAATATCTTAAAATTATTATTGTTACATTTAATAGATGTAAAATTCTCTGACAACTGTCTACAAAAGTTTCTAATGCTTACTCTCTATTTATATATCTTTAATTGGAGCAGTAACGTTATGCGGACAAGTACCTGTCTTTGGGCTACTGTTTCTGCAACTTTCCATAAACAACTCCAGTAATAATCCATCAGTTTATAGTTTATGAACCCAATTTCCTATAAATTTTTACAAAAGGGATTATGCTTGCCCCTCTCAATTTCTCTTAATCTTTTTCTCCTCCAAACAATTACAGTTGAAAATGAATTAGCAATCCCCGAGGCAAATCCTTTTAGTAGTACATGGTATAATTGAACCAAATCTAATTAGAATAGCTTTTTAGCTATTCTTTTCTCAATTTGGGCCCTAATTTGGGACATCACTTCCTTTTTCACCATTGTTGTTTTCTAGGGATTCCACTCACCAGCATCAGCTTCTTCTCCCTTCAGGGCACAAAGAGAACTGGATTTCTCAAGCTCTTGCCAGTTGGGCGGGACTATGACTGATCAGGCAACGGGAGAGGGTCCAGACCTGAGCCAGTCTATTCCTCTTGCCTGGACCAAGTCACCAAAAGCAAGCAAGCAAACAAACAGAGCAAATGAGCCACAAAACACGCCTACAACTCCGTCCTGGCAGGTCCCCTGCAGCGCTTGGTGGAGCCTGCCCCCACTGCCCGAGGCTCCGAAGGGTTGTGTAAAGCCAGACTCACTCCCCACTCGCACTGGAAACAAAATACAAGCAAGAACTGCATCTCCGTTGCGTTGTGTACCTGAGATTGTGGAATTAACTGTTACTATAACCTAACCCAGGCTATCCTGGATAACAGTATTTTTAAAAATGAAAAATGAAGCAAGAAAAACAGACATCAAACCAATATTAAGAAATGGAATAACTAGTAAAATTTAAAAGAAAAATGAAATAAAGGGTGACATTTCCTTATATCAAGAGGTCTTGACTTAGTCTAAGCTAGGCCAGGGGGTCCAGGAAGGTCTCCCTAAAGACAGGAAACAGGTTGAGACAAAAGCATGATGTGCAGTTATTTGGAAGAAGAGGGAAAACAAGTACTTCAGACAAAACAAACCATCTGTGAAGGTCTGGAGATTGGAAACTGTGATGGCTGCCATGTTAAGAAGAACCAAGCAACCCTTCATGAGCTTGGTGAGTTGCGAGCCCATGAGATACCTACCTGACGCAATTTTTTTGCCTCCTGTTCCTCGGTCACACTGCTAAACTCCTCTCTACAGTCTCAGTTCTCTGAAGACCCCTCATCAATGCTCTGGAGAACACACGTTCTTCTGCAGTAGTCTGGGTTCACACATTACTTGAAAAATCTCATGTTTATTACATGCCTGACCCATACAAGTTCCTAGTAAATAGCTGATTACTGACTTAATGAATGAAGAAAAGGAATAACTGAAAAAAAATAGTGTGCACGGATCCATAACATCTATCATCTGTTCTCAAGCAAAAGTCAAACCCCAAAATCATGTTAGAGCTATCCTAAATGTTGTGATTTTCTAAGTGTTGTTCCTATCACTTCTCTCTCAAGGACAGAGGAATCTCAAACCCATTCTCATCAAAATGTAGAGAGAGCCAATATAAATTATTGAAAACAATTGATTTTTAAAGAATAAAAAATGCCATTTTATTACTGCCAACAAGACAAATTAATAGAATGACAGTAATGCTAAGGAGGTATTCTACTAATCCTTTTTTAATGAATCAGTCCCAAAAAATACCTATTGGATATCACCTGTATGACTACTCTTAGAGACACAGTAAATAATCTTAGAATCTGTGCTACAAATCTTGAAGAACACAAAATCATTCAGAAAATCAGCACACTTAGCTGGATAGACTAGAAGTTACTGGAGATTACCAGAGTAAAAACAGTGTATTTTTATGAAAGTTAACATATTTGTATTAGCATGCTCATTTAATTTATGTGAATATATGTAACAAAATTAATTGAAAAAAATCTTATTTCCTGAAATTGATGTTTTATTCCCAAATCTTTTTCTATATACTATTTTAAATAATAGATTTCTCCTTTGTGAAAGGTACTGAAAAATAAAACTGACTTAAATTTGAACATATATAGGTGCAGAAAAGTCTAGAAAACAAATAACCAAAGAGGATAGGCCCTTTCTCCTAGAAGTGTTTTACAGTTTCTGTTCTTCACAAACTAATCTTTATGATCTTTCATATTCTCTCTTTTCACTGAGTGGTGAGCATCTATGGAAAAACTACCTTAACATTCCATCTACATTTGATTCAAGAACTACCTCTAGTTTATCAAAGGTCCTAGGATAATGGTTACAAAACAGATCCCAACTTCATTTTTTTCAATTCATTTTGTTACATATACTCACATAAATTAAATGAGCATGCTAAAACAAATATGTTAACTTTCATAAAAATACACTGTTTTTACTCTGGTAATCTCCAGTAACTTCTAGTTTATGCAACTTGTTCTTCCCCAAAAATTATATTTTTTAAAATTTTGCTCTCCAGATTATTTTACATGTGAATAACCAACACAGAACTCTATTTTCAATTTTTAAAAAATATGTCACTAGAAATTTAAAAATAAAAATAAAAAGCAATTCAGTCAATTTGAGATTTGCCCTGAATATTACTTCCTGCTTCTCCTTGCTGATAGTTAGCAAGGTCGTTTCCATGATTATACTTTATCTTGATCCACTTTACATTTCAGCTTAATGAAAAGTCATCCTCACTTTCAGGATACTGCTCTTTTATGAATCAGAATCACATGAATCATTTACGCAGTCTTCAAGATCAAGTCAGTGCCTCTGTTATTGCAATATCTAATCTACTATAAACATAACCCTCTGAGACAAAAATCACTTGCAATAATTATAATTACTATATCTGCTTTCATCAAAATTAATAAATTTTACAGTCTACAGCTGCAATAATGCTGGATCATATTCTGATAAACTATTCTTAAATTGTATACTTTGCACAGCTAAGGATTCCAATTGCATGAAGGCAAAGATGGATGGATGTATTCTTCAGCATAAAATATGTCAGGCTCACTAAAAGAAAAACACGGGGTCAAAGGCAACTTAAAGCTGAGTCGCTACTCTCCTTTGTAGTCTGGTGATCAAACGCATCTATTACCCTTCCGGCTTTCAACTCTTCTGTTTTTTTCTCCTTCTACAATAGCTCCTAATTACCCATGTCAGGGAATCATCTCAGAAAACATTACTAGAATTCCATCTTTAAAAATCTGCTGCACTGAAAGTCATTGCGTTCAGTTAGTTCAATAATAGAGACTGACGTCCTGGTCTCTGTCCCAGTGAGTCAACTGGCAAAGAACCTGCGTGCGAGTGAGGAGACGCGAGAGATGCGTGCTGGACCCGAGTCAGGAAGACCCCCTGCAGGAGGAGGGGGCAAGCTTCTCTGGCATTCCCGCCTGGAGAATCTCAAGGACAGAGGAGCTGGCGGGTTACAGCCCATGGGGTCACGAGGATGGGGACATGACTGAGCGCACAGGCATGCTCCATTTAAGGAATATTTTAAATCAGTGGATACATATGGATTCTCAGAGTGATATTCCATTTTTTTTAATTCTACTCCTTTCTAAAAGAAAAATCCTTAGTAATATCAGGGGACAGAGTTCATGAAAAGATTATGAGGAATCACCTTATGAGAAGATGACTTTTACTCAAAATCCTCAAGGGCCTTCCCATCTTCCATATGGATTGCAGTTTAAGCTGATAAATAGACAGGCTTGAAAGCCTATAATTTACTTCTGTATAGGGAAGTTTAAATGGATTTTTCTTCGACTTAAACACCGGTATTTTTCATCACCATTTTCTTCTTAGCATATTTACTCGTCAGTAATGTCAGATGACTGCGGGGAGTGGAAAGATAACTCCTGCATTTAACAATGGAGCAGATATTATACCGTTTAAGGTAGGTCAGAGGTACCTTTCCAGAGGGTATCAGCAGTGACCTTAAATGATCATCTTCTCCCATAAGTAAAACAATTTGAAGTGGTATTCACCAGAACCAATTGCAACTTCAAGGCCTAGAGATCAAGGGTCTCTTGTAAGTGCCAAGCCTCTTGTGCTCTTCATTAGCACACGTGAAACTTAAGGTCAGAAAGAATTCCAATGATGCTTCTGGTTTTATAGCATATCTTCAGAGAGAAAGATTCCATCACAAGTAAATTTTGGCTCATACTCTTCCTACTCTAGTTCTATGGATAAGAGAGGGAGAGAGAAAAATTTGGGCTGTCAATTCTATAGTTATTTAAAATTAGATCTAGTGACTTTCACTTTCAAATTGTCTTAATGCATACCCCACACAAGATAGATCCAAATGCTTACTAGCAGACACACACTTTGAATTCCAATGTACACTGTGTCCTGTTGTCTCTTTTTAAATTCAACACACATCTTTTTGATAGTGAGCTGCAGGAGCTGTTTGTGCATTTTGGAGATCAATCCCTTGTCGGTTGCTTCATTTGCAAATATTTTCTCCCATTCCAAGGGTTGTCTTTATGTTTTGTTTATGGTTTCCTTTGCTGTGTAAAAGCTTTTAAGTTTAATTAGATCCCAATTGTTTACTTTTGTTTTTATTTTCATTACTTTAGGAGGTGGATCAAAAAAGATCTTGCTGTGATTTATGCAAAGAATGTTCTGCCTATGTTTTCCTCTAATAGTTTTATAGCATCCAGCCTTTCGTTTAAACAAATAACCCAGTCAAAAAATGGGCAGATCCAAATAGACGTTTTCCAAAGAAGACATACAGGTGGCCAAGAGGCACATGAAAAGGTGCTCAACATCACTAATTATTAGAGAGATGCAAATCAAAACCACAGTGAAGTATCAACTCCTACTGGTCAGAATGGCCATCGTCAAAAACTCTGCAAACAATAAGTGCTGGAGAGGGTGTGGAGTAAAGGAATCTTCCAACATTGTTGGTGGGAATTTAAGCTGATACAGCTACTATGGAGAATGGTATGGTGGTTTCTTAAAAAACTAAAAACAGAACTACCATAAGACCATCCCACTCCTGGGCATATACCCAGAAGAAAACCGAATTCAAAAAGACACACGCATCCCAATTCTCACTGCAGCACTGTTTACAATAGCCAGGACAGGGAAGCAACCTAAATGTCCGCAACAGAGGAATTGATACAGAAGACGTGGTACATATGTACAGTAGAAAACTGCTCAGCCATAGAGAAGAACAAAATAACGCTATTTGCAGGAACGTGGATGGACCCAGGGATTGTCATACTGAGTGAAGTCAGACACAGAAAGACAAATATGATACTGCTTATACGTGGAATCTAAAAAACAGGGTACAGATGAATTTACTTATGAAACAGAAGCAGAGTCATGGATGTAGAAGACAGAACTTATGGTTACCAGGGGAAAAGGGAGGGAGGGATCAATTGGAAGGCTTCAATAGACATTCACACTGCTACATGTAAAACAGATGACCAATAAGGACCTGCTATATGGCACAAGGAATTCTCCTCAATACTCTGTAACGGCCGGCATGGGGAAAGAGTCCACACACACAGAACAGAGTGCATATACGCACATGTGCAGCTGATTCATTTTTATGAACACCTGAAACCAACATGACACTGTAAGTCAACTATACTCCATAGATTTTCCGAAAGATCAATCCATGTCATTACTTGAATGGAAAAAGTAGCAATGAAAAATCCTCTCCACATCATCTTACACCATCACAGGCACTAAACATACAGTAGTCATAAAACAAGACACAGTGCTAGTCCTGTCTATTAGTCCAGACGTAATCCCTGGGATCTGTGTCAGGAATACCGAAAAGAGACGAAACGGTGGCATTCCATGGAATATGATACAGAAAAAGCCATTCCCCTCAGAAGCTAGAATTGAGTGACATGGAATTAGTGCATCAGCTCCAAATCTTCTTCATGCAATTGTAAGTAGAAAAGTGAGAACCAAGAGTTTGTAGTTTAGTGGACATTCAGTTAGCTAGGCAACTACATCCAAAGTGTGTCGTAAAACAAATCCATGTCTAAGAGAAAAAAGGTCCTACATAAACCACATGACTTAAAACTTAGACCTAGACTGATAAGAAAGCATAAAAGACATACTTCAGGTGAAATATCCCTGAGAGCAGGAATTTACCAAATCAAGATTTAAGGTTATTTCCAAGAAATGAAATTCTGGGGTAAAATCAATCAAATTTTAATAAAACTGTGCACTCTTCCTCATTTATGTATTTATTTATGTTATCAAGCAGAGGGGAGGCTGAGAATGACCTAATTTGACATCATTTAAAGTGAAAAACCTTACTGACATTACTTGACCAGAATTTCAATGAGTCATTAGGATAATACAAATATCCCAAAATGTTGATGCAGTCATGGACTATATAAAGAAGAAAATTTCAGAAGAAGAGGAACACAGTGTCTGCATCGTTAAAAGAGAAAGAAACCCTGAACCCAGCAGGGATGAGGTGACATTTGGAATGTTGCATTTTCCCCCCATACTTGACATTTAAAGAGGGACATTGGCAATACACAGAAGTCCTTCTTGAAATACATTCAGTGGAGTGTCACTGTGTTACAGAGAATAAGGTTATCGTGATCAAATAAATTTGAAAAATACCAGATTAAAAACATATGTCACTTTTAAAGCAATTTAAAAATTGTTTCAAAAACCTCTTTCATATAGGTGTCCTTGGAAAATGTCTGTACAAGTATGCACTGAAGATTTGGGTTTTGGCCTTTCCCTGAGGACTTTCACCATGGGATCCCTTTTTAAGATGGAGCTCTCAGAAATAGTATCACAAAGCACATGCTTTTGGAAATATTGCTCTAAGTATGTTCAAAAGGTCATGGACCAAATGATAAGAAATTTGAAAGTCATACTCTTTGATTGGAAAAGTAGGCATTTATATTGGGAACGAAAAGGCTAAGGAGAATCATAAGAAGTGAATTAAATTGGAAGACGTTGATTTCTTCTGAGGACATATAAATTACAAACATTGAATGGAAATCAAAGGACACCTTTGAGCTTAATATACGAAAAGCATTTCTGTCATTATATCTAAGAGTGTCCTGGTCTTCCACAAGTAGCCATGAGGCTTCCTAAAAGAATTACATTTTCCCTAATAGCCATCAGTCAGGAAATTTGGGAAAGAAACCTTGTATAGATAAAAGTTCAAATTGAAATGAGGTTAAAATCAATTCCAATACTATGACTTACATCCATGCATAATCATTTCTTCTCACTAAATCCACCTATATAGTTCTGCCATATTAGTAATAATCACAGAACATAACACCCCCTACTTGCCATCACTCCCTAATTAAACCTCCAGTGGCTCTTACAGTGGTTATCAGATAAGTTCCTATTCTTCGGACTTTCCGTTAGTCACGTGACTGAGCCTACACATAGGAAAACTCCAGCATTGTGTGAAAAAAGACACGTGTGGATGGTGTGACGCTGCACAGATACTGTCTTGGGGGTAGGAGGTTACTGAATGTTGTATCAAAACAGTTGAATCGTAAGAATACTCTAAGGGGTTTTGGAAAGGCAGTTTTCAGCGATCCATATTCAGCAGTTCTGAATCCGGTGTGGGGTATGGCCCGGGAGTGCATGCTTTCAGAAGCCCTCCAGTAGATCCTGGTCACCTGGTTTTGGAGCCCATCTGAATTCAGGCACCACTTGCATGGGGAGGAGGGGTGGAAACACACACCGCTCTGCTTCCTCTCACTGTTGTTATCACGTCTCTGAAGTGACAGACAGGCAAGATCTAAGACCCTCAAATCCTTATCCTCAAATGTGCATCCAACCAAGGCTTTGCTGTTGATGGACTGAACTGGCTCACTTTTCAACCACAAGGATGGTTTTGCCCAGACTCGACCAGTTGAGTAGCCTGGATGATGCCTCTTTACCCTGGGCCAGATCTGCTTCTGAAACGGATTTTCCTTGACCAGAAACCCTTCCCACTTTGGCAGGCAACCTCAGGCCTATCTTTCCAACCCTGTCACATGACATCTCACAATGCAAAATTCCAAAGATGAGTCAGAGGCTAAAGAATATCACTTTATTACTCTCTTTTCCCGAGCACAAGTTCCTCTTTGGAAACTACTCTCACGAAGAACATCTTCTCCGTAAAAGTTGAGCTAGAGAACCATGAATGTTCCTCAGATAGGTGCTGTGTTCTCCCCAGAGGATTTAAGGATTGTTACCAACATTTAAAGCCTCCTATAATTTTCATTCAAACTACCTTTCTATTTTCTGCTTCTTTTGTGACACCTTCACAAAGTGATCTACTTACTGTCTCCTGAACATTTAATCTTTAACGAATAACCATGTTCTCTCATCATGTCTCCAAGCCTCTGGACATACTACTTTGTCAAATGTTGGCCCCAGTAAAACCAAGCTTTTTAGACCAGATGTTAGCAAGCTTTTTCTATGAAAGACCAGGGAGCAAGCATTTTTGGCTTTATCAGCCATCCTGTCCTCGTTACAACTACTCCATTCTGCTGTAGCATGAAAGTAGGCACATACTTTGTGTTAGATGAACAGGTATAGCTGTTGTTCTTATAAAACTTCATAGAAGCAGACACGGGCAAATGTGGTCTGAAGCTCATGGTTCACAAAGCCATATTTTAGATTCAGCTCAAGAGTTATCTTCTCTGACTCCTCTCATGAAACTTCAGACCCGTTCATCCCAATCAAGCAGAAATAGAATTTCTTTTCTAATGCTCATCTAGAATTTATACATATTTTTATTATACTAACTCTCTTATTGTACTCTGTATTTACATATTTAGTTTCCTCTCTAAACAGTGAATCCATCAAGGATAAAGACTGTCGTATAAATCAGTATCAAACAAAACAGCTAGCAATCCTATAGGTATTCAATAAATTTTGACTATTTGAATAAATAAATGAATTAATTAATTACTAGATGATGAATATGAATGTTAATTTAATGTGAATCATGAAAAATGGATAGGATTCAGCAGACCTTTGAAATGTAAGTATAAAATACTTTTACATCTAAGGAGAAACTATTTGTTTTTCTCCCCAAACACCCTCCTTCATTCAGTCTACAAGTATTGATTGGGAGTACGTGCTAAGGGCAAAGCCCTTGAGAATTACTAACACTCTGTAAAGCAGAGCGTCCCAGAGTTGAGGACTGTAAAGTCGTCTAAGTCATTGTGCCCACTAAATGTGCCTATTATCGCCTGTGCATGAAAGTCCTTTTAAAAGTTAATGGGATCCAAATGCATAGAGCAGAATAAAACTGAGGAATACTCAGACCAAATTACACAAGAATTTATGACACTCTGTCCCTCTATGTTGAATCAAGGGATTTGGGTTACTGAAGACAGCATTCTGATGAATTCTCTTCATCTGTTCTACACATCACTGTCCTTTCGTTAGCAACACGTTGGAGAGGAGAGCGTGGCAGGGCACCAACATACTAATCCTTTGTTTGGGAAGATCCCTAGGTCTTTACGTCCCCTTTAAGTACCTTTAATCTTCTTTAATTAACTAAGAATTTCCTAATTTTTATTGCTTACTATTCTGTCCAACTGGCTGTCCTCATGGCCATCTGCTCTAATGTATATTTCATAACTGATCTTCATATATTTTAGATGTCATACTACTCTGGGCAATCATTTATGCAGTTGCTAAGAGCCAATTTCTGTTGACTGAAAACTTAATATTTAAATGACGAAAGCTTAAATTATTTCTCCAAACATCTGAATATCTATTGTTAAGTTTTGAACATATCTGATCCCATTAAATTTATACCCCCTGGTTTGGGACAAATGGACTTCATGTGTATATTAGTATCCTGAGCTTCTACAATGCTCAAATGAGGTCCAGTTCACTGTCATAACTGAAATTTTCACTGGTTCTGAGATTATCTGCCAAGGCTAAACTTCAACTCATTGAAGTTGCCCCCATCCACCATCAAGTATTTGAGGATTGCCAAGAGATGTCTTCTGTATTCTCATGAAGAAATCCATTCTCACTTGGTATTAACCCTTATCTGCCACTTCCTGCTGTAAAATAGGATTAGTATATGAAGACTTCAAGGTCCCTTGCTATACTAATAGAGGGAATAACATCACCCTCTTTGTTCTGCTTTGCTGGTGGGGACAAGCTGGAGGGCCTATGCCCCAGTAGTGCACATATTTTAGTAAACCAAGTCTATTTTTCATCACAGTGTTTTTTATTCTTAACACACAGACATAGGTCCATGTATTCTGATACATGGTATCAGGGTATACCTTGTAAGGTAGGCTTTCAAGGAGAAATTCGCAGCTGTCTTCAGAATAGGCTCCCTCCTCTGATGTCAGGAATTTTGTTCTTGGGAAAAGTTTATTTCCTTGATGGATTTCCTCAGGACCAGTCCTTTCAAAGGATCAGCTCACTGTTATTATAGTTAATATACTCTAATATCTCCCAGACTGGCCCCTGTCCTCACTGCTGTTTGTCATATTGAAAGACCAGCTTCTGCTCAAAATAGAATCCTTGCTATGTTCATAATATTTTTATCCTGAATGCTTTCTTTAATTTAGTAAAGACCGCTCATAAGAATTATCAAAAAAACAGTTAATCCACTTCTTTCTGGATAAAAAAAATGACATACAGGCTCTCATATATTAATATTACTGTCTTATACGGAGAAGTTCCCTGATGACTTTGAGTTTGTATTTAATGCTGGAAAAGATCTTGGATAATGCCCGCAGTGGCGATGTTCTACAAATGAGAACATTTAGGTCCAGAAAAATTAAAGGAATTTTAAAGGGCAAGCAGCCAGAAAGTTGAAAATTGATTACTATAGTCACTTGGAAAGACTAGAAAGATAAAACTTTGAAGAAAAGGCTAGGAAAAATTCATCACGGACTTCGATGTATTCAGTCACCACAGATGCTGAGAATTCCTAGCACTGAGCTAGGAATGGGGCAGCATGCCTTAGGCAGGCTGACGACAAAGCTAACACATACCACAGTTCATATTGTTTTCCCAGGGAAGGCTTATAATAAGGAAATGTTGGCCAACCAAAAATTATGCTGAGGCCACACCCCACACCAAATTTTAAAACTGCATTTGAGACAATACAGTTTTTGTCATTTGGTGTCATTTTTGTGTGCCCACTCTTTCCCCTAGTAAGTGCTCTTAAGACAGTGTTGGAGATTTTTCTGTATTTATTGTATGGTGCCAAAAGATAGGTCAAAGGACACCTCTGAAATTCTTGTGGGCTAAGAAAAGAGAACATATTTCAGCGTCTTCTAAAAACAAAAGGACTCTGGGAATGGGAGCAATGAATCTGCTCTCTGACAGCTGCTCTGTTGTGAGGTTATTGCTTACAGGGCTTTACCGCTACCTGCAAGTGGGAACTGCGCTCCTGGGACTGCTCTGCACGCAGCCTTTCACTCACCCTGGGCAGCAAACAGATGAAAGAGAGGCAATACCATCAGATGTGATGATTCATCTTTAAAGCCCAAGTTTTTGTTTAATATAAATGTAAAAACATAACTTTCCCTTCAAGCCAGCCAGGTAGTTTAGGCAATTTATCAAGCCACAAGCACTGAAGCTTCACAGTAAGAAAGAAAGAAAATGCATTTGTGCCCAAGTAATTGTCTTTCTCCTTCTGTAATCTACTAGATACACTTTGGGTAAGGTGATTACAAATAAAGATGACAGTCAAATACAGAAATTTCTTCATGCAATTAGTCCAATTTCTTCTTTAACTTTTAGAGGTGCTACAACATGACTAATGTTAAGTCTCCTTTTGCCTTAGAACTGTTTTGTATTTTTTTTTAATTTCTTCAAGAAAAGTTGTTGGCTCTCATTTTCTTATGAATTGTAGTCCTTCTGAAAGACACTTTTTCTTCCATTGTTTCCTTTGATGAAAGCTATTTTATAACCTTTGTACAAGTCCTGCCCAAATAGAAGCAGACACATGTAAAGTGCGAGTTGTGTTGTGACTCTTCCCCATAGCAATCAGGTATCTATTGGGCACTTATTACATGCCAGGAAGTATAAGGAAACGCAAAGGTTAACAAAAATTATAACATTATTGATCTCACGGAATTGACTATAGTGGGAAGATAAGAATGAACATAAGGAAATAAATAAACAAGATAAGTTAAAGTGGGTTAAATGACTTAGGGTAGGGATGGCAGTTACTTCAAAGTGAGTAGAGAGACAGTACTTACCTGGAAAAGGAATATTTGAGCTGAAAGATGAAGACAAGAAGGCCTCAGGCTTAAGAAGATCCAAGGGGAAATATTTGGGATAGAAGGAATAAGCAATGTGAAGACTCAGTCAGAACAGAAAGGGGGTCAGTGAGGGGGAGTCACAGAGACGCGTGCTAAGAGTAGACAGGGGCCAGGTCGCCCAGCGCTTTGCAGGTCACCGCAGAGGATTCGATTGCATCAGGGTGCAGGAGACCGATAGCGGGAAACCTGAAGCAAAGGGACAGGGGATCTTCAGGAAAGAAAGAAAAGAGCAAAGAAGCAGTAATTTCACTACGATATATTCTTGAGGTGTTTGCTTATTTGTTTTTTGCACAGAAATTTTGAAGCTTTGGAATTTAGCAGAATGATGGTATAGCATCTCTTGTCTAATAGACTGAATGCTTCCTTACTGTTTTGAGGTAACTAAGCCTGTTCTAACTTGCTTTGCAGGTGCATAAAAGTGGAGAGACTACAGCTACCTGATAATATACACTCCCAAGTATATTTAGTGGAACAGGGAACTCCAGAAACAGGGAAAAAATAATATAAATGCTATAAAACCTGAAGAATAATTTGAATCACAAATTGGCAATTAAACCTTACATTCTCTGACAAATGCAGAAGCCCATAGGCTGACTGTCTTTATTAAACAAATAACCAAATTTCAAAACAAGGCTGCCTTACCTTTACTGTCTTCAAACTCACACTCATAATAGAAAGTCAAATGAGAGGACTGTTACATTTGAATTAAAATTTCATACATCAGACTTCAAAATCAAAAATAGCTGTAATGTTAAGACATTTCAAAGCATAGAAACATTAAGGAAATAGACTATACATTAAATCCTTTCATCTGTTAAATTTTGTACCATTTTCCACATATTCTCAGAACAATGGGGAAAATACTCAGGAAATTACTTCCAGAATTAGATCAGAAAAAATTAAAAACCATTTTCTGTGCAATTTACTGTACATTTTGAAAACAAAGTTCTTAATGCCACTGAAAGCCTTTAATAAACTTTGGGCTACATTTTATGAAAGCAAAAGGAAATCTCTGCTCAAAGATACAGCTGATGTGATTCTGAAAGTCAGTTTGTCAAAGGAATTAAATCATATTAAAAAACTGGCTCAAAGTAAGCAAAACTGGCCAACTGAATGAATATTTTGTTAGATACCTGTACAAATATGGTACAGAAGATGTGTTTAAAAAGAAGCTGAAAATTCAGCTTAACTGATTCACCTTGAGAAGCCTTTATACACTTGTCTAAACACAGAAAACCTGCCATTTTCTTCCCCATTTGTCTTTTCAGCTTTAATATCCAAACATCTTAGTGGTTTAGATGAGACTTTTGTCACAACACTAACACTGGTGTGTTGAGGTTTGGCACAGACTGGGCTTGGAAATTCTGTCTTTCCACTACTATATTCTGTTCTGTCCCTTGATCTAAAAGATCAGAGACCCAGAGGAAAATATAAATACCAACTACTGGCAATGCGCAAGAATTCCTTAATTGTTTACCATTAATTTAAGTCAAGACTAGATTAATTTGAATTGACTTTGAATTGTTATTGAGTACTTAAAAGTATACATGTAATTCACAAGATATAGATGCAGAAGAATAAAAACACTAAGAATGATGTAAATACTTGTTTCTGAAATTTAACTACTTAAATTCAGTTCATCTTCCACAGTGTCTCTCTGATACTATATCTTGGTCCTATATCTTCCTGGGAAATGGAAACTGGCAATAAATTGAAATATTTCTGAAGAGAGAACCATACAGAGCAGGTAACCCATCAATTTAAAAATAGCAGAATAACACAGACGTTGAGCCTGTGAATGCTGGAAGTAGGTTACCTGGTCTTGATTCTGGCTCTTCCACTTGGTAGTCATTAACTTCCATTATTTGTATAATGGGAATAATAATTGTACCTACATCATAGGATATGGCAAATAATTAAATGAGAAGATATCTATAAAGTGTTGAAAATTGTTCCTGGCATGTAGTTAAAAGTATATATACCTGTTAGGCATTACTTTTTTAAAAGAAGTAACAGTTTACAAATGACCAGGAATTGTTCAAGATAAATAAAAGTGAATCCTGAAGTCTATAGTTAATGAAGTGTGAATAAATTATAAGTAATGGTACTTAAAAAGTAATTGTAGTATCATCTGGTTTTACTCTAACTTATTTATCATTGGGGAATAAGCATAAACAATAAATAAACCCCAAAAGGGTGTATTAATAAATTCATTATTGAAAAATAACTAATGAAACAAGGGACACACTCCTAGCTATACGATAACTTGAAAAATCATGAATGGGCTTACAAACAGCTGATTTCAAATCTAGGCTTAGTTAGAAAATCTCTCTGATATTCACGGGGTGGGTGGTTCCAATAAAACAGAAATGTTAGGGGAAAAAATCTCATGAGCTTGGAATAGGGATTGAGAGAATTGTGTCAATATCCCTCAGCACCTGGCACAGAGTAAATATTCAATAAAAGTTGCCATGCTTCCCTTTCAAGACTACTGTCACTGAGGTCAGCAATGCCTGTCTGTGTCGCCACAGCTTGGGGCAAAGGCGAACGCTGAGTTGACAACTGGTCTACCCTGGGAAAGGACTGACTGCTCCAACAGGTATCTCATCAGGGGAAGGCAACTGGGATAAACCCTAAGTTGAAAAAACTAAAAGGAAGAGGAAGATTTTCCTCTCTTGGGCCTCAGGATTTTGTATTACTGAGATTATGTAGATCAATGTACCTCGCTCAAGATTCACTGAATTTAGCGCAGTGTGACGGCCCTTAGCAGACTGCATCACACTCAAGGATGGCCTCCCATGCGCTGCACTGCGAGCTGGCAAGACAGAGCAGCACAAGGCAACCAGAAACGAATCGGCGCCTCTTCTTAAAAGTGGGAACAGCTGCCTCTCCTTCCTATCATTTTTCTGTTTGGTCTTCATAGAAAGACACATTTGTACTTGCTTCAAGCAGATGCTTCCACTCTCTTACCTAATGATATGGGGAATCACCAGGGTAGTATTTTGGAAGAACAGATGTTGACTTCAACAAATGTGGCATTTTACTGTGGACAAAGCTGAAGAAAATCTGGCAAATACAATTTTCATAGGCCTACTCATCTGTAGAACTATTCCCAAGAATATTTAATCTAGATTAGCACTGTCACATAAAAATGTGTGAGCTACTTGTTGAACTTTAGATTTTCTGGTAGCTATATTTAAAAAATAAATAAATGACATAATAAAAAATATATCTGATTTAACCCAATATTTCAAAAATATTATTCCAAGATGCAATCAGGAAGTTTTCTGGCAATCTAGTGGCTAGGACTCTGCACTTACACTGCTGGGGGCCCAGGCCGAGTTCAATCCGTGGTCAGGGAGCTAAAATCAGGCAAGTCACAGGCTGCAACCAAAGGAGAAGAAAATGCAATCAATACAAAAGCATTAATAAATATTTTACACTTTTTCTTTTGCACTCATCTTAAGAATCTATAGGGTATCTCATACATATGCATGTCTGCCACATCACTAAGTCATGTCCAACTCTTGCAACCTCGACTGTAGCCCACCAAGCTTCTCTGTCCATGCGATTTCTCAGGAAAGAATACTGGAATGGGTTGCCATTTCCTCCTCCAGGGGATCCCATCCCAGAGATTGAATCCATGTCTCCCGCACAGACAGGCGGATTCTTTACCACGGAGCCACCTAGGAAGCCATCTTATACATATAGCATATCTCAATGCAGACTAACCACATTCAGTTAGTTGCTAGTAAATCAGCTCAGATCTAAAGATTTGATATGAAATAATATAAGTAGGCTGGGTTTTAGTGTTCCTTTTTAATGACCATATATCTCTATTTAGCACCATTTGAGATAAAAAACTCTAATGTATTTTTTTGAGCCAGTTTTTAATCTATTTCAATTCCTGGGCATAATCTAGGTGGTATAAATGGCTGCAATTGTCTTATCTAAAACTACCAGGGAGAATTTTGAAGTAGTGGTTCTCAAGAGGAAACCCAATGTACAAGATCAGAACCCACAGCAATATGTCCTTAAAAGCCATCCTGAAATGCTTTTAAATTTTAATTACAATATTTAAGAAGATAAATATTTGCTGGATGGGTGAGCAAAGAGATGATGATGAAGAGTGTATAACTGGATAAAATTCATATTTCATAACTTTATAGTTTGTATTTTTGTTAGCAAAGATTTATTATGTGTTCTGTTAAACCATTTATGGTGAAATAAACAAACACAGATAGATATTACTATGGGTTATCTAAAACTTTTCCTCCAAGTAAAATTTACAGAAACCTGACATTACTTCTAAATCATTCAATTCAGGGTAGGAACTGTATAATCAAGACAGACAGAGGCATGGCGTAAAAAAAAATTAGGACAGACAATGGAAGGTGAAGATCAGTAGAACCTTAAATTCATTACTTCAATTTTTTCAAGACTTTCTGAATCTTTTTGCTTTAAAGTTGTTCAAAAATTTAGAAATACTATCCCTACCTTTAATCATATTCTACATAAGCAGAGGAATCTGAAAATAATCATTAAAACCTCATTATCTCCTGTCCACACTATAATAACTTGTAATTACATCCTACTTTTTTCTCGTGTTAGCCTATCCAAGACACTATATCAAGGTCTTCTTATAAAATGTAGTTTGTATTACACTCTTCCCATACTCAAGGACTTCCTCGCTACTATCAGATCAACTTCAAACTCCTTGACATCCTAAATCTTCCATCGGATGCCCACACATAATAATGTCTCCTGACTCACTATCTCATCAGCCACTCCTCTTTATATTTCTACTCATTCTGTGCCTAACAAATTATTTATGTCCAGAATCTATGAGAAATGGTGGAGAGAGACATGCCAAAGTGCTCTATGAAATTTCACTCTGTCCTTTCTGAGGCCAGCTAGAGTGCCCATGAATCAGCTGCAATAGACAGATACGCATACCTGGCCAGGAAGCAGCTATAAATGTGAAAGAAGAAGTGATGGGATCAAAACACCGGAATGGGCAATCTGATTTTATGAGATCAAAAACACAGAACGGAAAATCTCTTCAGTTGACATGTTAGAAATTCCTGCCAAACACTGAGAGGTCTTAAACCCTGAGTCCCTAAAGAGCTGCCCAGTGCCGAGGACTTTTAGTGGTATTTGAAGGTCTGTTTTGTCAAGGTCGTTGAAATATGCCAAATTAAATGAACTGTCCAGCACATGAATCACTTTTGGGAATTTTAAGAGTTGAGTTTTTTTCCAGAAACTCTCCAGATCAACTAAAATTATGGTTAGATGTGAATTCTTATCATTTTACATGAGATCAGACCTTATCAAAGCTAAAAATATAGATAATTTCATCCCAGGCTCCTGTGTCACCTTCATGCGGAAAGAAGATGTAACGCCAGTCCTGTAATTAAGTGGAAGAGAAAATGCACGAAAGTTGATCTGGTTACATATAAGATCTATAAAAGGACTGTGTCTCTTTCATCCCCATTTTCAACAATTCCCAACACTGAGAATAGCAGACATCTTAGAGTCTTTCTTTCCATTCTTTCAGTCATTTGTGACTGCTTAGTGAATAATCTGGGTGTCAGAAGTATTCTACCAAATGCATCTCAGGTTCTCAACTATCTACAGCATTTCCTATGTCCCAGCACATCCCTTTCTAAGAGTCAAATGAACAATATTCTAGAAAGGATTTGAATTTTTTACTCACAAAAGTGTTGGTTTTGAATGGGCAAGGATGTATTCTTTATAGGGAATGCTGATATAATGTGTGCCAAAACAAGTTAAAATATACACCATCATGTAGTTTTCAGAATTTTAGGCTAGCTCTAGATAACTATGTGCATTTGCTAATATGTAGTTTTCTAATTTAAGATAGAATTGAATTTTTCTTTCTTTTGGAAATATCAAAAAAGCAACATTGTTTAACAGTGTCAAATACATGAAAAAGGCTATATAAGTTTTATTTAGGATTATTATTGTTCTTTCCTAATATAAAATTTTATATAAAAGAGCTGTTCTTTTACCAAGTGAAAAAATAAACAATTTTTAATGATGGTACCTTTTTAAAAAAAACTCAAGTGAGGTAAATTTGGCAAATAAGACATCTACTACAAGGCAATCATACTAAAATCTCATAAGCATCAATGTATAAGTAATATAATTGTGGTCCAAGAAAAATTCTATTAAGCAGTGGTATTAACACTTTTCTCCACTGTTTTCCTATTTTTAATATGGGTCACTGATCAGCTCCTTCAAAAATCATTTGTTATAAAATACTTTAGAAAAATTAAGTTGACATTCTGGTCACAACAATGGGTTAAACAGTCCGCCTTTCTTCTACACACACACGCATACACAGGACATGTTTTATTACAGAAAATGGAAATCATCTAATGTTGCCAGAGTCCTACTATCATTAGGCTTACAGGCTTATATTACAGTGTGTATTATCTCATTGACTCCTCACAAAGAGGGGATATAAATATTAATATTTCTATATTTACAGAGGAGGAAAATGAGTCTCATACATAAGGTGATTTTTCCAAAGATCAGTCAACTAGGAAGGTGGAATCTGGATGTGAATTCAAGTGCGCTGCTTCTACAAGCTGTTTATTTATACACCATGACTCTGCTTTTTAGAGCTTTGTTCTTCTTGTGTTTGTTTTTCCAGGAGTTTTGTTCTTGAAACAACATTTCAGGGAATCAGGAGAGCCCCACATTTTCCCTCAAATTAGTTCTGGTACAGAAACACCACACATACAGGCACACATGTGCACACATGCTCACGCACATACAAAGCTATGCAAAAGATTTTAAAGTTAGGACATTTAATCACTTTCGGTGGACTCCTGTGCATGAATGATGCACTCCCAATGAGAAGACATAATGAGAAAGAGGCTAGATGGCTGTGGCAGTTATAAACATATTTTAGAGTCAAAAGCTTGATTCCTCCACTTCAGCTCTGTGTGGCCTTGAGCAAATTGTAACTTCTCTACATCTCAGACTCCTCACCTGTAAAATGGGTCCAAGAATACTGCCTACTTCATAAAGCCGTTACACAGGGCCGGTGGCCCGGAGCCTTGCGGGGAGCAGAGGCACCGTTAAACCACGCCATCCTCGGGTTCAAAGGGAGTGAACAGAGACTTGCTTCCTGGTCACCAGGACTGCTGTCCAATTTTCGGAGGCGAGTTTCACACCAACTGTGGGGTGTTTTGCAAAGTGAACTTTGCAGGTTTTTACAATGAGAAGCAATTAAGTCACCTGCTGAGCTGTCATATACGGCTGTTGAGAGGACTGTAGGGTTGGAGAAGCTAAGTTGCCCAAGTTCAAAAAGCAAGTTCCTCAGCTGAGCTACATAATAGGAAGAAAGGTCACCTTTGACTGATTTTTGCTCTTGGCTATCAAAGGTGGACAGCCTTTCACAGCATATTCCCCACGTGCTTTAACAGCCCCCTGATGGACACTTTTGATAGAACGTTGGAAAGAAATGTTAAAGAAGTGAAATGTCTAAACTAAGCTTTCTCTCTGCAAGAAACTATCTTCTATTGTAACTACCTCTCACTCCACCATGGTGCACTCTTGAAAAGGACCCCTTACAAAACCAAAGATACAAATAGAGAACAAAAATCCATGCTACAACTCTCCTTTAAAATGTTTTAGGTTTATTTGGAAAGTTCTACAAACATTCAGACACTCGGCTGGAAGATTATTCAAGAAAAGAACCTCAGAGTCCAGCTGAACGTTGATGAATGCTCTTCCATCTAGCACGGTTCAAACAAACAATAATTCAGAGTTATTAAATTTACCTCCTAAAAGATTTCAAAAGAACTTGGAGGTTAAACAATGTGTCAGCAGTACTAAATGTGCATGATCTCCATAAACTAAAAGCAACGTCTGTGTGAAGTCATGATAACCATGTGAGACGAAAAATAAACGCCTCAATCAATACTGCTTGGTAGGGATAAGGCAAAATAACTTGTTGGATCATACTGTTTCTCTGATTTTGGTGACTCAAACAGTTGCTTTCTTATCATACAGGAAAAACTCAAGAGGTAAAGTTCAGTATTATAGACACATTCGGATATATATGAAATTGACGATTATGTGGAGTGGGTGAGGAGTAAGTCTAGCAACCATAAAGTGATCCAACTTGAACATTGATGGTAATGCTAAAATTTAATTTAATCTTATTCAAAGAGAAATGCATATAAGTAATAGAAGTAGAAAATACGCCTTTGCACTTGCCAGTTAACTAGAAAATTCTGTGTCATCATTAGCCTTTTCAAGCATGTATTAAGATCTAATATTTTGCATGATGCATCTCTTCATTTAGAAAGAGTGGCACTTTCAAAGCACTATCAGTGGATAATCCAGTTAAAATGACTCTTTTGAAGTAGTGATCACTTTCCTTGCTACAGGAAAGCAGTGGGATGCAGTACTGTGTAAATCAGACCATTGTTCTCAATATCATTCTCCTTCCATATTATAAAATTATCAACCTACTCCTTTAGCTGTGTCATTTTACAGTTCTTCCCTCTCTGGGGATGCTTCCTCACTCCCACGGACACTGGGCTTGGCCGCATGACTCTCTGGAGTGACAGAGCAGGGAAGATGAACAGTGGCCCCACCACCTCCCCAGGCTCCACGTCCCTAGATGTGACCACCTGCTGGCCAAGCGCTATGTTTACAGTACGCAATTGGTTGAATCAACAGATGCAGAATCTGTAGATACAGAGGGCTGACTAAGGGACTTGAACCACCTCAGAATTAGCATCCATCGGGGGTCCTGAAACCAATTCCTCCCCGTCCCAGGGGATTACCAGGGATGATTACGTGTGGTCACCAGGGCCCCTCTGCTGTTGTGATGAAAGTACACCCTTAGCACAACAAAAATGAGAAACATGAGTAGACCTGAACCCAACCCACAGCTGGAGTCAAGCCCTGCTGACCTACAGCCTGAAACAGAGCTGACTCGGCAGGCTCCCAGATACAGAGATGAAGAAAGTAAGTATGGATAATTGAAAGCTTCTGAATTCTGGGATGGTTTGTGTAGCATTATTGAAACAATAGTTGTCTTAAATGTTTAGAATGTGGATTTCAAAGTCAGAGAGGTCTCAATATGAACAATTATTCTGAAGCTTAACTGTCAACTGTGCAAACTTCTTAATCTATCTGACTCAGTTCCCTCATTTTGTAAATCTTTGTGTAATGATGTCAACCTACTAGCATTGCTGTAAAGATTAAATAGCACAGTATATGCAAAACAAACTGAATATGCCCAAGAAATTCCTCTGTAAATAGCTCCTGTCAGCAGCGTCATCATTATAATCAAGTCATTTCCTTCTATAATAGTCGAGGCCTCAATGAGTCAGTGGTAGCTTGTATCATGAAAGAACTTGTATAAAACATCCATTGTAGGGTCTTACACAAAGTAGAACTTCATCAACATCTCTTTCCTAATAACTCGTTCCCAACCAGCACATACAAAAATGGGACTCATGATTTTTATTTCAGTAGCCTCCTATGCTAAATAACCAAGGTGACCAAAAATAAAGCATCTTTTTGCACAAAGAGATGTAAACTCACTAGTTCATCCCAGGCTGAGGCCATAATCAAATCACTTTGAGAGTAAAACTAACATTTCTCTGGTTTTCAAACCCATCTGCTACTTAGCCAATAGTCTGCATAGTACACACACACACACACACACACACACACACACACACACACACACACACACACACACACACACACACACACACACACACACACACACACACACACACACACACACACACACACACCCCCACCCCACCCGCATGAGTCCCGCTATGAGTCTGTGGTGGGAATCTCACACGGCTGAGGATCTGCTGCTGTAGTCTGTTAGGACTGACTACTAAACCAAAGTGCCAGAAAATGAGAGACTTAAATAATAAACGATAGTTTCCCACAGTTCTGGAGGCTGGAAGTCTGAGATCAGGGCGCTCTCACGCTTGAGCTCTTGTTGAAGGCGGTCTTCCGGTTTTGTAGACGGCCATTTTCTAACTGTCTCCTCTCTTGTGGAGAGAGAGAAAGAGAATTACTCTGTGTCTCAAAGAACACTAATCCTACTCGTGAGGGCCCCACCCTCCAAAACCTAAGCATCTCCCAAGGACCCCACCTCCCTGGGGGTGGGGACGCGAACCCGAGGCAGACGCAGACGTTCCATCCTAAGGCCCACCGTGTGACTGGGCGCCGCCATCTCTCCTGGACTCAGCGACTGCTTCCCCGGGGCTGCACAGCCCTCGCGCCCCCTGCCCGTGGCACTGGAGGCGCTTCCCGTGCCATGGCCTTTGCCAGCTGACAGCCAAAGCGACTCGGTGTTCTAGGCTAACATGGGGAGAAGCGGGTCCCTTTGCTCATCCACGACAACTTGTCAGAAATGAACCAATGTAATAATCTCCTCCATCCTAACAACTTACAGATTTTAGAGGAAATAATCCTTTCACGTTTTATGCACAGCCCTCATGCTCATAATATCCAAAACTGAGCCTGCCACAGAAGGAAGGGAGGAAGAAGCTGAACTTGAAACAAATCTGAGAGATGGGCACCATTCTGTGGGCAGAATCGACACTCTGGGGCCAGTCCTGCTACTGGGTCAATTCTGTACTTTGTTATTGGGTCAAGTTTGTTTTCTTTGCCTTTCCTATTAATATGGATTATTCTCTATGAGGTCCTTCAGTCCATCTTTTGAGATTTATCTTTCTGCACACCTAGTCTCACTGATCTACTCACACAAAT
Source organism: Muntiacus reevesi (assembly GCF_963930625.1). Taxonomy (NCBI): domain Eukaryota; kingdom Metazoa; phylum Chordata; class Mammalia; order Artiodactyla; family Cervidae; genus Muntiacus; species Muntiacus reevesi. Next base: position 1,548,501 of record NC_089260.1, on the reverse strand, counting down.
TCAGGCTTATAATGATATTGCCTTGAGCCTCCTGCTATAAATAAACTGCCATTTATTTGGTACAAAACAAAATGAATAAATGATGAGGGAAAAGCTTGACTGTGGGTAAGTTATCATAGGCATATGTTCAGTGTTATTCTACTTTTAACCTCTTGGTTATCTAATAAGTAGCTCAGACACAGCACATCAAAAAATGAACTCTTGATTCTTCAGCCCACGCCCAACCCAAGAACCTAAAAGTGACCTTTGGCTCTGCTGAGTCTCACATTTCACATGCAATCCAACAGCAAATCTCTGTGACTCTACATTCAAAATAAATTTAGAATCCAGCGACTATTCATCGTTTCCATCACAGTGTTGCTGACTCAGGCCTCTCATCACCTCTCACCTGGGCAGTTATAAAAAACCCTCAAGTGGTCACTTCTTCCACACCACACCATCCACTGTCTAGTCTTAGTAAAGAAGCCTGTGTGATCCTCTAAAAATATAAATCAGAAAATATCTTTGCTCTGGTCTTAGCCATTTACTGCTTCCCATCTCACTCACAATAAAAGCTAGGATCTGCTCCCTTCACCTCATGGCAAATAAAAGGGGGAAAAGTGGAAGTGGTGACAGGTTTTATTTTCTTGGGCTCCAAAATCACTGCAGGCAGTGACTGCAGCCATGAAATTAAAAGACACTTGCTCCTTGGAAGAAAAACCATGACCAACCTAGACAGCATATTAAAAAGCAGAGACATTACTTTGCTGACAAAGGTGGTGGTTTGGTGGTTTTAGTCACTAAGTCGTGTCCAACTCTTGCGACTCCATGGACTGCAACCTGCCAGGCTCCATGGGATTCTCTGGGCAAGAATGTTGGAGTGGGCTGCCATTTTCTTCTCCAGGGGCTCTTCCTGACCCAGGGATCGAACCTGGGTCTCCTGTGTTGCAGGCAGATTCTTCACCAACTGAGCCATAGGAAAGCCCTGTAGCTTCCCTGTCGACAAAGGTCCGTCTGGTCAAAGCTATGGTTTTTCCAGTGGCCGTGTACGGATGTGAGATCTGGACCATAAAGAAGGCTGGGTGGTGAAGAATTGATGCTTTTGAACTGTGGTGTTGGAGAAGACTCTTGAGAGTCCCTCGGACTGCAAGGAGATCCAACCAGTCCATCCTGAAGGAGATCAGTCCTGGGCGTTCATTGGAAGGACTGATGCTGCAGCTGAAACTCCAATACTTTGGCCACCTGATGTGAAGAGCTGACTCACTGGAAAACACCCTGATGCTGGGGAAGATTGAGGGCAGGAAGAGAAGGGGGTGGCAGAGGATGAGATGGTTAGATAGCATCACCTACTCAATGGACTTGAGTCTGAGCAAGCTCCAGGAGATATTGAAGGATGGGGAAGCCTGACGAGCTGCAGTCCATGGGTCGCAAAGTGTAAGACGTGACTGAGCAGCTGAGCAAGAGCTCTTACAACACCTGCAAGACCCTACATCACCCGACACCCCAGTTCCACCCTCACTCACCCTGTTCCAGCTCACCGACCTCCTTGCTGTTTCTCTGCTCTCTCAGACCAGTTTCCGTCTTAGGGCCTTGGCTCTGCTGGTCCTTCCGCCTGGAATGCTCTTCCTCCAAGCAGACTCTTGGGTGACTAATTCCCGCAACTTTCCTCAGATCGCGTTTTCTCAGTAGACCCATCCTAGCTCTACTGACTCCTCTCTCTCCGCTCCACCTTGACCACCTTCTCCCATTTCCTCTTCCCTGATTTACTCCTTCAATTTTCCCAAACATATCCGCACCTATCATAGTAAATATTTATCCATTCATTGTTTAGTTGTCTTTTATCTATTCCCCCTCCTGCATGTAAAGCTGTATGAGGATGGGTGCTTTTCTCTGTTTTGTTCATCAAACAGTGCTAGATCTATAAAGGAACACATATTAAAAGGAAGAAAAATAAAATTATCTCATAGCATAGTTAGTTTATTTATATCAAATAGTACCTGCCCATCCTATGGCATAGCTCAGGGAATTATATTCAGTTATCTTGTGATGAACCATAATGGAAAAGAATTTGAAAAAGTATGTGTATATATGTATAATTGTATCACTTTGCTGTACAGTAGAAATTAACACAACTTTGAAAATCTACTATATTCAATAAAATATGTTTTAAAAAATAGTACTTGTCTCATTTGAGCAGAGGACCAAATAGAGTTGTCAAATTTTATGAAACACATTTTCTTCTTCAATTCTAGTTATTTTTCCAAGTAGTCTGTATGCACACCATTCTCTTGCACAAAACCACATAGTAATTATTTCATCTATTTAAATGGCTTACACATGCAAGCTTCACATTTGTTGATGCTCTATCTAATCTCCTGGGACCCAAGAGGTGTAAATTGATATGCAAATGGAAATTAGTCCAAATAGCTACATCATGATATAATTTTTAGAAATGGGAAAATATCAAACACTGCTGATGTAAAAATGACACAGATAACCTACACTATAGAGAGAAAGTGGAAGGCACTTTGGAACAAGTAAGATGAAAGTTATGTATCAGTTTCATAAACACTCTTTACCTACATTCACTCTAAAACAGCGTCTGCTTCTTCAGGCTCACACACAGACCTCAAGTATAACAAGTTAAAAACAAAAGATTCTCCTCCCATTCCCCAAACTTTCTCTTTCCTTAAGAAGAAAAATGGCACCGACATTTACCCTATTATTCCTTCACCTTCAACACCTACTTAATACCAATAACCAAGCTCTGTCAATTCTATTCCATAATGTTTCTCAAAACCACAATTCCATTTCTTGCCTATAACACTGGAGCGTACTCCTAAGTCGATATCCACCCGACGGCTGGCCTTTATCAAATCTAGCCTCCAAAGAACATCTGATCTTACCATTTCATTGCTGGAAACATTCTGGTCCCCCTTGCCTTTACAGTCAACTTTCAAAAATCTTAACTTGTCTGACCCAAAACTCTTTGGTATCTTAATATTGCCTTCCTTTTGAGAGTCAATTAAAGAAAGCATTCTATGCCTGGGTGCAAAGTACACAGTAGAATATTTAAGAGGGATGAGTTGGGTTACGCCTCCACAGAAGCAAACCGTAAGAAGATTTGAGATGATCTGAGATAAACAGAAGCTCCCGTACCTCGGCCACCTGATGGGAAGAGCTGACTCCCTAGAAAAGACCCTGCAAGAAAGACTGAAGGCAGAGGAGAAGGACGCCCAAAGGGCGGGATGGTTGGATGGCGCCACCAGCTCACTGCACGTGAGTCTGAGCAAGCTCCGGGGGACAGTGGAGGGCAGAGGAGCCTGGTGGGCGGCAGTCCACAGGGTTGCAAAGAGCTGGACGTGGCTTAGCAACTGAACAGCAACAACAAGGAGAAAAGAGGAAGATGAGGGAAGGAGAGAGGAGGGGGTGGGCAGAGAGGAAGGAAGGAAGGTAGGAGGGAGGAAGAAGAGGGGAAAGCCACCCCAGCATCAGTCCCATCAGCAGTGTCTGACCGCGACAGCGTGAACTGTAGGCCCCCAGGCCTCTCTGTCCACGGGACTCTCCAGGGAAGAACGCTGGAGCGGGTTGCCATGCCCTCCTCCAGGGGACTTTCCCGACCCAGGGATCGAACCCGTGTCTCCTGCATCTCCTGCATTGCAGGTGGATCCTTCACCACTCAGCCACTGGGGAAGCCCACCTTTACAGATGATGAGTGAGTAACATTTCATATGAAAGTATAGTATTTCTGTTGTAAGTAACAAACAACTTTTAAAACTTTATTGGCATCATAAGTGAATACTCAAATGAAAAAAATTTCTCACTGCAAGAATTATTTTCAATTTTTCCATATTAAATACTTGCAGTAATCTCCTAGTGATATAAGGGACTAATAAGCCTGATGGTAATGATACACTGCTTATTAAAGAAGAAGCATCTATTTCTCATTTCAAGATAAAATTAGATGACAGGTAAAAATGCTGTTGTTGCTCTCCTTGTGTATTTAATTTTGGGGATTCATAATTACTGTATAGCTCTATTTCACCTAATCGGATGACAATTACACAGTTTGCTGATTTGGATAGTGTTTTCACATGCTTCGTCTCTTCCACCTTCATGAACACCCTGTTCTCTAGACAAGGAATGTCTAATTGTTGAATCGAAGTGACTCGCCCCAATTGAGTTGCTGTTGACGGAGCCAGTTCACTGCTCCTTTTTTCAACCACACTGACTCTCTGCATCTTTGTGGGAATTGTGGATTCTTATTTATGATTAGATGGTTTGGTTTTGTAGCTGCAAGAAGCCCTTCTTGTCATTTATATTCATAGAAATACCAAATATTACAGCAAGCTACCTTATATCAACTCATCTCTCCCTTCAAAGAGCCGATGAGAAACTAAGACAAAGGGGATGTAGGGAGATGCACTGACTACAGCCCTTTAGTTCCCTGAAAGGGCAGCAAGTGCAGCATAAAAACAAGCTGTCTGCTTTCACCTGTAAGGGCAAGGATGAGCCTAATCTATACCAACAGTAATGGGACTTTGCTTTCTCACTTTCTTCTCAAATCTGATGGCAAAAGTAAACAAAATTATAAGGAAGTTCTTGGAATTTCTATTCCTACCAACTTTTAAAATTTAAAAATACTTACCATAAGAAAGCCTTCTGCTGCCTTCTTATCTCACTCTCCCTTTTTTTCTGCTGTAAATAACCTGGTGATATACAGTTGAAACTACTGGCATCTTAAAAGTAACTTCCAGCTCTTTAATCTTGCTGTTTCTGTTATCTTCCTATCTGTTTTCTTTGAACTATAAAAACTCCATCTCTGCCTGTAGCTATTTCTTTAAAAAAAAATCTACATCTCAAAATTTTTGCTCTTCTCCTCCTCAATCAGAGGCAGTCAGGATGATGTTCTGGGGGATAAGGCTGCCAGTGGGGAGCTGGATACATCTTCAGACCGACACTTCTCAGCCAGTTTCTTTCCTAATGAGTCACCAATGGTCCCTGTGCGTTCTTACGCCAGGGCAATGTGCTGAGCCTCCTCAGCCGTGTCTGACTCTCTGCAAGCCCGCGGGCCGTACCCCGCCAGGCGCCTCTGCCCGGGGATTCTCCAGGCGAGGCACTGGGGTGAGCTGCCACGTGCTCCTCCAGGGATTGTCCTGACCCAGGGATGCCTCTTCAGTCTGCACTGGCAGGCAGGTTCTTTACCACTTTAATAACAATGTACAATTTCAAGAAAAAGTTTATGGACCCTTTTAAAAATTAGTTGGACCACATCCAAGGTTATTCCTGGAACACTGAAACTATAATTTTTTATGATATGTTTTCCTAAATGGGGGATAAAAGGATGGTATAAACTTAGAGGTAGGAATTTCAAAATTATGTTTACACCTTAGGAGTAGGTTTCCGTGACTATTATCTGAGCCATCAACTATGGTGACAAGAAAGGCGGATAATTATTTTTTAATCTATGCATCAACTTTTCTTTAATGAAATCCAAGGCGTTTGTGTTTGGGGATATCGAAATATTCGGCATCAAATATTAAACATTTATTGTATGTCAAAATCTTGCCCACAGCCTTGCAAACTGGGTCTTGTGGAATCCAACTTGTAATTGAGAAAACTAGAGCAAGAGTGAAAGCCAGTGACTTGTGAACACTACACAGCTAATAAGCAGTAGAACTGGGAATCAGCTAGAACCATCTCACTCTAAAGCTTACGGCAACTTCACAAAAATAATGATGCACAGTACCAAGATATATGTCATCCATCTTTGGGGGCGCCCATCACTGTCCTAGGCTCTCAAACCCTCCCTAAGCAAATCTGACTCGGAGTTAGATCAGGTGCACCAGGAACCTAACGTGAAATGTTAGAGGAAAGAAAGAAGGAAGGGAAAGAAAGAGGGAAGGAGGACATGGGAAGAGGAGGGGCTGGAGGGGACTCAGAAAAGCAACAGTCCCTGACCCACTCCACCCCGGGTGCATTTCAAGTTCAAAATAACTCCACGGGGCAGCAATTACGTGAGACAGGTGTGCGCCTCTTGGTAAGTGCGGAGGTGGGAGCCAATCTAACAGTGCAATTTCTCTTCCACTTTATCGGCTATAACATGCTGTGCACATCACAGTTCTTTAGGACAAATGCATTTCAAAAGAAAAATTAGTCCTGAACACTGAAACTTGCAACTGTGTATATTTTACCAAATGTCAATTGCTATTTGCTGCCTGATTTGAGTGAGTCTGACTCATTATGCAGTTTCAAGCCTGAGAAAGTTCTTTTCAAATAGAAAAAAAAGAAAAAATGACTTGTCCCAAATCTTGGACCACATGCAGTTTCCAGAAGTATAATTTAAGTCATTTTCCATCATTCACTTATAATTTTGCTTTCTACTCTCCTGCTTCCAGCTAGGTTACAACCTCCTGGCCATAAGAAAAATTGCCTCAAGTTTTACCTTAATTCTCCCATTTTAAGATAATTTCAGATAAGAGCACATATTTGTTTGAGAGTCTACTGTACTATTCTCCTTTCTCTGACTAAATGTTAGACTTAATTTTTTTTATTTCAAATTTCTCTTCAAACTGTATCACTCTTCACTGATGATTAAGTGTAATATTACTTATGATCATGTAAAAGGATCCTTCTAGATGCAAAATGTCTCAAGACAGATATTTTTTGTCATGATTGTCAAATTATCTCCCGAGACCTCTTTTAAAATAATATAAAGTGGTGAAACAAATTTAAATTTTGTTATTATTTGTACCACAAATTCTAAATGAATGCTACTGGAAGTGAATTTTGAACATATTTTATGGCCTATATTTGTGCCAATAACAATAATATTCATTTTGTGCTTATATGTACCAGTGTTTAAAATGCATTATCTCATTTAAGCATCATGAAAGACCATTTCATTCTGTACTTCAGATTTCTTCCTCAGGTAAAATTCCAAGATGAGAGATTCCTGGGTCACTAATTGTGGGCAATTTGCAAACTCAAAATACAGTTGTATCTACAAAGATTATATTAATTTATGCTCCCACCATCAATGCATGAAAACTCCTTTCATACCATATTTTTGTTAGCACTGGGTAGTCTATCATTCTTTTTTCAAAAATTTCTTCATTTGACAAGCAAAAAATGAGACCTCCCTCTTGTTTTAATTTGCATACCGGTAAGTTCGCTGGCCTTTTTATTTCCTAACTGTCTCTTAGCGTCACGCTGTTATCTTCAAGGACTTTCTTAATGCTGTGGTCCTCAATTTGAAAGTACTATTTAAATACTAAAACGATTAACCTTCCTCACATTGATTATAAATAGTTGTCCCAATTCAGCTTGTCTTCAGTCTTTGCTATTCGGGACCTGCAGTCTTTTATGTTCAAATAATTAAATGTATTTATCTTAGTCTTTATATATTATTCCATTACAAAGCCATCTTAATAAAACACAAAGAGTTCATATCACTACCCTATTTTTTGACCTGCAGTGGCCCGCCCCTCAGTGTAACATTTAAGATCATGACTTAGTTCTCACGTATCTCTTACAGATCATCTTTCCTCATGTTCACCCTTCAAGACTGTGATCTAATCTTGCCAAATTCCTTTTGTGAAAGCACCCTGCTTTCTTTCCCACAGCTCATTCTTTTCTCCTGTCACTTTCCCCACTTCTGACCCCCTCCGTCTCCAGCCCCATCCCATTCTCCTGACTAAGGCCTCCTGTAACTCCGAGAGTCAGATCCCAGGTGCTCTTTTAGGATGCTCTTCCCAAGCCACTCATCCTGTAAACACTGGACAATTTTCTCAAACGTTCCCATAGATTCCAAGTTCAGTTCCTTCACAGCATTTACGGTATACTCTTTCCTTCCCAACTAGATGCGAGATGCTCTGTGCAGGGCAATAGCTACATATTTGCATCTATGTATTATTTGACACATAGTTATGTCAGTCATCTTTTTGTTAAATGAATTAATGACAAAAATTGATGATGAGGGTACTGGAATATCTGAATATGTTTTATTTATAAATATATATCTATATGATTTTTATTTCTAATACATGATGTGAAGAGAAACAATTTGGGAGTCTAACTACTTGAAGTAGCAAAGGAAAGGGCAATGCTATGTCAAGAAGTATAAACATGTTTCTGAGGCCAAGAACGACAAAGTTACGCCACAGCACCTAGCGGAAGCATCTATAAAGAATGATTTATTATGGCCTTGAGAAAGATGTGTATTTTTTCTTCCTCCTGTTATATTTGCCTATTTTATTTAACCTCAAATAACACATAGTAAGTGAAATTTAAATGTTACATCAAGCGATAACATCAGAAAAGAGAGTTTAAAGGAAAAAAAATGAAAGAAAAACTAACAAGAGAAATCTTAGGATGGTTCAGTGAAATATCAGGTAAAAGGTAATTTTAAAGGGAATCGGATGGGTAGAAAACAAGATTCTATTTCATTGGCCACATAAACCATTTCAGTGTGAACATCACTGATGAGAATTATGAACCTTCCCACAAGCTGCCAAATAAAGCAGCCTCTGATGTTTATTTTTCCCAGTCTGATTTCAGCCTTGTGAAAACACTGATTCACTCTCAGAGCCCATTCACAAATCACTAACCTGAAAAATGCAGCGGTTGGGTGTGGGAGGGAAAGAGGCCTGGGTCCTTCACGATACAAGCTTTCAAGATGAAATAAAGTGCTTTGTCAAAAATGAAAATTACTGTCCTAAAGAACAAAAGTGTCCTCAATAAAACAAAAATTGATCTCACTTCAGTGAAAAATGCTATAAATTCATGAAACATGTTTCTCGATACAGTAAAGCAGAGATTAATCCAATAAACCTTTAAAGGAAGACATGTCAGCAAAGCAAATATCCAGCACACGTCACTAAATATCTGTTTACCTCCAATGACTTCTGTCCAGGTTTAACCTCAGATCTTCACTTACTTTTTCATTTAACAAAAATGTTGGGTCTTTGGGCTGAATAACATACTATTAAGGACTTCAATAAAGTAGTTCATATAACTTCATAAGTCACAAAATCTTGTTAAGGAGCTGATAATTTAATAAAAGTATGAAAAGAAAGCAATGAATACCTTAGCTTTAAAAGCACAGTGGGGGAGAATATGGCACCAGTTCAACAATTTTACTTTGTTTAAACTAGTATGGCAAAGATAATTATTTGACTCACATATTAAAAATGTACAGCATCTATAGTCAGGTACAAAGCAAATATTTTCACCAATAAAATTAATAAAACATCAGGCAGTAAGCTAGCCGGTTTCATCACCAAACTGTAAAAGACTGAAAAGGTTCAAACACCCATGGTGAGTGCGTGCGCAGGGAGGCCCACGCTCTCCACTCTGCGGAGGAGCAAGAAGAGCTGTGTAATTTCTTTCTAAAGTCCTCTATCTCATGTCTTCAACATTTTTCTAAGTATTTTTTTCGCCTTTTCTGCCTAAGGAAATACTGACTATTCCATATTGACACTGTTTCTTTCCTTTTAAAAAATATACTAATTCACTTGACTGTGCTGAGTCTCAGCTGGGCCGCAGCGGGGTCTCTGCTCTCCGGGAGGCGCGGGGAAGCTTTAGTTGCAGCATGCAGGCTCTCCTTTCCTGACCAGGGGTCAAACTCACGTGGGTTCTCCGCATTGGAAGAGTGGGGTCTTAGCCACTGGCCCACCAGTGGGAAGTCTGACACTGTTTCTTTTTGAGTCCTGGAGGTAAAGTAAGGCTTTTTCCCCCTCATGTCACATGCCACCAGACCTAGAAGTGGGTTAGGAGTCCTTAGGGGAAACCTTTGCCATTTCCAACTGTTATTCTCAAAATAGTTTAAAAATACACACACACACACACCCCTACACACACCCACACCCCCAACACACACACCCCGCCACACACACACCCTCAAACAGACACACCCGTATTATTTTAAGTAAGACTTTACCATATAACAAAGCTTCTTGATAATAGCATCTTTTTAAAAAAGTATCAAGAGCAAAGGCATGCTAGATAAATTAATTAAAGTAAAGAAAATGGTCAGGAAAGGAAGAAAGCACAAATCTGAACATGAAGATTTCATAGCACCTTTGTGAGTCTAACCACCCTTTACTTTTGCTGTTTTCACGTTTCTACTAGCTGTGTGGCGATCTTACACACTCTCATCTAATACAGCATCTCTGCCTCCTGACAGTAGAGGTAGCAGCTGCAACAGGAAGCACAGTTCACCAAAAAAATAAAGGGGAGAGAGATTGTCATTACCAGTGACACAAACTCATCACTGCCCCTTCGCCATTAGTAAGCTTACCACACTCCTAAAGGGGGCAATGTCAGTGAAAAATCGTAACATCAGACTTCCCTACCCTTGCCTAATCTAGTTCACAAGCCAACCTAAAGTTAGGAATACTGATTTATTACCATTTCCCAATTTTTTTCCTGAAGGCACACTGTATAATTTGAATAACAGATTTCTGGAGTCAGAGCCTCATTACGGCAATGATTCAGCCCTCTATATATATCATTTATAATGCTATTTATGTCCATTTCATAAAAGAGCTGCAACATTTTCTCCATCAATTTCTGCTGCAAATTGCAAATGAGACAAAAGCCTTTCACTTGCATATATATCATAATGCTGCCCATTGATTATAGTAATGTTTTTCAAATTTGATAATCACAACCAGCCATTAAAAAATCACTCCTTTCTATAAACTATAAAGCTTAAAATCATTGAACAGATTGGAAAAGCAATTATTAAAGCTATTTAGCAGAAAGTTTCTCTCAACAGAAATTTTATTATGCCTAATTTATATGAGATCTTATACCAGAAGATGGCATAAATTTGCTTCTTCTCTCTACGCTCCCCTTGAAGGACAGAAAGGACCCAAAAAATCATCTCATTATTATATTTTCACATGAAACCCAGAAGTTAAGGTTACTCAAATTTTGTTACAGAAAAAAATATCCAACAGTCTCATGAATGCAACTGAACAGCCCTACCTCATCTTTCACAATGCCTGTTACAATGTGGATTTATCCGAGAGGGTTCACCGTGAGCATGAAATGAACTATTATTTGGCTGTTGACCTTGAATGGAATTCAATGATCTAGTTATGGGCAAAATCACCTCTACACATCTTATTCATCGTCACCTATCACTGTACTTAAGAACATGGATACCAGTACTGAGCTTGCAGATGGGTCAATGCCTAAAGCCTTTAAGTCACACTCACATTTCCTCCCTGGCCTTCAACTTTCCCCTTGGATGAATGAGGGTAGTAATCTTGCCCATCTCAAAGGATTACTGCGCTGGTGAATCACCAACGCACAGTGCCCGGCATACAGGAAGCTGTTGCTGTTTAGTTGCTAAGTCGTGTCTGATACTATCGTGACCTCATGGACTGTAGCCCACCAGGCTCTTCCATCCATGGGATTTCCCCAAGGAAGAGTGCTGGAGTGGGTCGCCATTCCCTTCTCCAGGGGATTGTCGGGACCTAGGAATTGAATCCACATCTCCTGCTTTGGAAGGTGGATTCTTTACCTCTGAGCCACAGGGGAGCCCTAGGAAGTACTTAGTGGGTAATTAGTATCACGGAAATTTTTCTCTCACCACACACTTGATCTGCACTTCGGTTAATGGGCAGGGATAGGATTTTATTTGGGAAATACAGTGACATCAACAAGATAGTAGAATAGAACTTTTTAGCCCTCTCTCCCCACCTAGAGAAACACAGATTTGGACAAACAAAGATGAGAGTACCTTTGTGAGAGCTTGGAAGTCCAGTGGAAACGTCCTTGCACCCCACTGAAGCAAAAAATCTGACAACAGATGCATCAAAGAGGATAAGAGGAAGTTTCACTTTATCCACAGGAGCCTTCACCAAGATGGTACCGTTCAGGGCTAAGAGCGGCCTCTCAGCCCACGATTTCTGCCATGAAGAAGGTGACTGCACAGTAAATATCCACCTTCACAACTGTGAGGAATACTGCCCAAGAGGCCTGCTACTTCCATGCCCCAGCCAAAGGCTGAAGCGACCAGCATGGCTGATTAAACTGTTGTTAAGTTATTGCCAGATTACACTCGGCTGTTTTACCCATATTTTATAAAACCACAAAGACACCACCAAAAAACCGTTAGAACTATGAACAAATTCAGTAAAGTTATTCACAAAATCAACATCCAAAACAGCACTTCCATACACCGAAATGAACGATGCTGGTGGCTTCCAGGTCACAAGTGCTGGAGGGAATGGGACGACGCTGGTCACCAGGTACAGAATTTCAGCTATACAGGGTAAATAATTCTGGTAATCTAACGGGCAGCATGGTGACTCTGGTTAACGACACTGCATTACATACTTGACATTTGCTAAGAGGACAGACCTTTGGTGTTCTCAAAATGTAACAATAATGGTATCTATGTGAGGCAATGGATATGTTAATGAGCTCAATTGTGGCAATCATTTCACAGTCTGGGCTTCCCTGGTGGCTCCGCTGGTAAAGATCCGCCTGCAATGCAGGAGACCTCGTTCGATTCTCCGGGTTGGGAACATTCATGAGAAAGGATAGGCTACCCGCTCCAGTATTCTTGGGTTTCCCTTGTGGCTCAACTGGTAAAGAATCTGCCTGCAGTGCAGGAGACTTGGCTTTGATCCCTGGATTGGGAAGATCTCCTGGAGAAGGGAAAGGCTACCCATTCCAGTATTCTGGCCTGGAGAATTCCATGGACTGTATTGTCCATGGGGTCTCAAATAGTCGGACACGACTGAGCGACTTTCACTTTCACTTTTCACAATCTCTACATATATTAAAACATCACTTTGTACATCCATATATATAATTTTTATTTATCAAATATACCTCAATAAAGATTAGGGGGAGAAACAATATGTAAATAATTCTTTGGAATCAGTAAAAAGACTGAGTTAAAAATGGAAAAATGCAAAAGATTCTACGAAGCTCCTCTAAAATAATAGTATGCTCAAATGGCCAATAAAAATTTTTATTAAGATGCATTTAGTGCATTTCTTACAGAAATAAATATGATGAAGCATGCAGCAAAAGAGAATGTTTTGAAACTTCACAGCTAAATATTTTATTTTCCTTCATCCCCAAAGAAACAAAATAAAAAGGAAATTAATTTGTACATTTTCTGAAACCTTCTAAATTTTCAATAAATCTAGCAGGCAAAGGCATACAGGTGTAGGCAAATCAGATTTAGTGAGTTGATTCTCCCCTCGTACTCAACGTTAATTTATTCATTCATTTCTCAAGTTACATGGGAACTGGAGTACTCAAAGCCCTGTGAGCTTTATAAACATTATTATTTTGATAAGTAATTTTTATCCATAAAGTTTTATTATTTCTATAGAACACTGAGTTAGGTCTCATACATGGCAACTTAAATTGAGACTCTGCCATGAAGAAATCTATAATTAATAAGCAAGACAGACTGCCATATAAAAGAACAAACAAGCACAAGGGTTAAGATGTGTCCATGTCTTATGGATGCTAGTATCAATAATGAGCAGAAATGTAAAAATAATAACAGTATTTTACAGTTACAAAGCACTTTTCTAATATACATGTTACATGCTTCTCAGACTAATACTCTGAAATAAGACTTTATTTCCACTTCATAGGCAAAGAAACTGACACCGATCATGATTGGTATGTATTCATTTTCTACTCATGGCACTCACTGAGCATTCACGAACTTTCCTTCACTCTCCTTGGGAAGGGTGTGTGTATGTGTGTGTGTGTGTGTGTGTGTGTGTGTGTGTGTGTGTGTGTGTGTGTGTGTGTGTGGTTTCTTACAATATTATTTATTTTTTAATTGGAGGATGATTGCCTTACAGAATTGTGTTGGTTTCTGCCAAACACCAAGATGCATCAGCCACAGGTACACACCTGCCCCCTCCCTGGGACCCTCCCTCCCCGCCCTGCCCCGCCCCACCCTGAGGGCTGATACAGAGCCCCGGGTTTGAGTTCCCCGAGCCATGCAGCGAATGCCCGCTGGCTGTCTATTTTACACACGGTAATGCATGCTTCCATGTCACTATGCATACATCCCGCCCTCTCCCTCCTCCCATCCTCCCTCAGTTTTAACAGAATCTCTCAGAGCTCACCAAGTACACGGCACTCAGGCTAGAGCCTACACTCCCATCTGAGCAAGCTCTGGCCAGCAGGCGGTGAGTGGAGCTGAGCTGTGCAACCTCAGATTCCACAGCTAAGGTCCATTTCCTTCCCGCTCCCTCTGTCTGCGGACTGCGAGGCGGAGGTGATGCTGACGCCGGCCGCGGGGGGAGGACAGCACCGCCACTGGAGCACTGCGCTGGACGGATCCCGGCCGGGAGGAGCTCCCGGGGCACAGCCGCCCCCTGCCCTGCACCCTGCACCCACAGGTCCGTGTGGTTGCATCAGAGACACACGAGCCCCTCTCCTGTGTTATCTGACCCTGAACCCGAGGTCTCTGCTCACTCCTCTGTCTCAGCTCCACTTCTCTTTGCATTATTTCAGCCACAACCTTACCGATCCATCACTGAGGGGCCTAGAGATCACCCGGCGAGAGATGCATCAAGAGGCTGGTCCTTAATCCTAACCGCTGAGCCAACGCCCCTCACGTTCACCTTGGGGAAAGAGACTCCTGGCCCAATAAACAAGCGTGGCTGCAAAGAAGCGTGTTAGAGTGATCTTCCGGATCTTCTGGACCGCACAGCCTGTGAACAGAGGATATTAAAAGTAATGCATGCTTCTTTCTCCGACCATTTTACCAGAGTCACTTCTTAAAAAACAGAGTACGCAGAATGGTGAGTCTCTTCCATCTCCTACAGAAACGGCCACGTCTGTTAAACACGGGGAGTTTGCTGTCTCCGCGCCAGGAGGCAGGCGGCCGCGGCGCCGAAGCCCCGCGTTCTGGCACCTGCTCCTGAGACAGCTCCGAGCCTGAGTCGGCCCCTCCCTTTGTTCACTGTTCCGCTTCTGCTCCCACCTCGGCACGAATCTTAACTCTGCCGCAACAAGCCCACCATGCGTTTTTATGCCTCTCTTCTCTTCCCTCATTATATCGCTTTTTGCTGATTTATTTGTCGCCCTCTGGTAAAAAGAAACACAATTTACTTTTAAAAATACGTACACGGATAAAACTATACACACATACGCACAAGTTCAAAAACAAAGCCAAACATATATCCAACCATCTGTGATAAAGTAAGGCTGTACCCATGTTAACATGTAATAGAATGGTCTCAATATTTAAATACAACACAGCAAATAATGTCCAATACAAACATGCTGGAGTGATTTTACTAAATGCCGTGTACATGCTTTCCTTTTTACCAGATCAAACCAGTGTGGGACACATGTGGAATACATGCTGATCTGACCCACTATTGATCTTATTTCTTTTGTTTTTAATGAAAAACATGGTTGAAAACCCTAATTTATACAAACAAGTCATTGTGAATAGTATTAAGGGAAGCACATTCTAGATAACAAGAAAATTCTTCAAGTTAATTGAAATTAATAGTAAAATTAAATTCTGCGATCATCTTCCAGTGTAAATGAAGAACTATGCTGTAATATGTCATGTATGCCTTTAGACACTAAGTTTAACTCAATTATTTGTTCAGGACTTTGAAAATCAAGTACATCTTTTATTTAAATGTTTCTCTTAATCTTTCAGATATCTCCTTTGGAAGTAACAATTAAAAATTTGGGATAGAAAAGTGAAATGTAATACTGTATCTAATCCTACTTTTTCAAATTGTCATTAAAAGTTACAGTGCTGAGAAAAAAATAGCTCTGGCCATTACTTGTAAATCTCACTGTAACAAGAATTTCTTCATAGTATCTCAAATATATCTGATTTGTTGAACTATGTCATCTAATTTCAAATTTAATTGACTAAGGCTGCCAAAAATATTTTTGAAATATGCCAAACTCTCTTATCTAAATATTGTCTTTAGCTTACTGGTATGACAAACACATTGATACTGGTAGTTTCTGATATTTTTAAATAACTCCACAGTATTTTCTAGTTATACTTACTGTTTCACAAACTTCTGATTCCTTTACAGTTTTTCCACTTTATATTAATCAATAGTACATTTTCCTAACTCTATAGATATACCTCATTCAGTCGCAGGTGGATTAAATTTAAGCACAATAAACCTTTATAAAATCATCTTGCCTAAAATTTTGTAACCTGCAAAGCTGGTGCTATCATCAATTTGTAGCATAAAATCTCCATCAGCTGTTATTCATGCAATAACTATTACTTCTAAACATTCTGCAACTGTGCATATTTGAGAGGACAGTGGGTTATTAGTAAACCATGTAGTTTTAAGTTGTAAGTTGTTTTATCACCAAAATCCCAAGTACCTCACCCGTATCTACTGAAAGAAGACTTTAGCATCTTAATGAGACGTTTTTCCTAATGGCACCCAATCACAAGCACATTTGTCTCTACTGAGGATTTCTCAGACGAGGTCAGGGGGGCCAAGCAGGACACAGGACTCGCCTTGTCCCCTGAACACATCAGAAACACACGGCCCGTGGAAGGATTCTCACTGGAAACTAACTGGACCCTGGCAGGCCGGCTGCCGCAGGACACGAGCTCTAAGGAGGAGTCCCAGGGCATTGGGTAGGAAGGGAAGGGACGATGGGGGTGGGCCTGCGCGCCTGGGAGGGGCCCGGGGAGGAGAGGGACCCTCGGGGAGCGCCCCCTGGGGATGGAGCACCCCCTGGGGAGTGAGCGCTGAGAGCCACACGGTGGGGACCCCGGCCTGGGGTCCAACCCCGGGGACAGATCAGCGCGGCTGGCTGGGGGGCCTGTCGGAAGCCTGGTCTCTGCTACCGAGGGATGTGCACACACGTGTGTGTAAGTGTGTGTGTGTGTGTGTGTGTGTGTGTGTGTGTGTGTGTGAAATCACGTCTGACTCTTTGCGACCCTGGTCTCTGCTACCGAGGGATGTGCACACACGTGTGTGTGTGTGTGTGTGTGTGTGTGTGTGTGTGTGTGTGTGTGTGTGAAATCATGTCTGACTCTTGGGGGCCTGTCGGAAGCCTGGTCTCTCCTACCGAGGGATGTACACACACACACGTGTGTGTGTGTGTGTGTGTGTGTGTGTGTGTGTGTGTATGTGTGAAATCACGTCTGACTCTTTGCGACCCCATGGACTGTGGCCCACCAGGCTCCTCTGTGCATGGGATGCTCCAGGCAAGAACACTGCAGTGGGTCACCATGCCCTCCTCCAGCGGGTCTTCCCGACCCAGGGGTGGATCCTGGGCCTCCCGCACTGCAGGAGGTTCTTTACCGTCTGAGCCACCGGGGACGCCCGGGAGAGGGCAGCGCTCACACTTCAGGCAGGGGTCCTCGGCTTCTGCTCCAGCAGCTCGGGCCTAACGCTGGCTGAGCGAGGAGGAGCCCGCAGCCGGCTCGGCCTGAGCGTCCTCATCTCCAGCCCGGCCCCCACCGACGCGACGGCCGCCTGCACAGGCTGCGGGAAGGGGGACCTGCGCTCACACCTGCCCAGCCCTCCCGCCGCAGCCCCGGCGCACGGACTGCAGAAACGCTCCCGACACCCGCATCCTTCCGGCCCGCGATGATATTAACTGCTCCGCCTGCTTCCCTAAGAGACGGAAAGCAGATAAGGAAACAACGGGCTTTGTTTCAACTGAAAGAGGAAGAAGACATCTCTGAAAAAACAACTAGTGAAAAAGAAACACTTCACCAAAAAGCTCAAAGCATCAGTAATAGAATGCTACCTGACTTAGGGGAAAGAACAGATGAGCGCAGGGACAATGTTAGCAAGGAAGTAGAAACACAGAAAAGAAGCAGTCAGACTAAAGAACACCGTAACTGAAATAAAAAACACACCAGAAGGAATTAACGGAAAACTAGGTGATACAGAAAAACACGTTAAGTGATCACGGAGAAGACAGACTAATGGAAATCACCCAATTAGAACAGTAAAATAATAACAAACCATTTTTTAAATGAGAATGGTTTAAGGAATCTCTAGGACAATGTCAAGCATACCAACATTCGCATTATCTGGGTCCCAGGAGAAAAGAAAGGGGTCAAAAATGTATTTTATGAAATTATGGCTTGAAACTTTACAAACCTGAGGAAGGAAACAGATCTCCAAGTCAGAAAGAATGGACGGTCCCCAACAACAACCACACCAAGACATATCATAATTAACATGGCAAAAGTTAAAGAGAATCTAAAGGCGACAAGAGAAAACAAAGAGCCATATAAAAAGGAATGCCCCTTAAGACTATCAGGTGATTTTTCCGCATAAAATTTGCAGGTCAAAACGGAGCGGCATTACATTTAAAGCCCTGAAAGGGAAGACCTGCAACCTAGGATGCTTTACACAGTGAGATCATCGTTTAGAATTGAGGAGAGGTAAGGAAGTCCTCAGACAAGCTGAAACTCAAAGTTCATTAATACCACACCTACCCAGAAAGAAATGCTAGAGTCTTCTTAAGTAGAAAAGAAAAGATTATATCAAGAAGTAAGAAACTATGGGAAAAGGAAATTCCCACTAGTAAAAGTAAACATATAATAAAGGCTGAGGATCAACCACTTAAATAAGCCAGTATGAAGATTAAAAGACAGAAAAATTGTAAAATCCACTATAACTACAATAATCACGGAAAGGATAAAGATGCAGAATAGACATCAAAAACACAAAATGTGGGGGGAGGGTATTATTTAGATCTTTTAGATTGTGTTTGAACTTAAATGATTACCTGTTTAAAACAAGCAGATGTAATTATAGGTCAACATATACAACCCCAAGGTAACCACAAATCAAAAATAATAGATACACAAAAACAAGAAAGAAAGCCTATATGTACAAGCTATGTATCAAAGACACATGTTGCACTCAACATGTCAGCAAATATGGAAGACCCAGCAGTGACCACAGGACTGGAAAAGGTCAACCTTCATTCCAGTTCCCAGAAGGCTAATACTAAACAACTTCAAACTATCAGACAATTGCACTCATCCCCCACAGTTGCAAGGTCATGCTTAAAATTTTGCCTGCTAGGCTTCAGCATTACACCAATCAAGAACTTCCAGGCATCCAAGATGGGTTTAGAAAAGGCAGAGGAACCAGAGATTAAATTGCCAACAGTCACTGGATCACAGAGAAAGTTAGGGAATTCCAGAAAAACGTCTTATTTCTGCTTCATTGACTACGTTAAAGCATTTGACTGTGTGGATCACAATAAACTGTGGAAAGCTCTTAAAGAGATGGAACTACCAGACCATCTTACCTGTCTTCTGAGAAACCTGTATGCAGATCAAGAAGAAACAATTAGAACCCTGTGTGGAACAACTGATTGGTTCAGGATTGATAAAGAAGTACAACAGGGCTGTCTGTTGTCACCCTGTTTGTTTAACCTATATGCTGAGCACATTATGAGAAACGCTGAGCTGGATGAGTTACAAGCTGGAATCTAGATAGGCGGGAGAAACATCAACAACCTCAGATATGTGGATGATACCACTGTAATGGCAGAAAGTGAAGAGGAACTAAAGAGCCTCTTGATAAGGGTGAAAGAGGAGAGAGAAAAATATGTCTTAAAACTAAATATTAAAAAAACTAAGATCTTGGCTTTCCTGGTGGCTCAAAAGGTAAAGAATTTGCCTACAAGGCAGGAGACATGGGTGTGATCCCTGGGTTGGGAACATCCCCTGGAGAAGGGAATGGCAACCCACTTCAGTATTCCTGCCTGGAGAATTCCATGGACAGAGGAGCCTGGTGGGCTACAGTCCGTGGGGTTGGAAAGAGTCAGACACGACTGCCTGCCTAATCACAAGATCATGGCATCCAGTCCCATTACTTCATAGCAAATAGAAGGTAAAAAGGAAGAAGCAGTGACAGATTTCCTCTTCTTGGGCTCTAAAATCACTGCAGGTGGTGACTGCAGCCATGAAATCAGAAGATGATTGCTGCTAGGCAGGAAAGCTATGACAAACCAGACATTGTGTTGAAAAGCAAAGACATTACTCTACTGACAAAGGTCCATATAGTCAAGGCCATGGTCTTCCCATGGGCACACACAGTTGTGGGAGCCGGACTGTAAAGAAGGCCAAGCGACAGAGAACTGATGCCTTCGAACTGTGGTGCTAGACAAGACCACTGAGAGTCCCTCGGGCTGCAAGGAGATCCAAGCAGTCAGTCTTACAGGAAATAAATCCTGAATACTCACTGAAAGGTCAGATGCTGAAACGGAGGCTCCAGGCTTTTGGTCACCTGATGTGAACAGCTGACTCATTGGAAAAGTCCCTGATGCCGGGAAAGATTGAGGGCGGGAAGAGAAGAGGGGGGTCAGAGGATGAGATGGCTGGATGGCATCACTGATGCAATGGACTTGAACTTGGGCAAACTTCGGGAGATGGTGAGGGACAGGGAGGCCTGGTGTCCCTCGGTCCCTGGGGTTGCAGGTTGCAGGACTGGGCGACTGAACAACAGCATGTATAATGACCTGTCACTAATAGGTTTGCATTTCCATTTAATTTTATACTTTGATAAAATCACATTTGAAATAACATTCATTTTCAAGTCTTGCCCTTAAGTTGTCTCTTGGGGCTATAGCTTACAGGAAATCAAAGTTTACTGACCAGAACTACGGTGGCGCTAGACTGTATCAGCTTAGCCAATCTCAATCAGCGTTTCCTAGAATCTTCTTGTATGGCTCCAACTGAGACTGACCACAGTAGAAATTTGCGTAATATTAATATTTGAAAATGAAAGTGAGGAAACAACACTTTCCTCCCCTTTCTTCCTTTTTTCTCTTCCTTCTCATCTTGAAGGTCATTGTAAGAGTGTCAGGCAATACAGCAGCTCAGGCACCTCACTGCTGATCTGTTGCAAGCTCATCTTACTGGTAGGAGGTAACAGCCAGGCCCATGGCATCTCCTACAGCTCCCCGGCTTCTAGGGGATTCCCTCCTTACGCTTCTCCACAGCTGGGAAGGTCCATGTGTAGTTCTATGACAAAGGATGCCAGCTTCTATTGCAGGTCACCCACACCATCTCACTGAGCTGGAGATGATGAAAAACTAGATTCTAGCATGTCCTTGCTCCTATTTCATGTCCTATTCTCCTCCCCAGCCTGACTGGCCCACAGCAACATCAGATCTAACACCAGACTCAAGAATCCTTGCTTAGACATATCCATCAGGTCTCATAATTATAAGAGCTAAGTGAAAGAAAGTGAAAGTGAAGTCTCTCAGTTGTGTCCGACTCTTTGCGACCCCATGGACTGTAACCTACCAGGCTCCTCCGTCCACGGTATTTTCCCAGCAAGAGTACTGGAGTGGGTTACCATTTCCTTCCCCAGGGGGTCTTCCCGACCCAGGGATGGAACCCAGGTGTCCTACATTGTAGTCAGGTGCTTCTCGGCTTTACCCTCTGAGCCACCAGGGAAGTCACAAGATCTAGATCGTAGGATCTAAAGCCTATAGTAAATCCGTTATCCTATATCACTCATGCTAGTTGTTCCTCCCTGACCAAACCTTGACAACAGTCAACATTTTCTCAACGCTGACCATTTCTATTTCCATCCCCAACAGCTGAGGGCTTCCTTGATGGCTCAAACGGTACCGGATCAGCCTATAATGCAAGAGACCTGTGTTTGGTTCCCGAGTCAGGAAGAGCTCCTGCAGAAGGGAAACACTACCCACTCCAATATTCTTGCCTGGAGAATCCCATGGGGTCCCAAAGAGTTGAACACGACCAAGCCACTAACACACACATACCCCCCAGAGCTGAAGCATGAACATGCCTCTGTATTTTTACTTCATTATCTTCATTCTAGTAATGAAGACTACTTATCTAAAGGTAATTGTGTTATTTCAACTAAAGTGTTATTATTTATCCCAAACTCTAAAAAGTCATGTTCCATAATGTTCTTTCAATAAAACTCACACAAGCATTGAAACTCAGTCTCAATGCTTTGCCAACTGTGAGTCAGTTTATTCGTTACTTTGTTCCACAATTAGATGTAAATCTGGTTAATATAAAATTAATTCATACAATATTGCCACCTCAGTCCAGTGATGGTCGGTATAGCATTGTGATTATAAATATAGATTACAAAGTCAAACACCAAGTGTTGAACCCAGCTTCTCCTCACGCTTGCTGTGTATCCTGGACATGTTACTTATCTCTCTTGTCCTTCATCTCTTCATCTATAAAATGGGACTAAGAAGAGTCCCTATGATTATAGACTTGCTGTAAAGATTTAAAAATTAATGTAGCGAAAGTTTTTAGAACCATCCCTGGTATAATGTAAAGAAAGACCTTATTGGCATTAATTAGCTATTTTATTAAATATATGCCACAAATTCAGATAAGACACTAATGAGCAAAAGAACAAAGCTCTTTCTAGCTAGTAGGCTGCATTTATAACTCCTTTCCACTAATATTCTGTCTCATAACAACTCACAAGTGGCTACAGCATAAATTCTGAAGTGTCCTGTTCTTGCTAACAATGCCTGTAATGCACTCTAATATTTTCTATTATTTTCTATTTGATTTTATTAACATGCTGGCCACATAACTCTTCCTCTAGGGAATTTCTTTTTTTTTTTTTTTTTTGGTCTCAGCTTCTTGACTTAGACCTGGAAGCCTGAAACAATTATGATGGGAACGCTGGGCAGAGTTAAACAATGAATTGCTTAAATTAATCAGTTCCTGCCCCTGGAGCTGTGATAAATTCCCCAAAGTGCATCCTGCTACATGATGGGGGAGGAGTGGGAAGGATGTTGAAAAGACCCCACCAATATCCACTATCATACATATATTATCACATCTCTATGAGTATATATTTTTGGAAATTCTATTTTTCTGAGCTTTGGTCCTTAACATTAACTCCTGTCATATGGGTTATGACGTATTTTAATACAGTCTCCTAAGACTGCCAGCCCCCATGCCAAATGCTGCTCATCATCTACTAAGCTGATTTCATGACCTACTAAGTTATAATTTATAGCTTACAAAACCCTGTACTACCTTCAATAGCAGAGCTGTCAATCCTTACTTTCTCTTTCCAAAAAAAAAAAGAGCAAAAATTAAGAACAATGCAGAGGCCGGGATCTCCTTCCAGCAAGCTCATTCGTCTCTTCCTGGCCATCACCCACTTCAGGGCTTCCATCAGTGCCTCGTTTTCAGTTTTATCTTTCCCTAGTTCCCTAACCTCACCATGTAGCATTTAAGAATATGAACACTGGAGTCACAGACTTGAATTAGAGCCTCAGTTTTGCCCTATTAGTTCTCTGACCTTGAACAACAGTATTTACCTCTTTGAGCATCAGTTTTCCCTACATGCAAAAATAGGATACTGTAATCAACACATTCATAATATTAAAGTGAGGACCAAATGAGATAAGACATGAATACCTGGAACATACAGAGTACTTAATATAAATTAGCTGTGAATGTTGCTCTAAAAGCTAACTCACATAATAAGCTAATTGTTCATTTTTATAAAAGACTACTTAAAAGTAATTAGCCTCCAATTAAAATAAATAAGTAAATTAAAAAAAAAAAAAAAAAGAATGGGTCAAAATAAATAAATAAATAAAAGACTACTTAATATTTCCATTTCCGGGACAGTAGATGTCAAAAACTTAAGCAAAGAACTTTTAACTATAGAATGTCAAAGATCAGTCAGCTTACAAAGAGAAACTTTTTATGGCCAAAAGTACTTCTCATGTCCTCAGGTCACATCTGCTGTTGTTCAGTCGCTCAGTCGTGGCCGACTCTTTGCGACCCGCTGGACTGCGGCGCACCAGGCCCCCCTGTCCCTCGCCACGGCCCGGGGTTTGCTCAGACTCACGTCCACTGAGTCGGTGACGCCGCAGCTGAGTGTTGGCGTCCAGTCAGTGACGCCACTGGGCACTGCTGACACGTCACAATACAGACAGCTGTACACTTGACTCTGCTGTTGCTAAAAAGAAGGGGGAAAAAGAAAAAAACAGATTTTTTTTTTCTTAAAAAGCACTAACAATATTTCTCTTTGTCTCTGAGTTAGCCTGGAAATATTTCAGAATTAGACCCATGGAAGTAAATTATTTGACTTTCTTCTTCTAAGACTAGTATTTTAAAAAAGCAAATCTTAAGAAATGATTACACATTGAGTTCTTTTGGAAAACAAGTAAGTCAAGACGTGAATTAGCTGAATGAAAACTGTTTTTAGAATCATTAACAATCTGCATGACACCTCCCAACCGTCCCTCAATGAATCTTCCAATTTGCCATATGCTATTTTATACTTTTGTTGAAATCTATTTATGTATTCACATTACCTATTCACAGCCAAGAGATCAGAGCTCTAAGACAGAAATCACATTAAATGCAGCAGACAAAATGTGAAAAGGCTGTAAAATTACCCATCCGTAGTTAGGGAACTGTTATTAACCCTATGGCAACAGGCCGATCTAGAGAAGTTGTTTAAAACTGTCATTCAGAGAGTGTTAGCACTCCAGTGTGATCCCGTATTTTTCACATCCATTATGTCTGATTTACAAGTTTTCACTTTGGTAATGCGTAACATATGCCCATTGGTAGTGTTGCTTTTTGCAGTTAGTTCTAACTAAATAGAAGTTATATATTGTGTTTTGACAATAAATGCATGAGGTAGATTTATGTTCATGTGTTCAATGTTACACAGTTCTGAATATTCAGCTTCCCAAAAATGAACTTCAATGGCTTCAGCTGCTACCCGTAAGCTTCATTTGGTACTAAACAGAGGCTCTTTAGGCTAGACGACATGAGTGAATGGCTAAAAGAGGGAAAGCTGAATAACTCTACAGACAAATAAAAAGAGCCAGGATTTGATCCTTTGGGTTTTTCCTCTCTTGCACTACTTTGATATAGGAGTATCATATGAGTGAACTGAATTCCAGTACGATAATCAGCTATGAATTCACTTTTAATTCTTTCAATATACTGTAGTGATACTTCATTCTTTAGATTTATGCTTCATTACACTGAATTGAAATGGCTAAAGAAGACCAAACTTATGCCTGGAATAAAATGGGAGCATGAAAAGAATAAAAATCTAACTTTGTATGTCTGACTAATTATAGAACTTCTTTGTATAATTGATTATATTTTGAGATGAGCTTTTACTGTCTCCTGTGTTCTTGCCTGGAGAATCGTATGGACAGAGGAGCCTGGTGGGCTGCTGTCCATAGGGTCAAAGGGTCAGACACAACTGAAGTGACTTAGCATGCATTTAACGTCTTATGCTAAAAAAAAAATCCATCCCATTACATTCTGATCACTGCTTCTTCTAATATACTTAGTAAAAAAACTATTCAGTTTTTCTTAAAGGATTAAAATTAAGCTAAACTGAACAACAAAAAGAAGCAGAATGCAAAGATGTAGGAAGGCAATCACTACTAAATAATTTGTATCTTCAACAATAACAACTCCTAAAAATGCTTTCATAATTTACCATGTTTCCACAATAACCTGTATAAGAGTGCAATACAATTTTACAAAGCTCAAAACCAAAGGAAATTAAACAATTTATTATTTATAATATATGCATACATGCTCATTCGCGTCAGTCATGTCCAACTCTGTGCAACCCCATGGACTGTAGCCCCCCAGGCGCCTCTGTCCATGGGATTCTCCAGGCAAGAACACAGGAGTGGTTGCTGGTCCCTGCTCCAGAGGATCTTCCCGACCCAGCGATCGAACCTGGGTCTCCTGCATCTTCTGAATCACAGGCAGATTCTTTACCACTGAGCCACCGAGGTGGGGGGGGAAGCAAATGAAAGATACATATTCATTTATAACCAAATAGAAAGTAGAAACAGAAATTTGAATAGTGATTACCATGGTAGGCAGAGATGTATGATAAAGGAAGAAAACTTGAAAGACGAAAGCTATTGCTGGTGTTCCAGAACGAGGGTTGGTAAACTTAGACCCACAGGCTAGTCCCATTGTAACCTGTTGGCAACAGAAAGATTTCCTGATAGACAGCCATGTTCATTTGTTTACACACTGCCAAGTGAACGTCTTCACACTACGGCAGCAGAGTTGCTGTTCAGTCTTCAGTCATGTCCAACTCTTTGCGCCTCCACGAACTGCAGCGCACCAGGCTTCCCTGTCCTTCACTATCTCC
Source organism: Muntiacus reevesi (assembly GCF_963930625.1). Lineage (NCBI taxonomy): Eukaryota > Metazoa > Chordata > Mammalia > Artiodactyla > Cervidae > Muntiacus > Muntiacus reevesi. The sequence continues at coordinate 1,522,369 of NC_089260.1, read as the reverse complement.
TGGGGTTTGCTCAAACTCCTGTCCATTGAGTCGATGATGCCATCCAACCATCTCATCCTCTGTCGCCCCCTTCTCCTCCTGCCTTCAATCTTTCCCAGCATCAGGGTCTTTTAGAATGAGTCGGCCCTTCGCATCAGGTGGCCAAAGGATTGGAGCTTCAACTTCAGCATCAGTCCTTCCAATGAATATTCAGGACTGATTTCCTTTCGGATTGATTTGTCTGATCTCCTTGCAGTCCAAGGGACTCTCAAAAGTCTTCTCCAACACCACAGTTCAAAAGTATCAATTCCTCAGCACTCAGCCTTCTTTACAGTCCAACCCTCACATCGATACATGACTACTGGAAAATCATAGCTCTGATAACACAGACCTTTGTCAGCAAAGTGATGTCTCTACTTTTTAACATGCTGGCAAGATTTGTCATAGCTTTTCCTCCAAGGAGCAAGCATCTTTTAATTTCATAGTTGCAGTAACTGTCCACTGTGAATTTGGAGCCCAAGAAAATAAAATCTGTCACTGTTTCCATTTTTTCCCCCATCTATTTGCCATGAAGTGATGGGACCGGATGCCATGATCTTCGCTTTTGAATGCTGAGTTTGAAGTCAGCTTTTTCACTCTCCTCTTTCTCCCTCATCAAGAGGCTCTTTAGTTCCTCTTCACTTTTTGCCATCAGATCTTCATATCTGAGGCTTTAATGTTTCTCCTGGCAGTCTTAATTCCAGCTTGTGATTAATCCAGCCCAGCACTTTGCATAATGTACTCTGCATATAAATTCAATAAGCCAGGTGACAATATACAACCTTGTCACACTCTTTTCCCAATTTTGAATCAGTTCATTGTTCCATGTCCGATCCTATCTGTTGCTTTTTGACCACATACAGATTTCTTAGGAGACAGGTAAGGTGTTGTGATATTCCCATCTCTTTAAGAATTTTCCAGTTTTTTGTGATGCACACAGTCAAAGGTTTTAGCATAACCAGTGAAGCAGAGAGATGTTTTTTCTGATATTCCCTTGCTTTCTCCATGATCTGAAGAATGTTGGCAATTTGATCTCTAGTTCCTCTGCCTTTTCTAAATGCAACTTGTGTATATGGAAGGTCTCAGTTCACATACTGCTAAAACCTAGCTTGAAGGATTTTGAGCATTACTTTGCTAGCACGTGAAATGAGTATAATTGTGTGGTAGTCTGAACATTCTTTAGCATTGCCCTTCTTTGGGATTGGAATGAAGACTGGCTTTTTCTAGTCCTGTGGCAACAACTGAGTTTCCAAATTTGCTCACATATCATATTGACTATAGCAGTTAAACAGCATTATCTTCTAAAGTCCATTTAACTTCTTGATCAAATACAAACTAAAGTACAGTGTTTCTTTTTAATGCTTAATTGTCCTTATACACCATTTCATTAGAGCAAGTTTATATATAGACCAGTGATTCTCAACTAGAGTCAATTTTGACACCTCTCCACCCCTGACATGGAACATTTGGCAACATCTCGGGACTTTCCACTTGGCTGTTACCACCAAGTTACCTAGTAAGTAGGGGTCAAGGATGATATGGAACAGCCTAGAATGTACAAGGTAGCCCAGATCAAGAAAGCCCCAAATGTCAATTGGGCCAAGGTTGAAACACCCTGATAGAGACTGTTGGATTGAATCAGATGACAACGAGAGTCAAGATTCTTATGGCGAGGCCAAATTCAACACACGTGACACCTCTTACAAAATTCCTTCTGGATTTGGTGCACAGGATTGCATACCCAGGGGCTTCCCAGGCGGCACAGTGGTAAAGAATCCACCTGTCAATGCAGGAGATACAAGAGACATCAGGAAGATCCCCTGGAGTAGGAAATGACAACCCACTCCAGGATCCTTGCCTGGAAAACTCCAGGGGGAGAGGAGCCTGGTGGGCGACAATCCCTGGGGCTGCGAGGAGTCGGACAGACCGCGCGACCGAGCCTGGGCACACAGCCAGACGCACACACATCCTACACACGTTCATAGAAGTCGTCTACACAGTGAAAAGACGTGCGGCACTCTCCATAACTCAGACTTCTTGGGTACGTATTTTTCTCAAATCAAAAGCGTTGTTCAGTCTGAATTGCGCATACACACGGATCGCCCAAGCTCTTTAGTGTGTTCTCCACACAAGGAGAGCGCACACGGACATGATATTTTAACTTATACTCTGGCTGACACTTCATCATTCCATGCAGATAGCTGGCCATCTTTCAACAACGTGGATTGCCAGAGGGCACTTTTGCGAGGCATCTCACTTGCTGTGCAGGTTTGAGGAGAGTGTGTGGCATCCACACGTGCCTGATCCACATCCCAATGGTATCAGTAAGCAGCTTTTCTAAAGGATGTCTGGAAAATTGCGTGTCATGAACCTCAACAGTCTGGGTGTCACCACCAGGAGGAAAAAAATGGTTTCAGCAAATGGTTCAGATGTATCCCAAAGAGGCAGTGAACATTTTCATTGAAATAAAAAATCTGTTTTATAATTAGTATTCCATATGTAACTGTTTCCTTTTTAATTTTAGTGCATTAATGGGCATTTCTAATCTTCACAAGAAGATATATGACAGCTTTGTTGTTCATTAAGTGTCTCATTAGTAGCCTCTGACAAAGTAGGATTCTAAACAACCAAAATTAGTAAATGTTAATAGCCAATTCTGAATCTTCTAAAATGCATGCTGATGTCCATAATCACAGCTAGCATACCCATCATTATTTACTTATAGATGTTGTTAATAAAGACCTAGTAGAAACACTTATTAAGGAAATTGAAATAGTTTCTCCGCAAATGAATTAATCAATGTCTTATTCTGTGTGGTCTATTTTAAACTGCAATATTATTCGGGTTTACAATGTGCCTTAATATGTAAAGTTCACCAAGTGAAATACAAGACATTCTCAGAATTAATCTTAATTAATCGCTATATCCACGACTCATCTAGACAAAATTATAAGGCAGATAGTATATATATCAGTGTGCTTTCTATCCAATACATTTAGAGGTGCAAGAGCCTCTTTTCATCGTTTTATTTATTATTTTTTTTTTTTTGGCTCATCCCTTTTTTTTTTTTTTTTAAATATTATTTTAATAGTTGGAGGCCAATCACTTCACAACATTTCGTGAAGTAAGCCAGAAAGATAAAGATCATCGTTTTATTTTAACTAACTTCATCCCTATCGGTTGAAGTTTTTCACGATTCCAACAGGGCAGTCACTGTTGTGGACACTGTGTGTTTCAGTCTATCACACGAAAGCCACACCCACAGATCTAGCCAGAGGAGCCTCCTCTGCCTTGAGCTACCTCTGAAGCTACCACCACACCCTTGAAAGTGTTACTGTTTAAAGGCAACTATTTGTGTAGCATGCTCTTAAGATTCTTCTTTTTATTATTTACTTATTTGGCTTTGTGGGGTTTTAGTTGCATCAAGTGAGATGCTTCCATACAACGCTTGGCTTTACTTGCCCTCAGTCATGTGGGACGTTCGTTCCCCGTTCAGGGATCAAAATCTGTGTCCCTGCATGGAAGGCTGATTCCCAACCACTGGACCACTAGGGAAACCCAAGCCCTTAAGATTCTAAAGGCATGTTCTCTTATGTTTGAGAATTCATGTTAACTTTACATTTTATGTAAAACAGCAAAATATTACTATTAAGTATGGTGTGGAAAGTTAAGAATATATGTTATAATTCCTAGAGCAAATACTTTAAAAGTAATGTGGAAATGCCAATGACAAAGTTAAACATGGATTTAAAAAAATATTTGATTAATCATAAATGACAAGAAAGGGGGAGCAGAGGAACAAAATCAGAAGTGGCAAAGAGAAAACAAATAACAAATTTATAGACTAAATCCAACAAAACCAATAATTACATTAAATATTAATAGACTGAACATGCCGATTAGCAGAATTAAAATATCAAATTCAATTTTAAAAACGGAAATCCCAACTACATGCTGGCTATTGCATACATAAACTTTAAAGATAAAGAATATGTAGACTGAAAGCAAATAGGTGGGAAACATAATGGATTGCTAGCAGTGAGCAAGAAAAGACTGAGGTAATGTTGTATCAATATCAGACAAAATATATTTCAAGACAAAGTGTATCAGCAAAATGATGTCTTCCCTTTTCAATATGCTGTCAAGGTTTGCCACAGCTTTTCCTCCAAGGAGCAAGACACTCTTCGATTTCTCTTTGCTTTCTATCATAGGGTAGTGTTATCTGCATATCTGAGGTTATTGATATTTCTCCCGGCAATGCTGATTCCAGCTTGTGCTTCATCCAGTCCAGCATTTCTCATGATGTACTCTGCATACAAGTTAAATAAGCAGGGTGACAATATGCAGCCTTGAGGTACGCCTTTCCCAATTTGAAACCAGTCTGTTGTTCCATGTCTGGTTCTAACTGTTGCTTCTTGACCAGCACACAGCATACAGTTTTCTCAGGAGGCAGGTAAGGTGATCTGGTATTTCCAAATCTTTAAAAATTTTCCACATGCAAATGAAATCATGCATATAAGGAAATGTTTAACTTTAATGCTTAATTTAAATCTAGTTTCTTAAACTTCTGCCAGAAGAAGCTAGAAATAGTTCAGTAAACCCAGAATAAATAGAAGAAAGAAAAAAAAAAAAGTAAGAGTGGAAATCAAAGAAACAGAAAACTGGCAATTGAGAAAACTCAAAATGCCAAACATTGTTTCTTTGAAATGATCAAAGAAATCTATCAACCCCGGGCTATACTGATCCAGAGATAGAGAGATAGAATGCAAATTACCATGATCAGCTTTGAAAGAAGGCTTGTCACTACAGATCTAGAAGACATTAAAAGCACAATAAGGAAATATTTTGGCTCAGCAAGTAGAGAATCCAGCTGAAATGCAGTTTACTAGGTTAGATCCCTGGGTCAGGAAGATTCCCCTGGAGGAGGAAATGGCAACCCAATCCAGTATTGGTGCCTGAAAAATCCCACGGACTGTGGCCTGGTGGGCTACAATCCAAAGGGTGAGTCAGACATGACTGAGTGACTGAGCCCTCAAAGGAAATATTTTGAATAAATGAATGCCAACAACTTGGACTACTTAATAATATCTACTGTGAGAAGCTGTTGAAAAGAATAATGTATATAGGAAAATGTATATAAAATGCTTAGTTTACATTGGTGCCAACAATAAGTCAGGCCTTATATCTCTTGACCCAGCCTCTTAACTCCATGGGCAGGAATAATCCACTTAATAAGTGAGAAAAGAGGAACTTAAAAATAATAACTAATTTTCAGGTTTACACAGAAAACAAAGAAGAGTTGTTATTTGAACCCACTGTCTACTTGACTTTAAAGCCTATGCCTTCTTTTCTTCCAGAAACATTTTAGTAAAACTTGGCTCTTTCGAAGAAACACCCACTACATGCCCACCAACAAAAGGGAACCATAACACAGTAGAAAATTTACCATATGTCTGTGGGCTTCCTTGATAGCCCAGCTGGTAAAAAATCCACTTGCAATGCAGGAGACCTGGATTTGATCCCAAGGTCAGGAAGATCCCCTGGAGAAAGGATATGCTACCCACTCCAGTATTCTTGGGCTTCCTTTCTGGCCCATCTGGTAAAGAATCCGCCTGCAATGCAGGAGACCTGGGTTTGATCCCTGGGTCGGGAAGATCCCCTGGAGAAGGGAAAGGATACCCGCTCCAGTATTCTGGCCTGGAGAATTCCAAGGACTCTATAGTCCATGGGGTCAAAAAAAGTCAGACCCAACTGAGTGTCTTTCGCTTTTCACTTTCACTATGGTTTAAAGAAAAGGAACTAGTGAATGTTCAAGCAACCCTGCAAACTCCAATATTAAAGTCACATTCTTTCTTATGGGCTACGATTAGAATGCAAAAGTAGAAAGTCAAGAGATACCTGGAGTAACAGGGAAATCTGGCCTTGGAGTACACAATGAAGCAGGGCAAAGGCTAACAGGGTTTTGCCAAGAGAACGCACTGGTCATAGCGAACACCCTCTTCCAACAACACAAGAGAAGGCTCTACACATGGACATCACCAGATGATCAATACTGAAATCAGATTGATTATATTCTTTGCAGTCAAAGATGGAGCAGCTCTGTACAGTCAGCAAAAACAAGACTGGGAGCTGACTGTGGCTCAGATCATGAACTCCTTATTGCCAAATATTGAAGAAAGTAGGGAAAAACACTAGACCATTCAGGTATGACCAAAATCAAATCCCTTATGATTATACAGTGGAAGTGAGAAATATATTCAAGGGATTAGATCTGATAGAGTGCCTGAAGAACTATGGATGGAGGTTCATGACATTGTACAGGAGGCAGTGATCAAGACCATCCCCAAGAAAAAGAAATGCAAAAAAGGCAAAATTGTTGTCTGAGGAAAGCTTACAAATAGTTGAGAAAAGAAGAGAAGCAAAAGTAAAGGAGAAAAGGAAAGATATACCTGTTTGAATGCAGAGTTCCAAAGAATAGGAAGGAGAGATAAGAAAGCCTTCCTCAGTGATCAATGCAAAGAAATAGAGGAAAACAATAGAATGGGAAAGACTAGAGATCTCCTCAAGAAAATTAGAGATACCAAGGGAACATTTCATGCAAAGATGGGCACAATAAAGGACAGAAATGGTATGGACCTAACAGAAGCAGAATATATTAAGACGAGGTGGCAAGAATACACAGAAGAACTGTACAAAAAAAGATCTTCACGACCCAGATAATCACAATGGTGTAATCACTCACCTAGAGCCAGACATCCTGGAATGTGAAGTCAGGTGGGCCTTAGGAAGCATCACTATGAACAAAGCTAGTGGAGGTGACAGAATTCCAGTGGAGCTATTTCAAATCCTAAAAGATGATGCTGTGAAAGTGCTGCACTCAATATGCCAACAAATTTAGAAAACTCAGCAGTAGCCACAGGACTGGAAAAGGTCAGTTTTCATTCCAATCCCAAAGAAAGGCAATGCCAAAGAAGGTTCAGACTACCACACAATTGCACTCATCTCACATGCTAGCAAAATAATGCTCAAAATTCTCCATGCCAGGCTTAGACAGTACGTGAGCCATGAATTTCCAGATGCTCAAGCTGGATTTAGAAAAGGCAGAGGAAGCAGAGATCAAGTTGCCAACATCCATCCTAAAGGAAATCACTCCTGAATATCCATTGGTAGGACTGATGCTGAAGCTGAAACTCCAATACTTTGGCCAACTGAACTGATTGGATCATCAAAAAAGCAAGAGAATTCCAGAAAAACATCAACTTCTGCTTTATTGACTATGCCAAAGCCTTTTACTGTGTTCAGTTCAGTTCAGATCAGTTCAGTAGCTCAGTCGTGTCAAGCTCTTTGCAACCCCATGGACTGCAGCATGCCAGGCTTCCCTGTCCATCGCCAACTCCCGTAACTTATTCAAACTCATGTTCTTTGAGCTGGATCACAACAAACTGAAAAATGCTTAAAGAGATGGGAATACCAGACCACCTGTCCTGCCCCCTGAGAAATCTCTATGCCGGTCAAGAAGCAACAGTTAGAACTGGACATGGAACAACAGACTAGCTCCAAATCAGGAAAGGAGTACATCTAGGCTGTATACTGTCACCCTGCATTTAACTTATATGCAGAGTACATCATGTGAAATGCCAGGCTGGATGAAGCAAAAGCTGGACTCAAAATTGCCGAGAGAAATATCAATAGCCTCAGATACACAGATGACACCACCCTTATGGCAGAAAGCGAAAAACTAAAGATCCTCTTGATGAAAGTGAAAGAGGAGAGTTAAAAAGTTGGCTTAAAGCTCAACATTCAGAACACTAAGATCATGGCATCTGGTCCCATCACTTCATGGGAAACAGATGGGGAAACAGTAGAAATAGTGAGACTTTTTTTTTTTTGCTCCAAAATCACTGCAGATGATGGCTGCAGGCATGAAACTAAAAGACACTGGCTCCTTGGAAGAAAAGCTATGACCAGCCTAGACAGCATATTAAAAAGCAGAGACATTATTTTGCCAACAAAGGTCCATCTAGTCAAAGTTATGGTTTTTCCAGTAGTCATGTATGGATGTGAGAGTTTGAATATAAAGAAAGCTGAGCGCCAAAGAATTGATACTTCTGCCCTGTGGTGTTGGAGAAGACTCTTGAGAGTCCCTTGGACTGCAAGGAGATCCAACCAGTCCATCTTAAAGGAAATCAGTCCTGAATATTCATTGGAAGGACTGACACTGAAGCTGAAACTCCAATACTTTGGCCATCTGATGCAAAGAACTGACTCATTTGAAAAGACCCTGATGCTGGGGAAAATTGAAGGCAGGAGGAAAAGGGGATGACAGAGGATGAGATGGTTGGATGGCATCACCGACTCAGTGGGCATGAGTTTGGGTAAACTCTGGGAGTTGGTGATGGACAGGGAAGCCTGGCGTGCTGCGGTCCATGGGGTCGCAAAGAGTCAGACACTATGGAGCAACTGAACTTAAAATTAGGGTTCTGAATGAATAAAGCTTAAAATGGACACTGAATTATTAAAGTCAAAGGACCTCTACAGAATAACCTGTCCTCAAAGGCATTCCAGTTTGAGACTGTTGCCTGAAAAATATAGCCACAATCTGAAAGTAGAGTTATTTTCTTTGGTGGGAATTTTTAGAACTCCAAGCCAGGGAGACAGTATCTTGGTAGCTCTGAGAAAATTGCTCCAAGGAGGCTGGAGGCGGAGTCAGGCAAGATACAAGTTTGCCACAAAGGGAGCAGACAGTCTGAACATCAAAGATCAGGTGTGGGTGAAGGAACTTCGTGGTCTGTGTGCGGGAAGATGCAAGCCGCTGGGCTTACTGGTTTCATTCCTTTCACATGCACCACAGCTATCAGGGGTCAAATCCTGTTTCCCTGTTCACTCTAAGTAGTAGCCGAGGGCTGCTTCCTACATTCCTCCAGCTCCTCCGCAGTCGCTGTCAGCATCCTCTGGATAGCAGTTTGCGGAGCCCGCATTCACAGCTGGAGACCAGATGTCCCGATAGCTGCGACATTTCTTGTGTATTGATATGGCAGGAGATAGTTTCGTTTCACAAGACTCAATTTCAGAACAATAAAGCCTATGCCTTTTAAATGATATAACATGATGCTTTAGTAATAGATACAGTTTACCTTAGTGTATGCTCTTAAAAAATTATAGATAAGTATTATTCTCTGTTTTCTTATTACTCTTAAGATTCTAGTTGTCAAAATGGTATATTGTGAAATTTTTTTTTAATTTTACTTTTAAATTTAAAAATATAGGCTAATAATTTGCACGTTAAAATTCTAAAATCACAAGTAAATTTTAAGTACTACGAACAGAATATAAAATAACCACAATCATAGTAACTTCTCTAGGTCAGGAAGTAGGTTTCCTACAGCTTAATACTTGCTGTTAGGTAGTTAGAATAGGAAACAGGAATCCAGAACGGCGGTGGCTAGAAGACAAGGAAAGGAAACGCCGGTGAAAACTGAACAGAGGGAGGTCGGAGGACCAGAGCGCAGCCCTCGGGCAGGACAGGCAGCAGTCCTGGGTATAGCCCGTTACAGAGGGCAGGCCCGGGGAGAGGGAAACACATGAACAGAGGAGCCAAGGGCCGGGGTACCCCCCACGCTCGCTCTCTCCTCTTCACGTCTTTCGGCTTGGCATGCCCTCACGCCTGAGCATGTATCTTCCTTTATTTTCCAAATAAAGCTGAGCTGTGGCACGGAGCCGTAACACTGATCCATGCAAGGGCTGTAACGCTGGTCCAGCGCCTCAAATCTGCGCTGTGGCGAGACAGAACCGAGGAAATTACGTAGTCCCCGACACTTGCCACCGGAATGATTCGGTGCCATCCAAATCCCTTACTGATTTCTGTGGGCGTATAATTCCGTTACGGGGTGGGGTTGGCCTCTGCAGGGCGACCAGGTGAATCAGCGGTGTGTGCACGTGACCCCTCCCTCCGAGCCCCCCTCCCCCACCCCTCCCTCCGAGCTCCCCCACTCCTCCCTCCGAGCTCCCCCCCTCTCCCACCCCTCCCTCCGAGCCCCCTCCCCCACCCCTCCCTCCGAGCCCCCCTCCCCCCACCCCTCCCCTCCGAGCCCCCCCACTCCTCCCTCCGAGCTCCCCCCTCCCCCACCCCTCCCTCCGAGCCCCCCTCCCCCACCCCCCCTCCGAGCCCCCCTCCCCCACCCCTCCCTCCGAGCCCCCCCACCCCTCCCTCCGAGCCCCCCTCCCCCCCACCCCTCCCTCCGAGCCCCCTCCCCCCCTCCCCTCCCCAGGTCCTGCAGAGCCGGCGGGCTCCCGGGGCCTCCCGCAGCTCCCCCCAGCTGTCTGTCTCACGCGGTGGGATATACATGTCAGTGCTGCGCTCAGCGCACCCCGCCTGTCCTTCCCTCGCTGTGTCCGCAGATTCACTCTCCAGTCTGCATCTCCATTCCTGCCTGGCAAACAGGTTCACCTGCACCATTCTTCTGGATTCCGTAGATACGCTTTAATATATGACATTTACTTTCCTCTTTCTGACTTGCTTCCCTCTGTGTGGCAGACTGGGTTCTTCTACGTCACTGCAAGTGACCAGGTTTGCTCCTTTTTATTACTGAGTAATATTCCATTGTCTATATGTACCATGTCTTTTTCATCCATTCATCTGTCGACGGATATTTAGGCTGCTTCCAAGTCCTGACTATTGCAAATAGTGTTGCAACGAAAACTGAGGTACATGTTTCTTTTTGAATTATGGTGTTCTTGGGGTACATGCACAGTAGTGGGATTGTTGGTTCTTTTTTAGTTTTTTATGTAACCTCCATACTGTTTTCTAAACTGAGTGTATCCAAATTATTTTTAACCAAATTACTTTTAAATTGTTAACTGCTATATATCTATACCCCAATGTATAAAATATAAATTTAATTCATAAATTTATAATTTGTATATAAGTTAAATGGATTTAACAGACTAACAATGAATTTAACAGATTTAAATTATGTTTAATGGATTTAACAGACAAACAAATCATGCTGAAAATGTAATTAATTACTTAGTTAAATTAATTACATTTCTAAAGCATCAACCAAAAATCATCTGGGCTCAGATTTCTTATCATCAAAATGCTAAATGCCAGTGGAGCAAATTTTCCATTTTCTATGTGAAATTATAATGTACCCTTACTTCTGAGGGCGAGCCTTGATCCTATTATACAGAGTGAAGTGAGTCAGAAAGAGAAAGAAAAGTGTTGTACACTAACACACATATATGGAATCTAGAAAAATGGTACTGATGAATTTATTTGCAAGGAAGCAATGGAGAAACAGACATAGAGAGCAGACTTATGGACATGGGGAGAGGGGAGGAGAGGGTGAGACATATGGGAAGAGTAATATGGAAACTTGCATTACCATATGTAACATAGATAGCCAAGGGGAATTTGCTATATGTCTCAGGGAACTTAAACAGGGACTCTGTATCAACCTAGAGGGGTGGGGTGGGGAGGGGGAAGGGAGGGAGGTTCAAGAGGCAGGGATACATGTATACCTATGGCTGATTCATGTTGAGGTTTGACAGAAAACAACAAAATTCTATAAGGCACCTATCTTTCAATTAAAAAATAAATTAATTTTTAAAATGCTAAATGACAAAGGAGTGAATTTCCAATTTCTGTGTGAAATTATATGCTCACTTCTGTACCATGGCAAATTATAAATCCAACATGACTACAAATCAGAAATATTTTCAGACACTCAAGAACTTAAAACATGAATTCACTGTTCTTTCCAAACATGTGTGAATGCATATTCAGTCATGTCCAACTCTATGCAACCCCATGGACTGTAGCCCACCAGGCTTCTCTGTCCATGGGATTCTCCAGGCAAGAACACTGGAGGGGGTTGCCATTTCCTCCTCCAGGGCATCTTCCCGATGCAGGAATAGAATCAGAGTCTCAGGTCTCCTGCATTGGCAGGCGAGTTCTTCACCACTAGTGCCTCCTGGGAAGCCCCCAGATTTCTTTCCAAGAAACCCACTTAAATAAGAGTGGAAAATAAGAAAGAAGACTTGGGATATGAAAAACAGCTTTCCCAGGATCCTGACAGAATGAAGTGTGAAAATAACAGCTGTGCAGCAAGTCTGGGAAATAACGGGTCCAGAGGAGAAGAGGAACTTCATGGGCTCTAGGAGGAAATTCCTCCTAAAGAAAGCCCCAAGAAACAACACAGAAATACGGTTTATGAAAAACTCATCTTTGTCATATGAAGTCAATGACAGTGTGGCATGACTTACAGAAGTTTATGAAGGGTTAGAAAAGCTAGCCCAGGGGCTTCCCTGGCAGTTCAGTGGTTGATTCTGAGCTCCCACTGCAGGGCATGGGTTCAGTCTCTGGTCAGGGACCTGAGAGCTCAGGTGCTGCTGTGGTACATCCATAAAAAAAAGAGCGAATCCATTTGTCCTTAATCTTGGTGATATTCTTTTTCTAACCGTGAAGTTTTAACAGTGGACCTTTAGGAAGGAAATTCTAGCAAGTGGTGATGATTCTGAAACTAAAAATATTAAAATAAAATTTATTTAGAATCAATATATGAAAGATCCTAAAGTATTTATATACATATAGACAATACATGAAATATTTATCCGGATGTAGGCAAAGCATAGGGTAGTTACCTCAAGTCAACCTCTAGATTAACAGTGGAAGAACTCATTATGCTTACAAAATCAAATATAAATATTATCAGCGATAATAATGTGAAAGTAAAACTATAGATGGCACAATTAGGAGAGGAATGATAAGGGTACTAACAATTATGTCTTACTTTAGTGCAAAACCAAGAAGAGTTCCTGTCTGATTTTGACGAAATAATAAGTGTAAGTTGATAAATAATGCTTAAAGTCATGACAGTCAAAGTGTTAGTTACTCAGTCGTGTCTGACTCTTTGCAACCCCATGGACTTTCGCCTGTGAGGCGACTCTGTCCATGAGATTCTCCAGGCAAGAACACTGGAGTGGGGGTAGCCACTCCCTTTGCAGGGAATCTTCCTGACGCAGGGACTGAACCCAGATCTCCAGCATCACAGGCATATTCTTCACCATCTGAGCCACTGGAGAAGAGCTACTATCTGAATTTGAGGAATAACAGGCATAAGCTGACAAATAATGCTTAGTGTTATAAAGGGAGCTAATAAAAGATAATTAATAATACCAATAACAATGCTGAGAAAAGAGGAAGGGATTGAAAAATAGGAGTTAAATACCAATCTTTCATAGGAGAGACAATAGAGTTGATATTTCCAAAGTTGATATTTCGAGAAATACCTTATTATTTAGATGCATGGGATTATCCAACAAAAGATCTAATAAGAACAGTTGAAAATGATTGTTTCTGACAAGGGAGTATAAAGGATGGAGCTTTTCATTATAAGCTTTTCTGTACTGCTGGAATTTTTAGCATACCCATTCTGTTTTGATAGCAACAAATAATTTTAAATAAAATATAAAACAAAGAGAAAGAGTATTTCACAGATAATAGCATATAACCTTGAATACCAAATGAATACTCTGAATATATTGCCATTGACATGAGCAAAAAAAAAAGCCTATAAAGGCAAGAATAGAACAAATTTCTTTAAGAGGTAGACAATGGCTATAATTCATGTAAATTATTCTATATGCAATTTCATTAGCAATAAAACAAAAATTGATACAGCAAGAATAATTCTACTTCTAAAAGTTCTGCAAGCAATGCTCTTGTACAAGCTAAAAGAATTGTTGAGTCAAAACATTGCAGAGCAGCTTCAGGGCTAAGTCACCCCTGAAAAGATCCAGGTCATCTGTAAATCAAGGACTTCAACAAATTCTTAAAAGCATAAGAAGGGGGAAAAAAAGCATAAGGTTTAACTCTATTCCAATAATGAGATATATAAATAATGAAAAATGTCAGCCAGAACAGTCTCCAGCAGAATTTCTGAGCCATCCACAATGCTTTCTTTAAAATTTGACTGTCACCAATTAATACAGTAGAGAAAATGTCTCCTTCAAAACTAAGATCTTAGGAACCACAGGCCTTTCTCTTTACTTGCAGTCTCTTACTTTATGTCACCTAAATGCCCAGACTATTTTAACAGTTTTAGAAACCTCAGACCCCAAACTACATAAGGAAGATGCAATTTAAAAGTTCACAATTTTATATTATTCAACAAGCTTAAATACTGAAAACACCAATTGTCTTACAGTCTTCTCAGCTTCAAATGAGTTTCAGCCAGCTCTGGGAGTTGGCGATGGGCAGGGAGGCCTGGAGTGCTGCAGTCCATGGGGTCACAAAGGGTCGGACAGAACTGAGCGACTGAACTGAACCTCTCGGCTTCACCCCTTCTCCACCTAAACCGGATTCAGCCGTGAACACATCCATGATGCATCAGGTGCTTATCAGGACGCTTATTCCCACCTGCTTCCTATGAGTAGTCGTCTGTTTCTGAGCACAACCTCGAAAAATAAGTACATTTTCTGTACTCCACCTCTGCAACTTGATTTCAGGGAAAATCTACGATTCTCACGCAGCCATCTAGGTGCTGCTCAATATCTTATAGCAAGTTGTATGGTCCGAAGAATCTTTCTGCTCGGAAATCCATTCAAGTAAATTCTGTTATGTTAGTGACTACAGGACTGCATGACCAGGTCGATTACACTGCTTGTGCCAAGATGGGGAAATGGAACAGGAAATCTGTGTGTGTGTGTTTTGTTCGTGGTCGTGGGAAGCCAGGCGTTATTAAAGCTACTAGAAGGAGGGAGCGGGAGGAGATCATAAGTCATGTATATTATGTAACATAACAGTTATAGGAAAGAAGAATGATAGTCCACAGTACTCCAAACAGATTTGTAACTTGTCTTAAAGCACTGTAGTGTGACACAACTGCAAAGCTCCAGCAAGAAACAGGATGCAAAATCCCAGAAAGCCTGAGAAACACAGGCAATAACAGTAACAGTATCAACAATTAAATGACAAGTATTGAGTACTTATGAATCAGATAGTTTACCTATACTTACATTTATCCATATTATCTTATTTAAACCTCAAAAAAATCCTATGCACTAAGTGCTATCACCACCTTATTTCATTGATGAGGAAACAGAAACTTGGAAAGAATATCTAACTCAACCATAGCTAGCAAACGGTATAACAGCGATTCAAACCCAGACAGCAGAACTCCAAATCTGACATGATTAAGCATTCGGCTGCCTGGCTCAAGGGGGCTTCCCTGGTGGTTTGGTGGTAAAGAATCCACCTAAAATGCAGGAGACGAAGATTTGATTCTTGGGTTGAGAAGATCCCCTGGAGAAGGAAATGGCAACCCACTCCAGTATTCTTGCCTGGGAAATCCCATGCACAGAGGAGCCTGGTGGGCTGCAGTCCACAGGGTCAGAGAAGACTTAGCAACTAAACAACAATATAGCTCAAGACAAAGATTTACATATAAAGAGAGGACGACTGATTTTACCGAAGCTGAGCTAAAAGAGATGCATTAGGTATCAAAAAAAGGGTTATAAAGGAAAATAAGAAAAGGGGGCTTAACAACCTATTGAGCTAGTACTTAGTAAAATTTAAAGGTGCCTTAATCTCTTTTATAAATATCTCCCCAAACTCAAGACTGGTACAGGAAGGAAGAAGTTAGGTAAAACTCACAATTAACAAAACATGAGAAAGGCAAAGGTAAGAGTGAACATATTTTAAGAGTTTATTTGTCAATAATTTTAACTTAATAGCATATTTTAATAAGGGCTTCCCTGGTGGATCAGGCAGTAAAGAATCTGCCTGCAATGCAGAAGACTTGCCTTTGATCCCTGGGTCAGGAAGATCCCCTGAAGAAGGGCATGGCAACCCCCTCCAGTGTTCTTGCCTGGAGAATTCCATGGACAGAGGAGCCTGGCGGGCTACAGTCCGTGGGGTCGCCAAGAGTCGGGCAAGACTAAGTGACTAATACTTTCACTTTTTAATAAAACAAGTTAAATGTATTTCTATGCATAAACAAAGGCCTACGAAAGGAAACGAGAAAGTATATTTTAAAAACTAAAGGATCTAATCTTATTTTAAAAGACTGATATACAGAGGTTTGTATGGTAAAGGGAGGTGGTGAAATTATGAGGTTCAGCATTACATAGGTTTAATAGGTTATTAATATCCATTTCTGTGTTCTGTGTTCAATCTGACATCCATTTTTCTCTTTTTCTGTAAGTGTTCTCGCTGCAACTACATTTTCCCTGTTTGCAGAACTTTGAGCCTGATACCCATAAGACCCTCTGTAGTCGTCCAGAAGAAGGCATTATCTAGCCTTTTGGAGAAGAGAGTAAAACCAATCTGATTGAAAAGACTCAAGATTCTATAACTCTGGTTCTACCTTGGGACAGAAATTTTTTTCAAGACCATTTGGATTTGAAATACTATATTCTTTGAGAATTTTGTTTTCTAAGAGTTGTGAATACATTTAAATATTAGATTAATAGATGGACAGGTGAAAAGATAGGTAGGTAGGTAGGTAGATAGATGGACTGATTTCTAAGAGAACTTGTGAACATAGAATGTAAACTATGATGTAAAAGAAAAAGAGTGTAGTCAAAAGGAAAGAATTAAATTCAAAATTCTGTCCAAAATAATTCACTTTTGAGATTTCACCAATAAATTATTTACTCAAGTTACACAGACCAAATGTAATATTCTATGTCAGTGGGACATTTCATGGCTTGTCACCTTCATATGTAAAAACAACTTTGCAACTCTCTTTTTCTCCAGTTGGCTCAGGTTCCCACAAGTTTCTCTCAGATATTGCCGTTTAGCACAGTGTGATTGCTACATGTAATATAATATGACAAGATTGCCCACTGATGTGTTCTCTAAAACACCCTTAAGTAACTGACTTAATACGACATTTAGAACGGTGCAGTCAGCTGGGAAACCGCGCTCTTGACTGTAGTGACTTCGAACACAGGTTGTAGCATTTCCCTCCAGCCTTTCATCCCTGAGCTTTCAGGGCGATTTGCTCCCCCTGGAATCAAGTGCTCCAAATCAAACAACAGTTTTAAAACAATGTTTTCTTCTTTGGAGCACAGACTTTAAAACAGAATAAAGAGGACTCTCCTGCTTAATTTACTATTTTCTTCCTTCCTCTACAGAAATACTCCTCACACTCGGTCCCCATTAATTGCTCAACTACAAAGGTTATTCAGAACTTCAACATAATTGATGTGGCTTCATTACATCAGAAGAGGTTTCTCTAAATGTTACTTTTCCAAGCCTCACTTTTTTCCTTATCTAGTCAAAATACAAATGTAGGATCCACTGTTAACCTATGTTTCTCTAGCCATGGAACAGAAATGTCTGTTTCTCTCCAGAAATCATCTATCACTTACAACAGAATCTCCTGGGGAGTTCTTTATTTCAGATTTACTGGATCAAAATCTCTAAAAAGGAGGCAAGATAAATTGCATTTTAACAAGCTTCACAAAAGCTTTATGGACATATTAAAATTGAAAGTATTAAATTATAAATTCCATGATTCCTTATCTTGATTGTAAACTTATTAATTGAAGCTTTAGGAAGAAGTGAAAAAATAAACATTTTATACATATATATATAAATTTATGTGTGCATATATATATAATAAGTTAGCAAAATATTATAATCAAACCTCAAGACTTCAAACTTAGACCCATTAACTATAAGATATTTTTTAAATTTTCAAATAAAAAGGTTCAGTTCACTCGCTCAGTCGTGTCCAACTCTCCGCGACCCCATGAACCACAGCACACCAGGCTTCCCTGTCCATCACCAACTCCCAGAGTCCACCCAAACCCGTGTCCATCGAGTCAGTGATGCCATCCAACCATCTCATCCTCTGTCGTCCCCTTCTCCTCCTGCCTTCAATTTTTCCCAGCATCAGGGTCTGTTCCAATGAGTCAGCACTTCATGTCAGGTGGCCAAAGTATTGGAGTTTCAGCTTCAGCGTCAGTCCTTCCAATGAACACCCAGGACTGATCTCCTTTAGGATGGACTGGTTGGATCTCCTTGCAGTCCAAGTGACTCTCAAGAGTCTTCTCCAACACCACAGTTCAAAAGCATCAATTCTTCAGTGCTCAGCTTTCCTCACAGTCCAACTCTCACATCCATATATGACTACTGGAAAAACTGTAGCCTTGACTAGATGGACCTTTGCTGACAAAGTAATGTCTCTGCTTTTTAATATGCTGTCTAAGTTGGTCATAACTTTCCTTCCAAGGAGTAAGCGTCTTTTAATTTCATGGCTGCAATCACCATCTGCAGTGATTTTGGAGCCCAAAAAATAAAGTAAGCCATACTAAATGAAACTTAAAGGGGTTGCTGCTGCTGCTGCTTCTGCTTCAGTCGTGTCCGACTCTGTGCGACCCCACAGATGGCAACCCACCAGGCTGCGCCGTCCCTGGGATTCTCCAGGCAAGAACACTGGAGTGGGTTGCCATTTCCTTCTCCAATGCATGAAAGCGAAAAGTGAAAGTGAAGTCGCTCAGTCGTGTCTGACTATTTGAGACTCCGAGGACTGCAGCCTACCAGGCTCCTCTGTCCCTGGGATTCTCCACACAAGAGTACTGGAGCGGGGTGCCATTTCCTTCTCCATTGAGATTCTTATTATTTTTAACTTATATATGAAAATATCAAATTCAGGACCAAAAGTTAGGTCAATGACGTCATTGCTCATTCATTCTTTAACTGATCTTGTGTCAATCCTTCTACTAAACGCTAGAGAAAGAAATATGAATTAGATATACTCCAGCTAGTAGAACAAACACAAAAACAGATCTCTGTAGCATAATTCAGTAAATGTAGGCAAAGGTACATCAGAAGCACCAAATGGTACAACTGTATCTGGCTGGCTGCAAAATGAAGGGATAGTGACAAGAAGACTTCTTGGACATGACTCATGGGTTGAGACTTTAAATAGAAGTATGAGTTAGATTGCTCAAGAGTATGAGTTAAGAGGATTCTAGACAGAGACACCAGAATGAACAAAGATATGGAGACAAGAAAAAGCATGGTTTGTGAGATAAACTGTGAGTCATTCAGTGACCTGAAGAGAAAAACCAGTGTCAGGAATTGGTTTAGAGTTGAAACTTGAAGACAGGGAAAAGTCAGATCATTAAATGCCTGGTGAGACATGTGAACTGCCTTGGATTTTAAATACTTTTTACTTTGCTCTTCCCTTCTCCCAGGACTCCAATTACAGGTTTGATAGACCGCTTCGTAATATCCTCAAAGTCATTGAGATTACACACATTTTAGTTTTTTCTCTCCCCAGGCCTCACTGTCTGTGCTCTCTACATCTATATACTCAAGTTCACTGATCCCTTCTGCAGTGTCTCACCTGCTATAAAGTCAATCCAGGAAATTTTTTTCAGATTTTATTTTTATCTCTAAAACTTCCACTTCATTTTGTATCTTTTACTTCTCTTCTCATTATGCTCATTTTCTTTTTTCTTTTTTTAACCTTTTAAGCCTTTTTTGTATCTAAGTATAGTTAGTTTGGGCTTCCCTGGTGGCTCAGATGGTAAAGAATCCGCCTGCAATGCAGGAGACCCAGGTTCACTTCCTGGGTTGGGAAGATCCCCTGGAGAATCTCATGGACAGAGTGATCTGGCGGGCTACAGTCCACAAGGTCACAGAGAGTTGGACATGACCGAGAGACTCAGCAGAGTTCATTTACAATATTCCATTAGCATCAGGTGTGCAACAGAAGGATCAAAATTTTTACAGGTTATAAATGTCAGACAGAGAGAGACAAACAGCATATATTTTCACTTGTAGAGTCTAAAAAATAAAACAAATGAATGTAACAAAACAGAAACCGACACAGAGAAGAAACTAGTGGTTACCACTGGGGAGAGGATGGGGGTGGGGAAGACAGGTGAAGGAGATTCAGAAGCGGAAACTAATAGGTGTAAGATAAACAAAACAAGAGCAGGCAATGTACAACACTGGGAATATAGCCAATATTTTGTTCATGTTTTCTTTTAAATCTCTGAGTATATTTATAATATGATGTCATTTGCTAATGTCATAATATTCATCATTTTGTGCATGTTGCTACAGACTGATTTTTTCCCCTAGCTATAGTCACAATTCCCTTCTTCATAAGTCTGGTAATTTTTTATTTATTGATAGATATTGTGTGTGTTTTCCCATTTTTGGAGATTAGATTTTGATCTGACAGGCAGTTAACTTACACGATACTTTTGAAGTTTGTTTTTAAACTCTGCAGGGTGGTTATAAAATACTCCTTCTCAATTAGGTTTCTGCAAGAAAATTAAACCCTAGTGCCTAAGGCAATATTGAACATAATGAATTAACTTATATCTAATGTATTTAGAATGGTATTATATCAACCCTGAAAGAAACAAGAAAAAAGTTATTCAAATTTCTTTTTTCCACAGAATGCCAGTTGAGAAACACAATAGTTCAGCTGAACTACTAAGGCATGACCCTTTCGAAATTTCTCAGAAGGTCCAAGTGATTAAGGAGGACTCCTCATTCAAACTGAAACTCAAATGTCTCCCAACCATGTGTGAATTCTGGAAGCTTTTCACCTTACAGCTTCACAGCTGGTCTTTGCCTGACCTCAAGCAGCTTCGTCATACTCATGTACAGTTTGGTATTTAGCAACAAATTCAAGGAGATTCCTGAATAAATTTCTGACATTTTTTCTCTATGCAGTCTCCACCTCCTTGCTATTCTGCTCCATAAATTCTAGATGCCTCAAGCTTCCTGGACAACAGTTCTGTCTATTCAACTCAGTGATACCACTGTGCTCTGTTCAAGACCCCCCTCTCTACACTGTAGTCCAGAAAGTGTTTGAAGACAGAATAGCTGTAGGCTCATCTGGCTTCCCTTCCTTCAGTATTGTGCCAACTATTTGACTAATGTCCAAAAATTGTTGCAGCATATATATAGTCCAGTCTCATCATTACTTATGGGAGGAAGGGAAGTCCAGTCCCAGAGCAAAAGCTTTATCTTGGACCCTAAGTTATAGTTGATGGGGAGCCAACAGAGGATTTTAATCAGAAGACTGACATGGTTAGCTTTGTATCTCAAATGACTGTAGTAGTCCTGTGGAAGGAAAAGGTGAAAAAGATCAGAATGATAAAAGGGAGAAGCTCCAGAAATATTTAGCAGTTGAAACCATCAGGATGGGATGGTTTGGTGTTTTGTTTTGTTTTTTTTAATGTGAGAAGAAGGAGTCAGAAACACCTGTTAAGAACTCAAGCTTGGGTGTCTGAGTGCCATCAACTTATATGAGAAAGGGGACCTAGTTGATGGCAATTTTGTTGTTCATATTGTCTATGAGGCATCTTTGGAACATCCAAATGGAGAGAACTTTTGAAGACTTGAATACACAAACCTGAAACTCAGGGGATATGATTTTGGTTGGAAGAAATAAAATCAGGCGTAATGAGCACATAGTAAACAGTAACTATGGAGGAAATACTATTGTTAAGGAAGAACATGTGGAACCCTAAGACAACACAGGGGAAATAAAAAGCACACTAACATTTCAGGATGAGAGGGACAAGGTGGAGCTGGAGAAGTCCTCTGAAATGAAGAGGACCAGGAGACTGAAGAGTTATCAAGGTACTGAAGACTATGATTTCAAATGAGAGCTCTAGCTAAATAAAAGCTAAGAGAATGGTCATTTGCTTATGCACTTAAAGAAGCAGAGGACCTTCACTCACTCAGTAGATGAGTGTAGCTGAAAGCCAAATGCCAACAGGCAGAGAACATGAGGGGGAACAGAGAGCAAGTCAAGGCGACTCCTTTAAAGGCTGAAAGGAAGAGGGCTGACTGAATTAAAGCTAAGGAGACATCTGGTCAGGAGAGCATACCTTTAGTATGAGACTTGAATTCTTGAAAGCTGAAGAGAGGAACTTAAAAACACAGGAGGGGGGGAGAATGGATTAAGGTCGCAGAAGAGAGAGGCCAAGATGAAGTCAAGAACACAGAAGGATTGATTAGCCTCAATCAAGAGTCTTAATCTCCACTGGTATCAGAGGAAAGAACACAGAAATCAGCAACGAACCCCACAAACGTTTGTTCTGACCGAGGGTTCCCACCTGTTTCCAGAGCAGTGACAAGACCTTGATCTGAGGATAGATTGCTACAGAGTTTGGGGAGACAGAGCCAGGGTGTCAGAAAGTGAGGGCAAGGGCCTTATTCTGAGAGACAGCTTCATTCAAAGCCTCTACAGTGGATTTCTTGTTGACTCAGTCAGTCAAGAATCTGCTTGCAATGCAGGAGACCCAGGGTCAATCCCCGGGTGGAGAAGATGTCCTGGAAGAGGAAATGGCAACCAACTCCAGTATTCTTGCCTGGAGAACCCCATGAACACTACAGCAGATGGGATCTCGAGAGTCAGACACAACTCAGAGACTAAAGCACCACCAGTGACCAAGACCCTGGTCAGGGAACAGTCACTGAAGGCCTTGTTAGCAAGGCGAGCTGGCACATAGCATTCAGAGAATCCACATGAGGGGATGCACGTGAGAATGCTAGTTACAACGATGATGGTGAAAACAGATGTCCTGACAGATACCTGTCCACCCCCAGCCCCACCCCGCCGCCAGGAGCCCCCTTCAGGACCGAAGTCCCCCGGCTACCCAGAAGGCAGCGAGCTGACAACCCTCAAGGCAAGGGCATCTCCGCAGAAGAGCGATGCCGTCCCCAAGGCCACGACTGAGTCCCAGCTGCAGTCCGCACCCGGGACTGGTCAATGCAAGGGCCCAGAAATCCGGCCCCCGTGCCCCGTGGACGGGCTGGGCTGCCATTCCAACCGCAGGTCCCCAGGGAGCCGCCGAGGCCGGGGCGCGGGTTCCAGCAGTGCCAGCTCTGCGCCCACTCCCTCCCCTTCCTCCTCACACAGGGGCCTCGCCCAGGACACGGGACGCTCAGACCTGAAGTGCAGAGTCCTGCTCTGAAGACTGCGTTCCTAATTGAAAAGGACTCATTGTTGGCCAGAGAGTTTTAACTGGGCAGCCTATGATTTTCCTTGCTAGATCTGGCAACCTTATCCACAGGTATTAACTCTGAGAGCACTTCCTAGTAAACTTCTTCACACCAATTCATTTCCGAGTTGGCTCCCAGGGAATACAACCTGCAATCGGCTCTGAATTCTAGAATTAGTTACCTACTGGACGGCTGGCAGCGAGGAACCCATATCTGGGCACAGGCAGAATATAAACAGCTCCCAGAAGCAGAGTGATGCGTGCCTGCTAAGTCGCTTCAGTCAAGTCTGACTCTTTCTGACTCCATGGACTGTAGCCCGCCAGGCTTCTTTGTTCATGGAATTTTCCAGGCAAGAATACTGGAGTGGGTTGACATTTCCTCCTCCAGGAAGGAGGCGCGATCCAGGAAAGAGTGGGTTGGGATCTTTCCAGCCCAGGGATGGAACCAGAGTCTCCTGCATCTCCTGAATTGGCAGGCAGATTCTTTACCACTGAGCCACCTGGAAAGTCGGAAATAAGAGGTAGCCTCACTTATATCCCTCCCAGGGAAGCACTTGGAGAATTTTTGCTTTTTCCTCACAGTTTGGGGCTCTGTGGGTTGAGAAGTCCTGACTCCCAAAGCAGGAATTCTACCGGGGAAACAACAAAAACCTCACTGAGCTTTAAGCTAGGGGTGTCTGTCTAGCACCTTAAGCTTCATGTGACAAAGGACCAGCAGGCAAGAAGCTACCAGACCGGACGAGGCAGCTGGTCATTAGAAAGAGATAAAGCTACTCTCAGATCATGGAGGCAGGGAGGAATGTGTCTGGCACCCTTAGACATTGCTTGTTACTCCCTTGCTCGATTTTGATGGTAAGCAGACAAGCATAGAAGCCGTGACTAGAGAAAGGCACAAATAACTAGGTACTTGACTATACGCCCTAAAACGTACTGTGGCAGGACAAGAAAAAATTAAAAGACAAAAGAATAATAGAAGAGTGTCATACAGAGATCAGAACAAGCTTCCTCTAGATTCAGAGTATATTGATTTCTCCTACCATCTTTTCCTGATTTTCCAAGAATCTATTGTCTATCTAATATAAATCTATTATCACTGAAAAAATTACATTACAGAGAATACAAATTAGTGTTTACTGAGAATCTACTATATGTCAGGCAGTTTTCTTATATTATTTTCACATTAATTCTTACAACAACCCTACAGGTTAGGTCTTACTCTCCACAGATTAGAAAATTGAGTTTTAAGAATTGACTAGTGAAAAAAAAAAAAGAAGTGACTAGTGAGAGATATTTCTCTTACAGGATGTCCACGTGGGAAACTAATAGAACCTTGGGCTTCAGACAGACTGAATAGGACCATGGAGATTGAAAACAACGCTGATATGGCCAGTATAAATGCTCAAAAGCATGACTCTGCAATAGAACTTTCTAGGATGATGGAAATGTTCAATATCTCTGTTTTCTGTTTCACATGGTAGCCGCTAGCCACAAGCAGCTAGTGAGCAATTAGAATGTAACTAATGCAACTGAGGAATTCTCTTATTTTATTTAAATTTAATTAGCTTAAATTCTCATTTAAATATCTATTTGTATTCAGTAGTACAGATCTGAAGTACCCCTGGAATTTTCTCTTTGTTTTTAATAAAATATACCCAGGGGTTAAGATGGTTGTTACATCAATGGAACTCTGAATTTCCAGCATAAGGTTTCTACTTTATACCATACTTTTCCTCTCCCTCAAGTTCTGACAAAATTGCAGTCATGGCACTCCAAGCTCTAATTCTTTAATAGAGCAAATGTATCACACATACATGGGCTTCCCTGGTAGCTCAGCAGTAGAGAATCCACCTGCAATGCAGAAGCCGCAGGAGAGACGGGTTTGATCTCTAGGTTGGGAAAATCCCCTGGAGGAGGGCACAGCAACCCACTCCAGGATTCTTGCCTGGAGAATCCCCATGGACAGAGGAGCCTGGCAGGCGACAGTTCATAGAGTTGCAAAGACTCGGACACCACTGAAGTGACTTAGCATGCACACACACGTCATAGATATTAAATAAAGGTTTTTTAGCAGCTACTGCTAATTTCAGAGAGACCTTACTATATAGAGGCTTCTCTGGTGGCTCAGACTGTAAAGAATCCGCCTGCAATGCGGGAGACCTGGGTTCAGTCTCTGGGCTGGGAAGATCTCCTAGAGAAGAGAATGGCAACCCACTGCAGTATTCTTGCCTGGAGAATTCCATGGACAGAGGAGACTGGTGGACGATAGTCCATGGGGTCGCAAAGAATCAGACTCAAGCTACTTTTTCCTTCTTCATAACTCCTTAGCTAGATAAAGTCTAATTTTTCTTTCTCAAATATAATGTAGATCTATATTAAGTTAAACAGCTGTTTTCTATTTTCTGTTGTTGTTTTTATGCCTGGTTTTGTTGAGAGGGGCCAGTTTTGGTTTT
The DNA here is from genome assembly GCF_963930625.1 of Muntiacus reevesi. Classification (NCBI taxonomy): domain Eukaryota; kingdom Metazoa; phylum Chordata; class Mammalia; order Artiodactyla; family Cervidae; genus Muntiacus; species Muntiacus reevesi. The sequence continues at coordinate 1,496,912 of NC_089260.1, read as the reverse complement.
GTTTTTCACCGTGTGACTAATCTTTAAATGTCGCCAATTTACTGTTTACTGTCTGTTCAACCTCCTTCTCTAGAGATTTAGACCAAATAGATTTTTCCTGATTAGGTTGCTCATCATTATTTTCTGAGCTTCCAATTAAGTATCATCTGGCAATCTAGCAGTTTTGTGAAACATTAAGGCAGGCTGTATTCCGTTCTGCCTTTTTAACGTTTAACTTTCATTAAAGACAATCTATTTTAAGACCACTGCTGAAATGAGACCTCCAAATATTTCACAAGTTTTGACACTTTGCCAAACCTACAAAAGCTACACTCTGCTTAAAAGGATTTTTTAAATCAAATCCTGACAGACCATTTACCAAATTGAATATCTTTAACTAATTTTCTGGCTTCTCTCATTCAATCTAGTGAGTCACATTGAAATTCTTAAGTTTCAGTGATTTCACAACTTCCACATATGTTTTGCAATTAACACTACCTTTCTACAGGTAAAGTATGAGGTGAGAGAAAAACCTCTTTGACAGAGTTAACAAGGTACCTCTCCCTGCCTTCATATAAGTACTCACGAGATGAAAAAGGAGATGTAGATTTTTAAAACCTAGAGTGTACTACACATTAAAAAGAAAGAAAGAAACACAGAACTTTTACCCTCAACTTCTTATGGCTTTCGAGTAACTGGCTAGATGATAGAGGCCACACAAAGAGAATCTAAGCAAATACTCAGCTCTTTAAAGCCAGAGAACCTGAGTTTGACTCTTGATTCTATTGTTGAACATTAGACAATTATTGAACATATATGTACCTCTGCTTCTTCATCTAAAAAAATAGGGATAATAATACTACTTACCTTATAATGTTATTTTGAAAATTAAATAAGTTAATATTTGTAAAGCACTTAAAAATAGCGCCTGGCGTAAAGAAACCTAGCCTAAGTACATGGAATCATAGTACACAAGTGTTGACTAGAACTCTAGATATTATTAACTTTATGTGTATATTTAACACTTGCATGATCTTAGAAACACTTCTTATACATACCTTTGAGACTGTAGTATTTAGATTCTAGAAATAGCAGTAAAATTTTAAATGTTCATTATAATTTTATATAAAAAGAATTCACAGAAAAGGGGTTTTCACTCAAATTGGAGATTGATGTTGTGATACTTCTGTAATGGATACAGATAAGAGCTTTGTATTCCTAATGGAAATGATGCCTACAATTCTCATAGTGATAACAGTTGTGGGCAGTGAGGTATCTATGGGCACTGCACTGCATTATTCATTTTGAGAAGATTTGCTTATTCAATCAACCAATGCTCCTAAGTCACCTCCATTTCACCTCTTTCTTTTATTTTATTCACCTTTATTACTAAGTATGAGCAGTAACATTAGCACCAAAATAGCTTTCATGACATTTTATCCTTTACTTTAGTAAAGGATAAAGACATTAATAAAAAAAAAATCACAGAAATGTGAAACTTCAACTGATTTATATGAGTTTATTTGAGCATATTAATTGAAGATGTGATCTAGTCAAAGAGATTAAGGAATTTTCCCTAGAGAAGAGAGAATTGAACGGATGCCTGAAGGTGTGAGGAAGTTAACGATTCCTGGAAATAGCATGAGCAAAGTTTCCTGGACTGAAGTGAAGAGAATAAGGTAAATGAAACCATCAATAAAGTTTGAGTGGTAGGTAGAAAACAGACCATACTGTGCTGTGAGGCTACGCTAAGGAACCTTACCCACATGATACAGTCGTAAAACCCACTGAAGGATTCTAACCAGGAGGTGAGGAGGGACCAAACATGACCAGGTTTGGCGTCACACCAATTAGCAGGCCTACAAGGAGAAGACAGACAGGGAGAGGAGGAGGCAAGAGTTCAGTCAGTCAGCAGGGAGGCTATTTAAATGTGCTGCCTTGGTCTCCCAGGTGACTAGTGGAGGTGGAAAGAGGTATAAATTCAAGAGATACTTAGGAAGCTTGATTCACTGGATGTGGGAGGTGGGGAAGAAGAGGTGTCAAAAGTAATTTATAACTTTCTGACTTGTATAACTAGACCAGATTTAGGGAGGGGAAAATCATGAATTTTGAGGAGGGGGGCACATACTGCATTTGAAATGCTTTTCTGTGTGTGTCGGTTTTTTCTGTTCTTTTTTTTTTTATTTGAAGTACGGTTGATGTACAATATTATATTAGTTTCAGAGGTACAACATAGTGACTCAGTATTCTTATAGATTATAGTCCATTTGAAGTTATTATAAAATGTTGGTTATGTTTCCAATATTTTGTGCTATACAATATATCCTTGGGCTTCATTTTTTTATTTTATTGTTTTTAAATTAATTTTTGTTGGAAAGCAGTTGCTTTGCAATGCTGTGTTGGTTTCTGCTGTACAGAAAATGATTCGGCCATTCACGCACATACGCGCTCTCCCTTTGGGGCTTCTTTCCTGTCCCAGTCAGCACTGTGCATCAGGTGTGTTCTCACCAGATATCTACTCCACACATAGTACCAGAGCGAACACAATCAGTCTCCAGCTCCCAACTCCACCCCTTTCCCCCCTGGGTATCCGTATATCTGGCCTTCCCTGGTGGCTCAGAAGGTAGAGAATCTGCCTGCAAGGCAGGAGACCTGGGTTCCATACCTGAGCCGAGGAGATCCCCTGGTGAAGGGAACAGCGACCCACTCCAGTATTCCCGGGGCTTCCCTGGTGCTGTTCTCATGCCTGTGTCTCTATCTCTGCTTTGCAAATGAGATCATTTCTGCCACTTATACCTCTCAATTCCTACCTTATTTTGCCCCTCTCTCTTTCCTCTCCTAAAATATTCAAATAAAGATATCAAGTTCACAGTGAGGAAATTTCTAACTTTAACAAATTAAACTGGTACCAGACTATTCTTCCAATAGTAAATGATTATAAAACTGACAAAATATATGAAATAGTATTTTCAGATCTTGGTCAAAAGGCAGCCCGGAGAAAGGAAATACACAAAAGAAGTCCCATAATTGCCCTGAACTCCTGCCCCAGGGAAAATTTCCAGATTACAATGCAGGGAGGTGGAGTCCAGCAGAGCACAGAAATACCACTGAGCTGAGGAATCAAAGTCTGAAGCTGCCAAAGAAACTAAAGTCTGTGGCTCTGGATATTGTAGACAAGCAAGCTGCATAGAAAAAGAGCTCACCAATCGACATCAGGATCATCTATCATCTAGATATCTGAATAGGTTACAAACTTTTGCTCTAAATATTTAGCAGATCTTCAGAAGAGAGAAGCATTCAGATGCGTCTTGTTTTCCAGTTTCTGGGGGCTGCCAATATTCCTTGTTTCATAGCTACATCACTCCCATCATAAACACAGTCAATAATGTGGTGTGTTTTTTTTTAAATAAGAAACAATTTAACTCAAAATGATTGAGAAAAAAGTTTTAATATTTTAGCCAATGATATGCCAAGAAAATGCAAATTCCAGAATCTAAAAATTACACTGGTGCCTCATGGACTGTCTCAAAGAGGAAAGCAATATGTTTCCTCAGTCATTTCTTAAGGACGGAAATGAGCTCTGACTTTTACTCACACCTGGAGGTAAAGGTCTGCAAGTCACATCTCCAATCCAACTGCCATAAAAGAATAATAAAAGAGGAATTTCACCTTAACATGATTTTATATCTACTCTCAAGTCCTTAAAAATTAACAGTAAAGAGTGAAAATATAATTCCACAAGAACAAAGGGAACAGGAAGGTACAGACAGCAGATGAGAGATGTCAGAAACTATTATAAAAGACAGAAAACATAATCACGGTACAATACAGGGTACAATTCAGCAGCTGAAATATTGTAAATATCAATAAGGTAGTGAAAAGTGAATAGTGATAAAAGTACACCGAGAGACAGAGGGAAGGAGAAGTCTTATATAAGTAAGGTCAATCTTTAATACTGACTGGCCAAAAAGTTGACTTGGTTTTCCATACCACCTTACGGAAAACCCCGAACCAACTTTTTGGCCAACCTGACAGTAACAAGACCTAGTAGATGTCTAAAATCAATAAACCCACAGAAGCAGCTTCTTTGGACATGTGAAGGGAATGACAGGAAACGGACAGAGAGAAGGACACGCAGTCCCCCTTGAAGGGCCAGGATCTGGAGTAAAGAAAGAGAGGGATGTAGAAAGCAGCTGTACTCGGTCGTAAGCTTTTAAACTGTGTGACTTTTAACCCTACACATTTTGGACTGATGAAAATTCAGATTGCTTTTCTAAAGTTCAATAAGGCTCAAAATATGTTCAGTAAGTTTATCAAATATGTCTTTTTTCAAATGTCACACTTTATTAAAACGTGCTCCAGTTTTCTCGGAAGATCAATACTGTCATTTTCTGACAGTCGGTCTCCTCTGTGTATTCCTGTTGAAGGTTGAGGTGTATTCATCACTGGCACACGGCCCTAGAAAGAATCTTTACCTCACGGTAGAGAACTATAAAGGACTATCAGTTTACTTCTACATTTCTTCCATATATTAATCAATTTGCGAGAATCTTCCCACTACAAACCTCCACGTGCTCACCCTCTGACATGATATTTGAGGAAATGTAAACTGGAAAGAGAGTGGAATTTGAGGTCAGATAGACGTAGCTTTGAACTCTTGTTTTCTAACTTTCTACCTTAAACATATTTATTAATTTCTCTAACTTATATTTTCTCATCTATAAAATGATAGCAAGTCCATTAATGTATAAAATAATACACATAAACATCTTGTAGTGTGCATAGCATACAGTAGGTACTCAATAAATGATGGATATTTTATTACACCCATTATATGATGGATTTCTATGATATCTTTTTTTTTTTTTTTTTTTTAATTTATTTTTATTAGTTGGAGGTTAATTACTTTACAATATTGTAGTGGTTTTTGCCATACATTGACATGAATCAGCCATGGATTTACATGTGTTCCCCATCCCGATCCCCGCTCTCACCTCCCTCCCCATCCTATCCCTCTGGGTCTTCCCAGTGCACCAGCCCTGAGCACTTGTCTCATGCATCCAACCTGGGCTGGTGGTCTGTTTCACCCTTGATAGTATACTTGTTTCAATGCTACTCTCTCAGAACATCCCACCCTCGCCTTCTCCCACAGAGTCCCAAAGTCTGTTCTGTATGTCTGTGTCTCTTTTTCTGTTTTGCATATTGGGTTATCATTACTATCTTTTTAAATTCCATATATATGCATTAGTATACCGTATCGGTCTTTTATCTTTCTGGCTTACTTCACTCTGTACAATGGGCTCCAGTTTCATCCATCTCATTAGAACTGAGTCAAATGAATTCCCCTTAATGGCTGGGTAATATTCCATCGCGTATATGTACCATAGATAGCTTCCTTATCCATTCGTCTGCTTGAAAGAATCTGAAAAACACCATGAAATTCCCTGGCCTGTGTAAATTTTCCACTTGCGCAGAATTTTCCGTTTGCAGAATAAGGATAGAGAAATGTAAACGGAACGTCTGTAGGTTTCCCAATAAATGCACAAACAAGCCTGCAGAATTTTGTAATCCGAGTGCCCATAAATTCACAGGCCTACAAAACAAGGCCATATAGCCTTTTAAAGTTTAAATTATCATGCTCCAACTGTCCACAAGCTTTATTAACCAAAAAAATGGTACCCCTAAAATGTCCCTGGTTATTTGGGGTCATCCAAAGAGCCCTTACAAGTGTCCAGAAACCATTACTCCGCACGTCTGCACCTCAACATCCTGTTCTGTATGCGCTCTTCGTGCCCGTGAGGCGCCTGAGAAACCTCCAGACCAGCTGCACCACCACGGCTGGTGACCGTCGGGGCCTGAGCCCAGACTACGGCCTGAAGAGGCAACCCGGCCAGAGCGCCCGAGGGAAAGGGGAGGCCCTACTCCGTGTCAGACCACAGACAAGATCTGCCCGAGCTACTCTGGGGGCAGGGGGAGGGGGTGGATAATTTAAGTTGGGGAACTGAGATTCCATTTTTTTTAACTTAATGAGGTAGGTTTTAGTCTGTATGTGGGAATTACTGCAGCTAGTTCATCTACCTTTGGTAAAAAGAGGCGCTAAGGCCATTCTAAATGCTTAAGATTCAAGTGGTGGGCATGTTTAGAATCAAAAACGTTTCTTGAATCAAAGTAACATTGTACCCATCTGAAAAATACAGTAAATCATCATTCTCAGATTCTGTGTCTGCAGATTTGCCCACTTGCTTACAATTTATCTGTAGCCCCCAAATCCATACACACGGTGCGGCCTGGAGCGGCTGAGAGTGGTGAAATGTACGTCATCTGTGCACACTCCCGGTAGAAGGCGGAGAGACCCTCTGCCTCCCTGTTCTGATTCCCAGAGTGTAAACGCTGTCCGTTTAGACGGTGTCCTTCTCCAGGGTATTTAGGGCCGCAGTTTCCACACGTCGTGCTTTCTGCTGGCCACCTCCCTGTGGACCATGGCCCTGAGCACAGCGCGGGAGAGCCGGCTCGCGCTTCCACCCAAGCACAGGGGGCTGTGGTACGTCTTCTGCAGAAAGTGCATGCGCTAGGTAAGCTGCCTTCAGGAGGGGTTACAGAGCTACTGGCTGCAAGTTCGCTGCTGATGAGTCAAGAATATATATTTAACAAGTTTTTTTTTAAACAGAAGCACATATAAAAGAAGGTTCCGTACTGATTGGCTGATGAAAATGCTGTGACTATAGGCTCACTGGCATCTAACCCTGTATTTCCCCCGGGGCAATGATTCCTCCTCTCTAATTCAGTGTTCCTGAAAACACCTAGATAAGAGAAGCGAATCATAAGAATCTAGTACAGTCTGACTTATTAAAGTAGTTGAGGTCCCTCTTGTTTGTCTGGGCACTAGGGGGAAATAAAACAACGAGACATAAGCTCATTGTGACAGGCTGCGGAGACAAGACCTAGTGAGATTCTGACTCCGCTGGGACAGAAGTTCTTGAGAACACAATACGGGAAAAAGCTCCAAAAGGTCTGCGCTATAGGTTGCTACAGATGGAATTATCCATACCTCAGAATGGACCCTTCTCCAACTCTCCTAGGACTAGCAAGATGAGAATCCAGGCCATTCAATCATGGTCCAGGGAAGCCATCTGCACTGGAGCTGCCCAACTCACCCCTGCCTAGGGATAGAATGCCTTATTCCCGAGAATCAGCGCTGGAGCCAGAAGTGGCAGAATCGGGCCTGGGAAGGACTCATTCTTAGATCTTCCCATTTGGGGCCTACACTTACTAAATGGGCTTCTTTTTCGCTTGTTTGTTTAAGTGCCCAGGGTTAAAACGGTATTGATTTACTTGAACTAGGCAAGTAGACTAGAGTGAAGTGGGAAAAGTGATGGTAAGTCAATAAAGTCAGCCCTTAGAAGCTCTTCTGAAACACTCCTAAGTAACTCTGTTTGCTGTTCACAAGGTCCTGCTCAGAGTCCTCTCGGCTTCTGACCATTGCCTCTTCCTGGTACCTCCCCACATCTTACTCAGAGCAGCAGTTCTGTTAAGTCTCTAAACACGGCTAATTCAAACCCAGGACATCAGTCCTGGGTGTTCATTGGAAGGACTGATGCTGAAGCTGAAACTGCAATACTTTCGCCACCTGATGCGAAGAGCTGACTCATTTGAAAAGGCCCTGATGCTGGGAAAGATTGAGGGCAGGAGGAGAAGGGGACAACAGAGGATGAGATGGTTGGATGGCATCACCGACTCAATGGACGTGAGTTTGGTATGCTCTGGGAGTTGGTGATAGACAGGGAGGCCTGGTGTGCTGCAGTCCATGGGGTCACAAAGAGTCGGACACAACTGAGCGACTGAACTGAATTCAATTCAACTGAACTGAATTCAGTTCAAACCAAGTTCATTTGCCTGCTTGGAAACAGATTCCAAACACTGGCTTTATTCTCAGCTTCTTTTCTTTCATATGCAACACACACACACACAAGCATGTCAATTGGTACAAGTAAATACTGGTAGGGTTATAGTTCAGCTCAATGAGCCCTAAATGGAGAAAAGCAGACAAAGAAATGCCCTGCCAACTAAAGACAACAACAAGAACACAGTCCTTACCAAGTACCAGGGACAAAGTCTTACCTACAGTAATTCATTTAATTCTCACAACTCCATGAGATGGTGATTTTCATAACCCTCATTTAAGACATATGGAAATCAGGGGATAAAAAAGTAAAGCAACTTGCCCAAAGTTGCACAGTGACAGACTTGAACTCAGGCAGTCTGGCTCTAGAATCTGCTTTCTTAACCAAAACACAGCACTGCCTCCCCTGTTATCTATAAACTCCTAAAATGAGAGAACTTGTTTGGTTTTTAGATCTCTAGCAGTTCCTAACATGATGTGATTACACCATTAGCTCACAAATATCTACCAGTATCTACACAAGTATCTACATGAGAACTTCTCTGAAGCTTGGGCAATTTTTATAATATGAAACTACCTTGAACATTTTCAAGGATTTGTGATGTCCCGTGTAATGTCATTACCACAGGCAAAATTGTTTCAGTTAGCAGGTGACGCTGATTTTTACTTTCTAGAAAAACACAAGCTAATCTGAGGACCAACGGGCCTTTTCCCAGTTTCCCATAGATAACCCAGTTCAGATTCAAGAGCATGGAGGTTTGGGTTGAAAAACACGGTTATGGGCTTCCCTGGTGGCTCAGAGGTAAAGAATCCATCTTCCAATGCAAGAGACGTGCGTTTGACCCGGGGTCCAGGAAGAACCCACATACTGCAGAGCGACTAAGCCCGTGTGCCAGAACGACTAAGCTGTGCCCTGGAGCCTGGGGGCCGCGACTGAGGAGCCCGCATGCCCCAGCTGCTGAAGCCGAGCGCCCCAGAGCCCGTGCCCGACGACAGGGGAAGCGCTGCAGTGAGGCGCTCACCACAGCCAGCGGCGGGCCCCTGCTGCTGCGACGAGAGGGAAGCCCACCAACCAAGAGCCAGCAGAGTCAGACAGTAAAATAATAAATAGTTAGATTAAAAACAAAAGAAACATGGCCATGGTTCTGTGGAGTAGGGAAATAATAGCTTTTCTTGATTCTCCGACGACTGGAATATGAGATGAGAAAACGATGAGGTGAATCTGAGATTACATACTCAGAGGAGATGGTACAGTGTTTATGACTAAGGGTGACAAAAAAACTGAGGAAGCGAAGAAAGCCCGTAAACCATGACAAGCAAGTCAGCTTCCGCTATATTGAGACTGCCAACAGAAACATCTGTCAGCCTAGCAGCTCTGTGTCCCGTCAGTCAAATATTTATCGACTGCTTCTCCAGAAGATGCTCGGTGGTAAACATTCCACAGAGATAAACACACTATATAAATGCCATAAAATGTGTTGGAGAGATTTCCAGCCACTGCTAACCTCATCTGAGCAAATCTGAGCAGTTCATTAACATCCAGAGAACCATCCACATCTGACACTCCAGTCATTTTAAACCTTTCAAAAGTGAAAAGATTCAATAAAAATCACCAAAGTATGTTTCCTACTGTTTGATAAACCAATAGTATTGTTTTTCACAAACATCTGACTCCAGACAGAACTTCAGTGTAGCAATCTGAACAGACTTACAAGCAATATTTTATTTCATTTGTTTGAAGATACCTGTTGATTTCTTAGATATAAACTCCCTAGTTAGCTTAATTAGTTCTAGGTTTTCTAACCATTTTAAAGTTGACTACCCTTCTTTCAGTCTTCCCAGGTAGAGCTAGTGGTAAAGAACCCACCTACCAATGCAGGTTAGACCTAAGAAACACGGGTCTGATCCCTGGTTCGGGTAGATTCCCTGGAGGAGAGGATGGCAACCCATGCCTCATCTGAAGAATCCCAGGGACAGAAGAGCCTGGTGGGCTATAGTCCATACGTTCACAAAGAGTCAGACACAACTGAAGTGACTTAGCACGCATGCACACCCCCTTCTTTCACATGCCAATCTCTTTGAGATATAAAGATTTAAATCAATTAATAAGGCAACAATCATTTGAATTTTATATACATAAAACAAGAAATTTCAACAATAATGTCTCTCATTCTTAAATATTGGTAATGTTGTAACAAGCTAATGTTGCCATTTATGTACTAATATAGAATTATTTTACACAGTAAGGTATTGATTTTCAAACTGCTCTCCTGAAGTCCAGGGTTCTGGGATGTGTAAGGAGTCTGTTTGGGTGAAAAAAAGGAAGAGAAATAAATGGCCAAGGGAACTGGGCCCACGAGCATCACTCTAATCAATTTTTAAATCCATCATAAATTACAGTCTTACATACAATATTTTGGGGAGAAAAATAATTACTAGCTAGAAAAATATGTAAATTATCTCTAATGGAATTCTGTTCTGCCAAAGGAAAATATTGCAAAACTAATTCTAGTCTTTACCCTGTAAAAACGATAATTATTTTTAGTGGTTTTCCAGATAATGTGCTTCAGTTATGCTCAGCTATTGGTTTAGGTAATTTCATGTTAAGTGAAGTCTCAAATGTAATCAAATATCACAAAACATTTAAATCACACTTTTAAATTGAAAAAAAATCGAGATATTTAGATATTTTTTCCTAAAACAAATACATTACCTTTCACAATAATCATCAAAATGAGGTAAATTTTTCTTTTGTTTTTCACACCTATCAATAATGTTTCTTAGTTATTTGCACTTAAATTGACTATTTTCTCTCCAAAGTATTCTACTGTCTCCACTAGTTTATTTTTCTATTATTCTGTGTGAATAAAAATGAGGCAATCCTATCATACAACAAAATTGAATTATGTTATATGCCTGAAGTTCAAGGATAATTTAATTTTACATTTATTCATTTGTGGTATTCTTGAACTGCGATGTTATTGTACAGAAAAATGTTTCCATCTTTATAATGAAAAATACCTCAGTAACTTCATCAAGATTCCATTTAAAGTTATAGAGATAAGAAATAGTCCAAATCTCATCAACACAATTCCTTCATAAATGTCAGTAGGTGACCATGTGTGAGTTGTGAGAAACGCTTTGTACAGAATTAAACTGTATGTAGATCTTTTTTTATTCTTCATCACCTCCTTAAAATACGGGAAGTTAATAGATTGACAACACTGGATAGAAACTTTGAAATTATTTTATCTAACACATTGTTTTATTGTTTAACATGGTGAACCTAAAGTCCCCCAAAACTCTTCTATCTAAAGCCCTTTCAATTACATTGTCATAAAACAGCATACTACAGACGATGGCTTACAATAAATGTAACAGAATGGTAGCTGCATGCCAAGACAGCCTTCCATGAATGCCTGCCCTCCAACAGAAACGGTAACGATAGCCAAAGCACACAGGACAGGTGCGGTTTAAATGTGTTTACCAGAAGATTGTAGGGATAGTTATTGACATAAAAAGACAGCAGCAAGCATTAAATGAGAAAGCGACATGCGGACACTAAGCCAACTGCTTAGCTGTGTATGGCGAAGCTTCCCACCTTCGGACGCCTCTCAGCCCGGGACGACGCCCAGGCGGCTTCGCGGCGGCCCGCCGGCGCCCTCACCGCTCTGGGCTTCCCCTCTAACGGTCAGAGCTAACCCTCCCGCTCCCGTCAGGCGCGGCCCGCCGGCCCCTCACCGTCTCCGGGCTTCCCCTCTAACGGTCAGAGCTAACCCTCCCGCTCCCGTCAGGCGCGGCCCGCCCGCCCCTCACCGCTCCGGGCTTCCCCTCTAACGGTCAGAGCTAACCCTCCCGCTGCCGTCAGGCGCGGCCCGCCGGCGCCCTCACCGCTCTGGGCTTCCCCTCTAACGGTCAGAGCTAACCCTCCCGCTGCCGTCAGGCGCGGCCCGCCCGCCCCTCACCGTCTCCGGGCTTCGCGGCAGGAGTCCCCTCTAAAGGTCAGAGCTAACCCTCCCGCTCCCGTCAGGCGCGGCCCGCCCGCCCCTCACCGTCTCCGGGCGTCCCCTCTAACGGTCAGAGCTAACCCTCCGGCTCCCGTCAGGCGCGCGGCCCGCCGGCCCCTCACCGCTCCGGGCGTCCCCTCTAACGGTCAGAGCTAACCCTCCCGCTCCCGTCAGGCGCGGCCCGCCGGCGCCCTCACCGCTCTGGGCTTCCCCTCTAACGGTCAGAGCTAACCCTCTCGCTGCGTCAGGCGCGCGGCCCGCCGGCGCCCTCACCGTCTCCGGGCTTCCCCTCTAACGGTCAGAGCTAACCCTCCCGCTCCCGTCAGGCGCGGCCCGCCGGCGCCCTCACCGTCTCCGGGCTTCCCCTCTAACGGTCAGAGCTAACCCTCCCGCTCCCGTCAGGCGCGGCCCGCCGGCGCCCTCACCGTCTCCGGGCTTCCCCTCTAACGGTCAGAGCTAACCCTCCCGCTCCCGTCAGGCGCGGCCCGCCGGCGCCCTCACCGTCTCCGGGCTTCCCCTCTAACGGTCAGAGCCTGGTTTCTGCAGGCTGAGGGACGCTGCCGTCCTCCCCGCAGGCGCGCCCAGTCGCGCTCACCCTTTGGGGCGCCGTGGACTCTAGCCCACCAGGCTCCCCAGTTCATGGGGTTGTCCCAGAGTGGGCTGCCATCGCTTACTCCAGGGGATCTTCCTGACCCAGGGATCGAACCCACATCTCCGGCGTCTCCTGCCTTGGAAGACAAATCCGTTATCTCTGGGCCACCTGGGAAGGCCCGAGGGACAATTAGAAAGTCTGGCAAACAGACAGGATAGCCCATGCAAAATTCACTTGGGACCGCAGGCACGGAGGAGGTGAGGGAAAATCACTTGAAAACCAGTAAGGAAACAAATCACTTTTCAAAGGGAATAAAAGGCTGTTTAATCAGAATTTGCTGGCAACTGAAAAGAGACATGTCTTCTCGAAAACATCACAGACTGTTATTTAAGGTGAAGCACTTTCGAGCACCCTAAGAGATAGGCAATCATTTGGGGGTACTCAAAAGACTGACTGTAGCTCAAGAGAGAAATGTTTGCTCATGGACAGTTGAAACTGATATGAGGCAACAGAGATACAGGCTAGCTATCAAAATGTCATTGACAGAGAACATAGTGGTTTCAAAATTGTACCCAAACCAACTAGGCTGACATAGTGGGATTACAGAATAAATCTCTGTTACTACAATATGGGAAAACGAAAGCAAATCTAATCTTTCCAATGAGCCACATTCCAGTGAGTAACTAGGAAATTTATACTTTCCAATTAATACCATCTCAGTCATTTCAAGTTTAACTAGTCTCCTTTTAGTATACAACATTTTCTTTCAAGTAACTGTGGTTCAAGGATTCTGCCTGTACTTTCCAAAGGCTACCAGAATATCTATTTCACCCTCTCTTCTAGAATGCGACCTTACCACATTCCATCAAGAAATGGGGTCTAACTTCTCCAAAGAAGATATACAGATAGCCAATAGGCACGTGAAACGATGTTCAACATTGCTTAGTATGCAAATTAAAATTATAATAATCACACCACTCAGAATAGCCACCATCAAAAAAAAAAAAAAATCTACAAACAATAAATGCTAGAGAGGGTGTGGGGGAAAGGGAACCCTCTTTTGCTGTTGGTGGGAATGTAAATCGCTACAGCTACTATGCAGAACAGTATGAAGGTTCCTTAAAAAACTAAAAACATGACTACGTCGTGATCCAACAATCCCACTTCTGGGCATATAACTGGAGAAAACCATAATTTGAAAAGATACATGTACTCCAGCACTGTTTACAATAGCCAGGACATGGACACAACCTAAACATCCATCAACAGAGGAACAGGTAAAGAAGATGTGCCGTATACACACACACACACAGATATACAATGGAATATCACTCAGCCATAAAAAGAACAACATAATGAAATAATGCCATTAGCAGCAACGTGAATGGACCTAGAGACTGTCATACTGAGTGAAGAGAGCCAGACACACAAAGATAAATACCATATGATGTCACGTATATGTGGAATCTCAGATAGAAGAAGCGAGAACTACAACCCCACAGACTCCAGAATGCAAAGCACAATCACAGAGAGCTAACCACAATGATCACATGGATCACAGCCCCCTGTAACACAATGAGGCTACGAGCCATGCCATGCAGGGCCACCCACGACGGACAGGTCATGGTGGAGAGAGTTCTGACAAAATGTGGTCCATGGAGGAGGCAATGGCAAACCACTCCGGGATTCTGCCTCAAGAATCCCATTAACAGTATGAAAAGGCAAAAAAGATATGCCACCAAAAGCTGAGCCCCGCAAGTCAGCAGGAGTCCTATATGCTCCTGGGGAAGGGTGGAGAAGTAGCTCCAGACAGAATGAAGAGGCTGGGCCAAGGCGGAAATGATGCTCAGTTGTGATGTGTCTGATGAAAGTGCAGTCTGATGATGTAAACAGTATTGCATAGAAACCTGGAATGTTAAATCCATGAATCAAGGCACATTGGAGGTGGTCAGGCAGGAGATGGCAAGAGTGAACATCAATGTTTTAGGAATCAGTGAGTTAAAATGAACGAGAAGGGGGGAATTTAATTAATGGCCATTATATCTACTACTGTGGGCAAGAATCCCTTAGAAGAAATGGAGTAGCCCTCAAAGTCAACAAAAAAGTTCAAAATGCAGTACTTGGGTGCAATCTCAAAAACAAAAGAATGATCTCAGTTCCTTTCCAAGGCAAACCATGCAATATCACAGTAATCCAAGTCTATGCCCCAACCACTAATGCCAAAGAAGCTGACTGGACGGTTCTATGAAGACCTACAACACCTTCTAGAACACCAAAAAAAGATATCTTTTCGTCATAGGGAGTTGGAATTCAAAAGTAGGAAGTCAAGAGAAACAGGCAAGTTTGGCCTTGGAGTAATATGAAACAGGTCAAGGGCTAACAGCATTTTGCCAAGAGAACACACTGGTCATAGCAAACACCCTCTTCCAGCAACACAAGAGAAGACTCTGCATGTGGATACCACCAGATCATCAATAATGAAATCAAACTGATCATATATTCTTTGCAAATGAAGATGGAGAAGCTCTATAAAGTCAGCAAAAGCAAGACCTAGAGCTGACCATGGCTCAAATAATGAACTCCTATTACAGAATTCAGGCTTAAATTGAAGACAGTAGGGGAAACCACTAGGCCATTCAGGTATGACCTAAAACAAATCCCTTATGATTATACAGTAGAGATGACAAATAGATTCAAGGGATTAGATCAGGTAGACAGAGGGTCTGAAGAACTATGGATGGAGGCTCATGTGCAGGAGGTGGTGACTAAAGCCATCCTCAAGAAAAAGAAATACAAGAAGGCAAGTGGTTAACTGAGGAGGACTTACAAATAGCTGAGAAAAGAAGAGAAGTGAAAGGCAAAGGAGCAAAGGAAAGACATACCCAACTGAATGCCGAGTTCCAAAGATAGAAAGCCTTATTAAATGAACTAGGCAAAGAAATAGAGAAAAACAATAGAATGGGAAGGGCTAGAGATCACTTCAAGGAAACTGGAGATACCAAGGGAACATTTCAAGCAAAGATGGGCTCAATAAAAAACAGAAACAGCAAGGACCTAACAGAAGCAGTGGAGGTCAAGTAAAGGTGGCAAGAATACACAAAGATACTGTATAAAAAAGATCTTAATGACTGGGATAACCATGACAGTGTGATCATTAACCTACAGTCAGACATCCTGGAATGTGAAGTCAAGTAGGCCTTAGGAAGAATCACAATGAACAAATCTAGTGGAGGTGATGGAATTTCAGCTGAGCTATTTCAAATCCTAAAAGATGATGCTGTTAAAGTGCTGCACTCAATATGCAAGCAAATTTGGAAAACTAAGCAATGGCCATAGGACTGGGAAAGTTCAGTTTTCATTTCTATCTCAAAGAAAGGCAATGCCAAAGAATGTTCAAAGTACCATACAACTGCATTCTTTTCACATGCTAACAACATAATGTTCAAAATCCTTCAAGCTAGGCTTCAACACTATGTGAACTGAGAACTTCCAGATGTACAAGCTGGATTTAGAAAAGGCAGAGGAACCAGAAATCAAAGTGCCAACATCCACTAGATCATAGAAAAAGAACTACTCCAGGAAAACATCTACTTCTGCGTTACTGACTACACTAAAGCCTTTGATTGTGTAGATCACAAAAAAGTGTGGGAAATTCTTAAAAGAGATGGGAATACCAGATTACCTTACCTGTCTCCTGAGAAACCTTTATATAGGTCTGAGGTCCTTCACACAAAGACCTCTTTGTCTCAACTCTGGGCCTCTGATGGACCACTGACTCCATCAGTCCCCTCTAGAGGATAAAGGGACTTCTTAATTCCCTCACCCTCCATGCATACCCGGGAACTGAGGAGGCTGCCTGGGTCATTCCTTCACCGTCCTTGTGCCTTCACCCTTGCCACACATGTGAGATTTTCTCTGAATTTTGCAGTCTCCCCTGAGCTCGCTTCTACTTGACCCTCTGATGTGGTCAGATTCTCCCACACACGCATGCATGTTCCTACCACAGACAGCGGATTCCATTTCCAAGAGGAGAAAAATGAGGGCCTGAAAACCTAACCTCTTGACCACATCCCTCTCTCTCTCTCTTCTTTTCCTAAATCCACATGTTCAGAAAAGGAAAGTATCCTACATTTATTTTTCCCAAGCAAACACTTCTTCATTTTACCTATTGATAACTCCTTCCCAGGAGACATGAAACCTCAGTTCCCAGCCTCAATAATAGAAGAGGTGTCTTCTCTACACTAAAAGATAATATAATCTGAACATCCCAGGCATGGCTCTTCATAAGAAAGTCATAAAACTACTAGGGAAAAACTCCATTTTGGCTTAATACCATGAAAATATCATTCCTGTTACAACATGGAATATTGCAGTTTTCTAATCTTTAAGTGGAAAAGTGAGCAGAAAGGGACCTGCTTTACCTCTGAGATATTTCACTCAGGAGACATAATCTGACTGCAACATACTGGGATCATATTTTTAAAACTACAGTGGCAGGTTTTCTGATTCCTTTGGATGTGGATTCCATATCCTTTGGGTATGATCAGAGTGTAAGAGTGAAGACATTTCACATGGTATTAATAAATACATAATTAGCAGGTGAAATGAAAATCATTTACAATATGGATTCAAAGAGCATCTTCCTCTTAGTGTCTTTATGTCATTCTGGTAATTCCTAAAACTTCCATGGGGCAAATTTACTAAAACAGTGAATATTTGCTTATTTTTGTCTTCCTTATCCACCAGCATTGTCCACTTTTTAAATGGGCAAGGTAATTTATATTTTTGAATCAGCTGTCCCCTCTGTACAGCACTAGAAAGCAACAGAAAAATTTCCTCTCCCCATCTCCAGGTCACATGTGAGGCTACAGACAATAATGAAATCTGGAATTGAATAAGAGTCATTGTGCAGAGTGAAATCTCTATAACGGACTCTTGGATTTAAAATACATATGTCTGACTAAAACCTAGTCTATGTGTGATCAATGCATTAACCAATTTTCTGTTGTTTAAAGTCAAGGGCCAAAAAAAAAAAAAATTTAAAACAAGGGCCAATTACTATAAAATAGTGGTAATATGTTTATCACTATTTAACCATTAAGACTTGTCTTCTAATGAGAACTTTTAGTCATATGAACATCAGTAAAATAGGCTTCTGAATAAAAAATAAAATATGGATATTTCATTATCCATCTCAGTTAACCACTATGCCACATTTATGAAACTCTAAAGGAGAAAGAATTTTAAATTCACATAAGCCTTTTAAATCAGTAGAAGACAGGCACTCTATATATCTTGCTCATCTCTGTATTTCCAACACTAGCATCTGGCACATAAGCATTCTGAATAAATGAATGAGCCTAGCCCAGCCCTTTTATTTTACAACTAAGGAAACTCAGACCCAGAGAGGTCATACATCTTCTCCGGTCATTCAGTAAGAACAGCTAAGAGCCTGCTGAAGTGAATCTGTACTCAGTACAAATGTTTCATTAATGCTGCTTATATTATTAATACATATGCCTGTGATTTATCACCTCCATATGCATTTTTAGCATTTGCTCTACTAATTTAGCTTAATATTGACAAGTACACTCAACTGCATTTAGGTTCTTTTTGCTAAGTAAGATACAGCTACTTTTGCTACTGTTTGTTGATAATAAAACAAGAAGAAAAAAGACAAGAAGAAGAAATAATGTACATAAAATATTCAGTCAGTTTGGGACACATGACTTTACTATACCCTAAGCTAAAACTTTCCTTTGGAGTGAAATATGTAGGAGACACTTGGATGCAATAATATAATTTAAGTAATTCTGTATGTTACCTATGGTCCTTTTGAAGAAGACCAAAAATCTTTAAAATTTCATAATATTGAAAAGTAGGTTATAGCAAGGCTCTGCTACTGCAATTTATATTATTTATTAATATATTATTTAGAATTTTTACTATTTATTGAACAGAAATATATTTATTAAAGGAGAAATACATTTTAATGTTGATTATTCCTAGATCCCTCTTCTATAATATCTTGAAATTTCTACTTAAATTCAGTAATATTTATTGTGTGCCAACCAGAATTGCCCACCCTGATAGGAATTTACAGTCTAAAAGGACAAAGGGGAAAAAAATTAAAATATGATTGAAAAGTAACATTGTAGATGTCTATATACAATATTTTAAGGGTGAATATTAGAGATTATTAATTCTGCCTGGGAAACCTTTGAGGTTCTTTTTTTTCAGAAGAGGTGATTTTTAGCCAGGCTTCAAAGCATATGGAAGAACTCATCAGATTAAAGGAAAGAAATAAAGCTCAAGACCTAAGGAAAAGCATGCACAGTTACACAGAGAAAAGTGTAACAGGTGACAGATAGAAGGCGCGTCCAATGGTGGTGTGTGACCAGAACAGGGGACATGAAGAACGGACGGTTCCCTGGCACGATTCTCAAAAGTAGAGCTGGGATCAGATTATGAAGAACATTTTGCATCATGATAGAGTTTTAACCTCATCTCCCAGGTAATGGAAAGCAATTTCTAAGCAGGAAACTAATATAATTTGGTTTATAGATTAAAAAAAAGAATCAATTGGAATAATGAAGAGACTGAAGAGAGATAATAACAAGGCTATTTAAACAGGTCAAATTTGATGACAAGAACATTATCAGAAAGAATAAAAAGGAAGAAGCAGATTCTGGATACCTTTGAAGAGTACCTTCTAAAGCCCTTGGCGACTGATTAACTACGGACCTTAAAGAAAGACCTGAATCGAAATTTCTCGGCTGAGCAACTGAATGGATGCCTGACGACTTTAACCAAACTGAAACGCGCTAAAAAGAATCAGGAGATCAGAGCATTTGTAAGACACAACAGCAAGTACTCAAAATTTGAAAACTAAATTATTGATTGGTTTAATTTTTATTAAACCAGTAAATCAATCAACTCTATTTTCTCATCACAACGAAAAACCATATGAGGCCGATAAAGGGCCTGTTTAATATTCTGCTCCTGAAAACACCATTAAGACATAGTTTGATGGAGACACAGACAGAAGACGGGATAACCTTTAGCTTCCGTAACTTCTTGTAATGAAACCATAGGGCGTGCAGCTTATTTTCCAATCCTGATACCGTATTCCATGTAAAGGGATACTTGCTCAGCTTCACATTCTTTATCTTTCCTCCCCCTCACTCAGTCTAGGGGAGATGGGCTGAATTACCTAACAAGTCATTGACTTTGGAAAGTATTAAAGTGTTAGTTCGAGTCCTCCGGGAAGCTTATGCAAGATGGGATGAGACATGCAAGAGGTCACTGGAGGAAATGCCCATTAAGGCCGGGGCAGAGGAGACAGGGAAGGCCGGAGACAGCCTTCATAACGCAGTGCGGGTCTGACCGCTGCGAAGGAGCATCAGTCAGACTCAGACCACAGTGCCTTTCCGAGAGCCTGGGCGAGGTCAACGGGGCCCTCACAAGGGGCTGCCCACGAGAAGGCCTGGGGAGGGGGTGGAACTAGTCCGCAAGCCCTGCTCGGTCACTGGCGGGAGCCGCCCCAGGAGAGGTGCAGAGGCGGCTCCAGAAAGCGCAGAAAGTGGGGCCGTCAGCCGATCACGCTCCCTGCTACAGAAGAAGCAAGCTCCGCATCTCAGCGCAGGAGAGTCAGCATGCCCTGCCTCGCACCTCCCCCTCCTTTCCTCGGGAACCGGACTCCCCGCAAATTATTATACACTTCACTGCTCCAGGTCAGGACACAAGATCCACTCGATGGAGGGTGAGGAGCCTGCGTTTATTTTTCAGGAAGGAAATGTCTGGCACGCAGCGCCAGGGTCTTTGTAACAGAAAGGAGGATGAATCTTTGGGGACTGACACACACCAGCAGTGAGGAGGGCTTCTGGGCTAGGCTCTGACCCGCGGCTTCAGGCTTTTTGGTTTGTTTGTTTACTGAGACCACGTGTAGAAATTATCAACCTTGAAATCTACAATTATGCATTTGTGGTTTTGTTTTTCCTGCCCTGGCCTGAGAGACGGTGAGCTTTGAGCACGATGGCATTTTTTCACTCGCTGTTGATCACAGCTTACAGAGGCGCTTTCTCTGGGAGGGCAGTGACACCTGTCCCAGGACTAACAGGATGATGGCTGTAACAGGCGGGGGTGCGACTTCATCTAAGGCTGGATCTACAGCTGACTCGGCAGGCTCAGGAGGACGGGTCCTTGGACCACCCAGGTGTGGCTTCCTAGGCAGCCATGGCTGAGATAAAGCTCAGCTGCAGGAAGCAGTCTTCTCACACAGAGGCCCTAAGATTGGACAGGACACAGAACATTTGCCTCTCCTGTGCAGAAAGGATTTAGCTCAGGCTAACCTGAGTTTTGCCCGTGCTACACTACACTGGCGAGTTTCCAGGTTTAGATTTTCAATGTCAGGCACAGATGAACAGTACAAAGAAGACATGCAAAAACAGGAGGCTGTGACCATGGGATGGAAATGAGAGACTCCCTGAGATTTTCTGTCTGAAAATTTCTGTCCACCATTAAAAGTTTCTAACCTTTGAAAACCAGCAGCCATTCTCAAATGCAAGATCTGGAAGAGGACATGGTACACAGAAGTGGATTTTGCTCCATATACATGTAAAGGAAAAATTAAACTCTTATTGATTTCTCTCATTTGAGTTTACGACTTCTGGACCAACTATCACGACTGACTTTACAGCAAAGCTAGATCAAGAATATTTTCTGTGACAGGCAGTTAAGAAACATACAGCTAATTTATATTTTGGATGAGATAAAACCTGTAGGTGTTTAGAGAAAATAGTGATCAAAGAAACCAGGACACGAGTGATAACATCATTATCACTTGGAACATCTACCAATGCAGAATCCTTCTAAAGTCATTTCTTATTTCCTAATTGATAAAAACCTCAAGCTTCAAAAAAAAAACAAAAAACCTTTTTATTTTATATTGGGGTATCATGTTCATGCTCAGTCGTGTCCAACTCTGCGACATCATGAAATGCAGCCTGCCAGTTTCCTCTGTCCATGGGATCTTCCAGGCGAGAGTACTGGAGTGGGGTGCCATTTCCTCCTAGAGGGGCTTTTCCTGACCCAGGGATCAAACCCTTGTCTCCTACATTGGCAGGCAGATTCTTTACCACTGAGTCACCTGGGAAGCCCTGAGTTGGGGTAAAGGCATTTAAGGTGCTAGTCTCGGCTGAACACAGAAGGGACTCAGTTACAGATACACGTATCCATTCTCCTCCAATCCCCTCCCATCCAGGCTGCCACGTAACATTGAGCAGGGTTCCATGTGCTATACAGCAGGTCCTTCCTGGTTATCCGTTTTAAATACAGCAGTTTGTACACATGTGGCTTTTTTTTTAAGTCAAAATCTTTATTTTTCATACTTCCAATGCTAGATTCAGCTTTGTCTTCTGGGAAGGCTTCCAAATTTAGGTATTTTGAAGTTCAGAGATTTTCTGAGAAATAAAGTTTAAAATAAATACATTAACATTAACATTTAAAGTAAATACATTAACAAAAATGAAAAAAAAAATTTTTTTCCTGAGTTCCTTCACTTACATATCCTTAGTCAATGCTGTGGGCTTTGACAAACAACATTTACTTAGACTAGATCTTGGGTTCTGGATTCTGGAAATATTATTTTGCCTTGTATAACTGTCCCAGGAACTAGAGATTGGCTCATTTCACAATTTGTTGTTATGTACCTAAAGCTGACACTTTCTGATGTGAATTTGGTCTCTTCAAAAAAAAAAAAAAAATGTGTAGCTCATAAAACAAACATTTGGCATTAAGCAAATGCAACTTCTGAGACGATGAAGGATCTACACCCATTGCAGGAGGAAAGAGTCCAGCCTGCAGCTTTTAAAAGAAACCCAAACACAGAAATGGCTTTAGCTGAGACTGAGCAGAATATTAAGTTAAACAGAATGGATTTTGCGCTTAAATTTCTCTGGCATTCTACAACACAAGGGCAACAGAACTTGATTTTGGACTTTATTTCCTTCATGCTTTTTGCTAAACTTGAATTGATGAGCTGGTTCTTTTCTGCCTGCTCTCCAGATCACTCTGTATGCTTCGTGCCCCAGAAGCTGCACAGGCCCCTGGCCCTCTGACTCTCCGCTGAACTCACCCCCGGGGACGCACCCGGAGAACAGGAGGAACTCAGGGCACGGGCTTTCCCCTCTGTTCCTCCCAGGTCGCCGGAGTCCCCTTCCTCTCTGTGAAGGTGGCCTTCTCCACGCAACTCCTTTCTCTGGAGTCTGAGGCTCTCCCCCTCCGTGGCCCCTTCAGGCCCAGGGTGGTGTCAAGGACCCCCTCCTGATAACCCCAGGATGCTGTCCATCCTTCTTCACTTCCAGACACCTTGTCTCCACTGCGGTCAACAGTTCTTTTATTAAACCCTTCTCTACTGCCCAGCGTGAGCTGCCATCTGCTTCCTACTAGAAGTTAACAGATACAGCCTGGAAGGGAATTCAGTTGACAAGTTACATTTCTCCCAGGGAATCTGATAATAAGAAGAGGATTGTGTTTTATGATTTTTCATTTGCTCTCTTTGAAGAACCTCTGATCGCCCCTTCTGGATATGTGGTGGGATACATTTGGGATGCGAAGTAACATATAAGTGAACGTCAGCCTTCAACGCAGACTAGTCTTGGAGGAGTTAATTTAATTGGTTATTGTTTTGCCCTAGAGCTGCTTGAGTATAAAATCTATACTGCCTGCGAGTGGTCCCAGTGGGTACTTAGAGGAGCAGTAACCAGTGTTTGCAGAGCAGCCTCAGGAGAAGGGTCATCCTGAGAGACGTCCGCTCCCCTTTCCGGCTGACAGGGCTATAACTCTGGCTGACCAAAGATTGGACAGTTAAGCCCCAGATGGTAAAGAATTTGCCTGCAATGCAGAAGACCCGGGTTCAATCCCTTGGTCAGGAAGATCCCCTGGAGAAGGGAATGGCTATCCACTCCAGTATTCCTGCCTGGAGAACCCCATGGACAGAGGAACCTGGTGGGCTACAGTCTGTAATGTTGAAGAGTTGGATAGAACTGAAGTGACTTAGCAGGCACGCACCATCAAAGACTGAGTTGTGGTTTCATTATTTGTTTCACAAAAAAGGTAAAGGCCGTAATTCCCAGCAAAAACACAAAGCGTTAAATTATATAGCAGTCAAGCAAAAACCAAAAATAATATGTCTGCCGTTGTTTGGAAGATTTCAATTTATGAAGCCAAAATGAGTATGTAATTCTCGAAAAAACCACCTTGAAAACTGAATTAAAATAAATGGTCGAATTTTTCACTTAGTGTTACCTCTCCTGAGTCTTCCATCATTTTCTATTTAGATAAACTACCAGTTTCGTTTCTTCTTTGTCCTCAGTGTGGAGAATAAAGGTCAAAATCTGAGCATACATCTCTGTGGGTAACTGTGATTACTGACAATGGCATCTGGGGAAGGAGCGGCTGACACCAGGTCAGTTCGAATGATAGAAAAAAACATCGCACTGATAAGAGAGTAAAACCTACCTTGTTTGGTGTCGTGTCTGATAGCCACCGGAGCACACAGGTGAGTGCTGGTTGACGAAGATACGCTATGACGTGAAAACTCTTAGAGTTCAGAAGACGAAGATGTCTACTTGGGAGGAATGTCGCTGGGTTAAACAATTGAAGAGTGGCCGGAGCAGGCCCCTGGAGTGCTATGGACAGCCCTGTTGAGAAACAGACAAGGCTGGTGGGGAAATTCCTAACACAAATCCCTGTGAGCCCAGCATTAGTGTTGGTGATTTTGTGACATGTCTCTCTGGTGGTGGATTTCACTTCTTGAACAAACCTTCTTTTCACCAAGGTTTGAGCCAATCTGTGCTTGATAACCATGAACACAAGCCTGACTTGTCCCAGAAGGGCCGGTAGGTCACAGTGCAAGCAGCGCGGACCAGAGGAGAAGGCTCTGTGCACACCAGCAAGACGGCTCTGCCAGGAGAACCCAGAGACTCCTGGACAGCTGTTCTACACATAAACCACGTCTTGCAAGGAAAGACGACTCACTGGAAAAGACCCTGATGCTGGGAAAGACTGAAGGCAAAAGGAGATCAGGGCGGCAGAGGACGAGGTGAGACTGTGTCACCAACTCAGTGGACGTGAATGTGCGCAAACTGGGAGATGGCGAAGGACAGGGGAGCCTGGCAGGCTGCAGTCCATGGGGTCGCAAAGAGTCAGACAAAACTGAGAGGCCGAAAGGCGACGACAAGGAAAAAGCAATGTTTGAGGAAGGAAGGGGTATTTCACAAATGAGGAGTGTTCCGTGTTGCTGTATCACCCCACACTCATCAACCATAAACTTTCATCCAACATCAGCTCAGTGTCAGGAACTTTGCCAGGCAACGGAAATACCTGCTCTCAAGGAACAGTGAAGCTGAGGATACAGAACATATTTATGAAGCGGCAGACAACATACATAACAGGTCAGTCAGTC
This sequence comes from Muntiacus reevesi, assembly GCF_963930625.1. Lineage (NCBI taxonomy): Eukaryota > Metazoa > Chordata > Mammalia > Artiodactyla > Cervidae > Muntiacus > Muntiacus reevesi. The sequence goes on along the minus strand of NC_089260.1, from coordinate 1,471,968 downwards.
AGTTCAGTTACTCAGTCATGTCTGACTCTTTGCGACACCATGGACTGCAGCACTCCAGGCCCCCCTGTCCATCACAAACTCCCAGAACTTGCTCAAACTCATGTCCATCAAGTCGGTGATGCCATCCAACCATCTCATCCTCTGTCCTCCCCTTCTTCTCCTGCCTTCAATCTTTCCCAGCATCAGAGTCTTTTCCAATGAGTCAGCTCTTCGCATGAGGTGGCCAAAGTATTGGAGCTTCAGCTTCAGCATCAGTCCTTCCAATGAAAATTTAGAACTGATTTCCTTTAGGATGGACTGGTTGGATCTCCTTGCAGTCCAAGGGACTCTCAAGAGTCTTCTCCAACACCACAGTTCAAAAGTATATAACAAGCAGTAATGAAGTAAGCCAAATATCCCAGTTTTAGGGAAATATACCAATATCGGGCTAGTAGAATTATTTTAATAAGGCAATAGAACAAAACCAACTTCCTTGAGTACTGGGATGGTTTTTCCAGAAAAGAGGAGTTTTCCTGTTGTTGATCATATAAAAAAGAGGTTAAACCAGAAAGCTGGGATGGGAAGGGGGTGGTAGGGAACTTGGGTGTGAGGGGTATACTAGTCTCTTCTGGGGAGGGCCATCTCATGCACGAAAATGACTGAGAATTCTGGAGTCATTCTAATGGTGAGGCGCGAGTTATCCCTGGTCAGAGGACACAGGCTGAGAGCTAGGCAAAGAATGAGGCCATAAGTGATCAGAGGTGTGAGCACAGGTTTAGGCAATGGTTGTTAGGAATTCTCTAACTTAAACCTCTCTACTCTTTTTTCTTTTACCATGGTGCATCAATAAAACCTAAGCAAGAATTACCAGGGTCTCAGTTGGGTTGAGGTTCATTTAAAAAGACCTAGTACAAGCATTGTGGGGAAGAATGACAGGAATGAGCGTCGTTCTTCCCCATCCTGGAGACGGCTGTGAGTATGAGGACCAGGAGGGGTAAGGCAGGGAGTCAGGGGGCTGGGCAATGTAGGAGTACCGTGTGGAGCGGCTATCTCGTAAGTTATCGGTCGTCAGTAATGCAGAAGACACCTGAGGATCAAGCTCTGTTCATGAAGAAGCCTCAGCAGAAGAAACTGGGGTGTTTGGGTCTGAACAGTCGAGAAACAGTGCTCTTGGAATGGCCAGAGACAGCTGAGGCTCATTGTGTGTGCGTGTATGCTTAGCCGCTCAGTCGTGTCTGACTCTAAAGGTTCACTTTAATGAATCTCATTGTCTGTCACATAAATTTATGGGAGATTTGCCATACCCGTTTGCATGTAAAGATAGTTTGCTGTGACTTGATAATAACAGATCTGATAACTTAGGGCTGCACTACTCAGGAGGTAACCGTCTGTCTCTTTGCCCAGGTCAGTCCCAGCGTAATTATCAGTGGTACTCACTTTCACTATCAAAAGAGTCCCAGCTTGAATAATAAATAATGCAACTGCTCTAACTGAGCACCGCATCAATGACAAAGAAAAGAAACACACCACTTCAGAAGAGTAGACATCATTGAAGAATGGAGGTTGTATCTGCAATGTGTCTTGAAGCAACAGAGAGCTGAAATAAAAAATGTAATGATTTCTGGAAAAAGAAGTGGCATGTGAAAATAAAGTCAAATCTGCCATTTTTGCTGATATAATGTATTGAATTCTTTCCATGTGTCATGTACGGTTTTCTGTGATTTTTATGTAAGAACGTTTTACTCCCCATAATAACCCTACATAGCAGATACTGTTAGTAGTTCTCTTTTAGTGAGACACAGATAGTTTAATTAATTTACCCAAGCTATACAGTGAGAAAGTAGCAGAGCAGGAATCAAATACAGACAACCTGGTCTCTCTAAATACACTGCCTATCAGTGAGTAATGAGCAGATTTATTTTGGTCAAGTTTTTGATGAGAAAACAGCTGTAGATAGAGTTGGCAAGATGGATCAAAGGGCCTGCAATACCTAATACAGCATTCATACTTCATTTGCTACACGGTACAGACTTAGTGAGGGATTTTGAGATACTGATTTGAGCAAGTCTTATTTTCAGAAGATTTATCTTTGAGAGAAGCATACAGAAGGAATAAGAATTAGACTTAAAGTTTGTTTTAATCGTACTAATTCATAATCTCTAATTCATTATGTTTGTTACCTTTACACTACACATTGATATAAACATAGGTGACATTTTTAAGAATTGCCTGCAACTGAGATTTATGGAGAATAAGATTAACAACCAGAATATAGAAAAAGAAAGTTGCCAGGGAGGGAGACACACACAGATATTGGAACATATAAAGATTTCTTGTTTAGAGATACGTATCTAAGACAAAGCCCCAAAGCCTAGTGTGAAACCCTGTAGGAGTGGATTAAGTTAAAGATGAAAGGAGAAAGGAACAGTAGGATTATGAAATGAGATCACTGTTTCAGGAAAGATTGGGCTTACTGCTTGCTAGTAAAGTGAACTCAACAGACAGAAATTTCAGTTCAAAACAAGAATGAATTTTCAAAGAATTACAACTCCCCAAGTGTGATTCTATGAGCATTTGTCCCCAAATTCCTATATTCTAAAAGTTAATCTACTGAATGTCACACAAAAATGGGAAAGAAAAGAAATGTAACTGACAGAGCATATACATACATACACACACAGAGAAGATAGCAAATGTTTAGTAAAAGAAAGAGCAACATACATGGTACACACACTATAGGTAAGCTGGTGAGAGACGGAGGGAGATTCAGAGGATACGTGCGTGCTCAGTCGCTCTAGACATGTCCGTCTCTTTGCAATCCTGGGTTGTAGCCCACCAGAATCCTCTGCCCATGTGGGCTCTCCAGGCAAGAATACTGGACTGGGTTGCCATGCCCTACTTCAGGGGATCTTCCCCACCCAGGGATCAAACTCGTATCTCTTATATCTCCTGCATTGGCAGATGGGTTCTTTACCACTAGCGCCACCTGGGAAGCCCTTCATAGGATAGGTAGATATTAACTAGATCAATGAACATCCACGCAAATAGGCAGATAAGTATTATTACATTTTTTATCAAATTTCCCAATTTCCAAAATGTGAGAACCCAATCAAAACTCCAAGAGTCTAAGGGCTATGCCTGAATAATGATTTGCATGGTCCATGTACCAGTAAATGGGAAAAGGAAAATGACTGAAGGCTTTAGTAATTATTTCTAACATCTGGATTTGGACAATTAGCATTTGCTATTGAGGTGAAAATCGGGTAGTATTTCACACTATTAAAAATCTAGTGAGTATTGGAGTTTGGGGAGATCATTTTCCCCAAAAGGTAAAAAAACAATTAAAAGTATTCTTTCTTTCCTCATGTGAGAAAAATGAATTAATCATGGTTCTTTTATAAGCATCAACATGTGGGGTATCCTACTACATCCAATGTAGTAGGATGTAGTGGGATTGTGTATGTGTGTGTATGTATAATATAAAATGAAAATTATATTTCTGAAAAATCAAATTATTTTCATCTCAAATAGTAAATTTAAAAATTGTTAAAACTTCTATGAAAGCAAGACAATTAAAATCATATGTATTTTATTTACCCTAATACATATGTGATATATATATATAGTGTATATATATGTATAGCCTCACTTCCTTTGCCTAGGTAGCTCATATCTCCTAGTAGCCCAAATGAAAACTCCAGTACAGAAGCAGACACTTGTCTTCTAATGGTAATATAAATAATATAATGTAATATAATATATATTATATATAATATACTCTGCCTCTTGAGAAACCTGTATGCAGGTCAGGAGGCAACAGTTAGAACTGGACGTGGAACAACAGACTGGTTCCAAATAGGAAAAGGAGTACGTCAAGGCTGTATATTGTCACTCTGCTTATTTAACTTATATGCAGAGTACATCATGCAAAATGCTGGGCTGGATGAAGCACAAGCTGGAATCAAGATTGCCGGGAGAAACATCAATAACCTCAGATATGCAGATGACACCACTCTTATGGCAGAAAGTGAAGAGGAACTAAAAAGCCTCTTGATGAAAGTGAAAGAGGAGAGTGAAAAAGTTGGCTTAAAGCTCAACATTCAGAAAACTAAGATCATGGCATCCATTCCCATCACTTCATGGGAAATAGATGGGGAAACAGTGGAAACAGTGTCAGACTTTATTTTTTGGGCTCCAAAATCACTGCAGATGGTGATTGCACCATGAAATTAAAAGATGCTTACTCCTTGGAAGGAAAGTTAAGACCAACGTAAACAGCATATTAAAAAGCAGAGACATTACTTTGCCAACAAAGGTCCATCTAGTCAAGGCTATGGTTTTTCCAGTGGTCATGTATGGATGTGAGAGTTGGACTGTAAAGAAAGCTGAGTACTGAAGAATTGATGCTTTTGAGCTGTGGTGTTGGAGAAGACTCTTGAGAGTCCCCTGGACTGCAAGGAGATCCAACCAGTCCATCCTAAAGGAGATCAGTCCTGGGTGTTCATTGGCGGGACTGATGCTGAAGCTGAAACTCCAATACTTTGACCACCTCATGTGAAGAGCTGACTCATTGGAAAAGACCCTGATGCTGGGACGGATTGTGGGCAGGAGGAGAAGGGGACGACAGAGGATGAGATGGTTGGATGGCATCACCAACTCGATGGACATGAGTTTGGGTAAACTCCAGGAGCTTGTGATAGACAGGGAGGCCTGGCGTGCTGCGATTCATGGGGTCCCAAAGAGTTGGACATGACTGACTGACTGAACTGAACTGAACTGATAATATAGTCAAAGTAATATAAATATTACTTCAAAAAATGGATTCTTCAGAGGAACAAGAACAAAAATATGTTCATTTTAAATCATTTATTTCAGTAAAAACACAGCTAAAGTTTTTTATTTATATTTTTAGGTTATATAATGAAGTCATTATTTCCAGAGAATAATTCTTCTGTCCAATTGCTTGAAACCACTGTCATAATAATTCGATTTAGATTGGAAAGAAACAATCATAGTCGCTTTTCAATTAAGAGACATTTCATTTTCCAATTCCTCCATTTTCTTCATTTCTTCTAAAACTCATTATAAACTAAATAATTTCATTCAGACCAGGCAATTTCTGAAAACACAATCAAGGGTTACAGTATAAACATGAATTTTTAATTTTGTAGTTTATCTATTTCTCGGGAACATTTTACATTAACAGGTAGAAACTCCAGTTTTTAAAAATATTTCCCTAGGGTATTACATTTGCACTGAAAAGCGATATTCATGAAAACTATAACTTTTCTCCAGGATTAGCATGACATAGCACCATTAAAATATTCTTTGTAAGACACAAATGTTGTCAAGAAATAATGATTGGTATATGATCAAAGAGAGAAATTAAAAAGGAAGTTTAAAAAAGAAAAACCAGTCCCAGGTATATGGATTTTTAAAGTCAGGAAAATAAAAATGTATTCTTCATATGTGTATGCATGTGTGTGTATGTGTGTTTAAGCTATAAGTTCGGAAGAAATGCTACTCTCCTGAAAATTTAGTAATTAAGCAGGACTTTACAATAAGATGTGGAAGGGCCAAAATAGGGCTTATATATTATAGTTAATTTTTTTTCCTTTCCTTTATCAAGTTTTTATTTTTTTATTTTTATTTTTTTCATTTATTTTTATTAGTTGGAGGCTAATTACTTTACAATATTGTAGTGGTTTTTGTCATACATTGACATGAATCAGCCATGGATTTACATCTATTCCCCATTCCGATCCCCCCTCCCACCTCCCTCTCCACCCGATCCCTCTGGGTCTTCCCAGTGCACCAGGCCCGAGTACTTGTCTCATGCATACAGCCTGGGCTGGTGGTCTGTTTCACCCTAGATAATATACATGTTTCAATGCTGTTCTCTCGAAACATCCCACCCTCGCCTTCTCCCACAGAGTCCACAAGTCTGTTCTGTACATCTGTGTCTCTTTTTCTGTTTTGCATATAGGGTTATTGTTACCATCTTTCTAAATTCCATATATATGCGTTAGTATGCTGTATTGGTCTTTATCTTTCTGGCTTACTTCACTCTGTATAATGGGCTGCAGTTTCATCCATCTCATTAGAACTGATTCAAATGAATTCTTTTTAACGGCTGAGTAATATTCCATGGTGTATATGTACCACAGCTTCCTTATCCATTCGTCTGCTGATGGGCATCTAGGCTGCTTCCATGTCCTGGCTATTATAAACAGTGCTACGATGAACATTGGGGTGCATGTGTCTCTTTCAGATCTGGTTTCCTCGGTGTGTATGTGCAGAAGTGGGATTGCTGGGTCATATGGCAGTTCTATTTCCACTTTTTAAGAAATCTCCACACTGTTCTCCATAGTGGCTGTATTAGTTAGGGTTAGGGTTAGGGTTAGATGGCTGCTATCCAAATGTCTACAAGCAATAAATGCTGGAGAGGGTGTGGAGAAAAGGGAACCCTCTTACACTGTTGGTGGGAATGAAAACTAGTACAGCCACTATGGAGAACAGTGTGGAGATTTCTTAAACAGTGGAAATAGAACTACCATATGACCCAGCAATCCCACTTCTGGGCATACACACTGAGGAAACCAGATCTGAAAGAGACACGTGCACCCCGATGTTCATCACAGCACTGTTTATAATAGCCAGGACATGGAAGCAGCCTAGATGCCCATCAGCAGACGAATGGATAAGGAAGCTGTAGTACATATACACCATGGAATATTGCTCAGCTGTTAAAAGAATGCATTTGAATCAGTTCTAATGAGATGGATGAAACTGGAGCCCATTATACAGAGTGAAGTAAGCCAGAAAGATAAAGACCAATACAGTATACTAATACATATATATGGACTTTAGAAAGATGGTAATGATAACCCTATATGCAAAAGAGAAAAAGAGACACAGATGCACAGAGCAGACTTTTGGACTCTGTGGGAGAAGGCGAGGGTGGGATGTTTCGAGAGAACAGCATCGAAACATGTATATTACCTAGGGTGAAACAGGTCACCAGCCCAGGCTGGATGCATGAGACAAGTGCTCGGGCCTGGTGGGCTGGGAGGACCCAGAGGGATCGGGTGGAGAGGGAGGTGGGAGGGGGGATCAGGATGGGGAATAGATGTAAATCCATGGCTGATTCATGTCAATGTATGACAAAAACCACTACAATATTGTAAAGTAATTAGCCTCCAACAAATAAAAATAAATGGAAAAAAAAAAGCAAACTGTATATATCAGAAACCATATCATATGACTTGCATATAACATATATATTAATATATATTCAAATACCTTTTATTTTGCTATCCAGTGATTCCTTTTAAAACTGCTTATAATTTTTTGCTCAGTATATATATATATATATATAACTGTGAAATGCTAAATATTACCACAAGGTGGCTCTTCTTATATTCTAAATTAACTGTATCATGTAAGTAGCACTGAAAAAACAACTTCCACAGAGAATATATTATCTGTTATATGTTCTTTTAAAATGAATACTATTGAAATAAAACCTGTCTGGGAAAGGAGAGAAATATAATGTATACACATACAACTACATACTCTTTCAATGATTTTGGTGTGTTCTCGGTGGGGGAGAGAGGGCAACTGACTTGAAAATCCATGATTTAACCTTTTCCACTTGTATATTTCCAAGAGTATATTTTTAATTCAATGTTGGGTATAGGATATGAAATGTCAGATATGAAATACTTAAGAAATGTCTTAACTAGCATTTGAGAGAAGCCCAAATTATCAATACAAAACACTAATCCATTCAACAATTATATATTGGTTCTGACTACATTCCAGACTCTGAAATAGTCAACATAACAGAATGGTTCAGAACATAGACCCTGGAGCCAAACTGTCTAGGTTCCACTAGTAGTCTCCCCCACCTTACTATCTGTGTCTTAGAAATACTTAACTTATTGTAGCTGTATTTAGTCACATGTGAAATGGGCCCAGTAATGCAAGCTACGTAAGTTCCCTTGTAGCTCAGTCAGTAAAGAATATGCAAGCAGTGCAGGAGACCCGGATTTGACCCCTAAGTTGCATAGATCCTCTGGAGAAGGAAATGGCAAACCACTTCAGTATGCCTGCCTGGACAGGAATTCTATGGACAGAGGAGCCTGGCGGGCTATGACCTATCGAGTTGCAAGAGTCAGATACGACTTAGCTACTAAACCACCACTCACCAATACAAGGTTATCATGAGAATCAAATACTCAACCCAAGTAAAAAGCATAAAAGAGCACTTTCTAAGTTTAAGTACTTAAGTATTAGCTATAAAATTAGGCACTGTAGTTAATTTAAATCACATCAGCAAATTCCTTGACACTCCTCCCATCAAAATTCTGATTTACTTTTCTTTAGGTATGAGCAAGCCTTAATAAGGCGTTCCCAACAAGCAGAAATGCAAGGTTGGTTTAAAAAAGCAATACAACCTCAGCATGGTCCACTCTTTCTTAGGATGCTCACCCTGGGAACCCAGATGCCATATTGTAAGACAACAAGGAATAAGACACAAGGAAAGTCCAGGTGGAGGTGTCCAGGGCAAGAGCCCCAACTAAGGTTCCAGGCAACAGCGAGCATCAGTTGGCAGACGTGTGTGAAGGAGCCCACGGGTCACCCAGTCCCACCTTCAAGCCGCCCTAGGCGTCACTCAGGAGAGCAGAGCCAACTGCTTTCCCAGGCCATGCCTGCTCCCTTTGCGGAGGCATGAGCAAAATGAATGCTACCGCTTTAAGCCACTAAGTTTGGCCATGTTTAGTCACTCACTGACAGATAACCAGGTCAGGCACTGAACCCATAAACAAGAAGACGCAGCCTCTTCCTTCAAAGAGGAGTACAGCCGAGTACACGGGGACAGTGTGATCTACCAAGAAGAGGTGTGGACTTTGGAGTCCGATAGTCCAGAGTCTTAATCCCCTTCACTGCCAAACAGCTCCCTGAGCTCTGCTTCTTCCCCTGGAAAATCAAGGTAAATAATAACCCTTGCCTTCAAAGGACTGCTCTGTACCCGAGCAGGTCACCTCCCTGCCTGGGTCTCACCTCTCTGCTTCTTCCAGATGCCAGAGACAGAGGAATCTGTCTGAAATGCAAATGTGACCCTGGGCCCTTTCTCAGCCTTGCTTTCAGGGCCCTCTGTGACCTGGTCCTCCACCTTCTTGGCCTCATCATGAACCTTCCCTGACTCTATGCTTGAGATTTTTGTTCTCTGAACTTTCTCTTCTTGCATTTCCTTCTGAAATCCAAAGAACTGCCAGTCCAGTCTCTGTGTGGTGGCCCAGCCACAGAAACATGAGCCTTAAGTCCAGAAGCCTGAAGGAGAGCATAGATCTTAACTGTGACGTTCTTAAAGAGGTGACCCAGGACTCTCACACAGAATTTCAGAATGCTACCTAGGCATTACCTTCATGCACCTTTCTTTCCCCTGGAGGTTTTCCATGACCTCTGAAGCTGGCAAAGATCTTTTTCCCCTCGTGGCTCTCTTACAGTCAGGGGGCTCCCCCTCCATCCCATCCCACCCCCACCAGGCAGCACTCTTGGTCCCCATTCTTCCACTCAAGCCCACTAGCTAAGGTAATCCACCCTAGGATGGCCGAGGACAGCCAGACAAGCCAGCAGTTCAGAGCCCTAGAATTCTCTCAGATCCTCAGAAAGGACGCACACGTGAAACTTCTGGGAAAGGCAGGCACAACTACCCTCTTGGTTGCTTTAATTATTTTTGAAAACTCAGACTTTAGACCTAAGACCTAAGAAGCAAGGTTGAGTCCTCTAAGGTCTAGGGTGCACAGAAAATTGTACACATTCATACACTCATAATGTTTTACCCCTAAAACACAACTCTACCACGCTGTTTTTCACTATCAGACCTTAGAAGGTACTGTCCTGCCTAGAATGTCTTCCTCCCTCACTTCCAATCCCCATCCCCCTCTCCTGCCCAACTTTTAATAATCATTCAGGTCTGACCTCACCAACAGGTGCCATTTCCTCCAGGAAGTCCTCACTCATGGCCCGCCCTGCAGCCTGGGTTGGCCCACCTCCTCTGTATGAACCCTCTACCCAGTTGTGGTGCTTGCGACGCTGTACTGTGATAGCCTGTTTGGTCTGCCGCCTTTGAACTATACCGTAAACGCCATGAGGGCAATTACTAATTCTAATTACTACTGTATCTCTTGGTCCAGAGCATGGTAACCATAAGTGTTCGTTAAATATCTGTTGGTGAAGAAGAATAAACGGGACAGCACATGTAACTTGACTATCACTATCCATGACCTAACACGTAAGCCACAACTCCTAGTAACAGTGCCTCTTTCTTCCTTATGCCGACCAGGTACCCTGTTGAGAGATCCATCCTACCATCCGAACATGTTCATATTTATTTATTCAAGTGCCTCTCTCTGTTTAACTGCTAAACCAAGTTGGTCAATATTAAGTGTTTATTTTTAAATGGCTAGCACTCAGCATTGTGCTTCACACACAAAAAGTACTCTGGAAATCTGGGTTGACTGAATGAAAGGGAGACAAATATGAAGACAATCTCAGTACAGTGTGGTCAAGGCTGAAATTTACACAAGGGACATATGGAAGAAATGCCAACCAAGCATGGAAAACTTATGAAAATACACACAAAGGACTTAAAACATGAGCTTTATGAACAGGATATTTCAAAGAGAGAGAAGAAACAGCACAGACCAAGGAGGGGAGACATGTCACATTTATAACAAGTGCTTCATCCAATATATGGACTAAAAAGAGAGAAAAAGAAAATCAGGAATAAGGAGATTAGAGAGGTAGGCAGCAGCCAGATCACAAAGTCTTAGGCACCAGCTGTCAAGCAAAAGAGTTTTGCATTTTATCTCTTAAATGATGAGTGATAATAAAAGAATCTGAACAGGTGAATTAGGACGCATATAGATCTATGTTTCAAAATTCTAACTCTAGAAGCAAAAGAGGAGAATGAAAGTCTGGTGTCAAAAATACCAGTGTGGAGTCAATCGTCTCAGTCCAGGGAAATATATATGGATGCCCAGAGGAAGGTATTTGTAGTGATAAGTGAAGAGAAAACAGTTTTGAAAGATATTTTTAAAAACAACTAACAGACTATTTCTGACAAGGTGGAAGGAATAGAGAAATGAAAATTTGGGACAATTTTTAAGTTTTTGCTTCAAGTTATCTGGCTGGTAAAAATACTGTCACCAAAGAAAGTAGAGAGGAGGGAGATACCGGTCTTAAAGTGTTGATGGAACATTCAAGTAGAAATTCAACCAGCTTCAAGGACTCAGCCCAAGTGGAATGTTCCTCCCTTTTTTGTTCACTTCTAGAAAAGAAAAACCTGGGGGTGAGGGTCAGCTTTACCATTTTTTCCAACTGGGCTGTTAACAACAGACAAACACTTCTCATCACTCAGCAAACACGATGAATCTTGCTTAATTAAACCCAATTAATCTTGCTTAATCAATAAGGAAATTTATTATCTCAGACCACTTCAAAACCAGAAGCAGTGCGGACTCCAGGAACAGCAAATGCAAAGGATGCTCACCCCGCTTCACTACCCTGCCATCCCCACACCGGCTCCATCCCAAAGTGACTCCCTCGCGGCTGCAAGATGACGGGTAATGGTGGTCAGGACTCTGCACTCCCTTGTTCATGGCCAACTGCAGAGAAGAAGAGAGTATTTCCCCTCAAGCTGTTGCTGCCGTTGTTCAGGCGCTCAGTTGTGTCCGACTCTTTGTGGCCCCATGGACCGCAGCACGCCAGCTTCCCTGTCCTCCACTATTTCCTGGAGCTTGCTCAAACTCATGTCCATTGAGCTGGTGATGACATCCAACCATCTCATCCTTTGTCATCCCCTTCGCCTCCTGCCATCAATCCTTCCCAGCATCAGGGTCTTTTCAAATGAGTCAGCTCTTCCCATCAGGTGGCCGAAGTATTGGAGCTTCAGCTTCAGCATCAGTCTTTCCAATGTATATTCAGGACTGATTTCCTTTAGGATGGACTGGTTGGATCTCCTTGCAGTCCAAGGGACTCTTAAGAGTCCTCCCCAGCACAATTCAAAAACATCAGTTCTTCAGAATTGAAAGAGACATGTGTACCCCAATGTTCATTGCAGCACTGTTTACAATAGCTAGGACATGTAGCAACCTAGATGTCCATTGGCAGATGAATGGATAAGAAAGCTGTGGTACATATACACCATGGAATATTACTCAGCTATTAAAAAGAATGCATTTGAATCAGTTCTAATGAGGTGGATGAAACTGGAGCCTATTATACAGAGTGAAGTAAGCCAGAAAGATAAACACCAATACATTATATTAATGCATGTATGTGGAATTTAGAAAGATGGTAACGATGACCCTATATGTGAGACAGCAAAAGAGACACAGATGTAAAGAACAGACTTTTGGACTCTGCGGGAGAAGGTGAAGGGTGGGATGACTTGAGAGAATAGCACTGAAACATGTATATTACCATATGTGAAATAGATTGCCAGTCCAGGCTCCATGCATGAGACAGGGTGCTCAGGGCTGGTGCACTGGGATGACCCAAGAAGATGGGATGGGGAGGGAGGTGGGAGGGGTTTCAGGATGGGGAACACATGTACACCCATGGCTGATTCGTGTCAATGTATAGCAAAAACCACTACAATATTGTAAAGCAATTAGCCTCCAATTAAAATAAATTAATTAATTTTAAAAGAAATATTCAGGGTTGATTTCTTTTAGGACTGACTAGTTTGATCTCCTTGCTGTCCAAGGGACTCAAGAGTCTTCTCTAGCACCACAGTTCAAAGGCATCAATTTCCCTCAATTTAAATCATTCTTTTTTCTTGGCCTTTCTCTTTGCCGTTCTCTTCACTTGCTTATGTAGCAAGCAGCTCAAAAGTGACTCTGTCAAATTTAACACATTATTGACTGGGGAATGTTTGAAGAAACTAAAACCTGTGGCTGGAGATTTGTTGTGCAGGCAAATATTGAAACATTCCAGTCAATACTGTTTGGGTAACAAAAGATGTACTAATATGTCTATGGTCAATAAGTTGGTAAGAAAAAAAGAAAAACTTTAAGGATATTGACTAGCTTAACAGAACTCTGAAATCCTTGGGGACATTGCATGCATATATGCTAAGTTGCTCAGTTGTATCCAACTCTTGGCGACCCTATGGACCGTAGCCTGCCAGGCTCTTCTGTCCATGGGATTCTCCAGGCAAGAACACCGGAGTGGGTTGCAGGAACAAATCGTGCTTGGGCGCTCAGTCATACCCGACTCCTTGCAATGCCATGGACTATAGTCCACCAGGCTCCTCTGTCCACGGGATTCTCCAGGCAAACATACTGAAGTGGGTTGCAGGAACAAATCATGCTTGGGCGCTCAGTCATACCCGACCCCATGGACTGTAGCCCGCCAGGCTCCTCTGTCCACGGGATTTTCCAGGCGAGAACACTGTAGCGGGTTGCCATTTCCTACTGCCGGCGAGCTTCCTGACCCAGGGGTCAAACTCACAGCTCCTGTGTCTCCTGCACTGGCAGGATTCTTTGCCACTGTGGCACCTGGAAAGCCCAAAACCAAACCATATGATGAGTCTGTGAGCAGGCCGCTACCTCTGAGCATTAGACCCTGTTCTTCAATCAATGCAGCAGGCATGGGAAAAGACTCCTCTGACTGGTAATGCTGAGGGCTTGTTCTGTACGCTAACTGGAATGAGGCTGAGAAAGCAAGGATACGGTAACCTAGAATTTGAGAGTGGAAAGTGGGCTCTGACCTCTCACCAAGAATCAGATGGTAGGAATTCCCTAGACAGAAAGACACTCAGAGAGTTGGCATCTGATGAAGCCCACTGCAGAACTGTTACAGAACCTTCGGCAAACTCAGCCACCCATGTGGATGGTGCTCCCTGGGGAGAAGGGGACTAAGTGAACAAAACTCAAAGGGGGTGCCCGACACACTCTGTAACACTTGGGGATTCAAGCAAACGTGAAAGTTCTCCATTTCAGCTGGCAGCAGGCTGCTGCCCCGTGGGTCTCCCGTTCAGCCGGGGCCGGGGGCCCTGCTGGAAGTTCTCCACTGGCGTCTGTGTACGAGCGTGACTCCAGCGACACGGAGTGTCTCACCCCTGTGCGTGGAAAGGCTACTGTGGAGCTGTCAATACGAGCGTGATTCTGCCGGTGGCAACAGCAGGGACAGCAGCTGACCCAGCCATTAAGGGAGTAATGACCAAAACAGAGTCCCTGAAGCACAGAAGATGCCTCTTGGGGAGTTTAAGGGTGAGCAAACAAAGGAAAACTGACATGAGACTAGAATTCCCTAAAATGACGTGGGAGCTTGAAACTAGCAAGGTTGGGATATTGATGTTAAAATTCAAATGTCAGAAACACTTGGATCACATATGCAACTGGAGAAACATCTGGCATCTTACTTCCTGGAACCAGAGATCTTAGGAAAAGGAAAAAAGAGTGCTCTGGCTAAGTGGTTTCCTTTTTCCTCCTACAGAACATGCGAGTCACCCTTCCTAGAATGCTCTGCCTACATCCTCACGTTTGCAAAGCTGTTTTCTTCTAGGCATCCAAATCTCAGCAATCAAGACGCATTCAGAGAGGTCTGCTTCGATGCCCCAGTGGATGACTGCTTCACCTTCCCCTGCCCCAGAGACTCCGATCATATGACTCTTACTTTATTGTCTTCAAAGAATATAAACCTAGATAAATTCTTAACACTTATTTCTTGTTACGTTTATTGTCTGTCCCCACGTGAACATTTACCAAATGTGAAGTCCATGAGAAGAGTGGTTTTGCATATGCTGTTACTGATAAATTCCTAGAGGCTTAGAACAATAACTGGAACATATGGTAGGCAGGCAACAAAGATCTGTCAGATGAAGAGGAAGAGCTGGCTCCTCAGATAAGGCTATTTAGTATCACATAAAAATTAAAACTGCAGGTCTGTCTTTATTTCAATTCAAACAACTTTGTCTCTCACTATTAAAAGAATCTCTATATAAAATCCTCTATACATTTTCTGCCTAGGATACTCCTCTTCCCAGCTACACTCCCTCATTTCCTATCCAAACACAATCTCTACCTGTTTAATTCCTTCCCAACCCTTCTAGTCCATCCAATCTTTCAACAAGGAAGATGAGAGAAGCTAGGGCTCAGAACCAATATAAACAGCAAATGAGAGCAACAGGAGAGCATCTGAGGAAACCATCAGTCTACCAAGACAAGTTATCTTAGGAGCCAAACCCAGGATGCATGAATTCTACTACAACTGGGTAAGAGTCAAAGAGAAAGATAAAAGAAATGAAATCACTCGGGTCAGCTACCATAGCGCTAAATGAAGTGAGACCCCCAGCGTTTCTGGAACTAAGTCTAAAGACTTCTCTTTCAATCTCTGTCTTGCCAAGGATGGCTTCTGAGGGGCGAGGCTTCAGCCCGTGAGATGACAGAGAGAGGATGGCGGAGGAGCAGTCTGAGCATGGGTTCCGAGGCAGACAGAGCCGGGCTTGCGTCCTTCATTCTCTCCAGTCAAGGCTGCTGTTGCGGCTGAGTCGCCGAGTCGCGTCTGACTGCGACCCCACAGACTGCAGCCCGCCAGGCTCCTCTGTCCGTGGGATTCTCCAGGCAAGAACACTGGAGTGGGTTGCCATTTCCTTCTCCTCCAAACAAGAGAACTTCTCAAATATATATATGCATTTATATATACAAAGATAACTTCTCAGAGAATAACTTTTCATATATAAAGAGCTGCTATTTGGCCTCTTACAAACTCAGTCTGGAAAGAACCAATCATAACAACACTATCTGACTCATGGGATTATTTTGAGGGTTAAATAAGTTAATGTACATAAAATAAATAGTGCAGATCTCTGCTCATAATTAACTACTATTCAGTCATTCATTCAACAAATATCTATATACATTACTATCAATACTGTCTACCTTCTTAAGGTAGTTGAGCTACCAAGTTGACCCCAGATAATAATATCTATTGTTCATTTTGCCAGGTACTGTACTAAGCACTTACCAAGCAAGATCGATTTTTTTTTCAAAACAGCCCTATGAGGAAGGATTATTATTGTCACATATTACAGATTTTAAAAAAGCTGGAAGTAATCCAAACAAAAGACCATGGGTAACCCAGATAATTTAAGCCCTCTCTGAAGAGGTTAATACCTCACCTGAAAGATGAGCAGAAATCTTGGTGTCAATGGACCAGAAACTTGCTACTTCTTCCAAGGCTATAGTTTTTCCTTGAATACATTTTGTTTTCTTTTTTTGAAGGATCTCTTGCATAGTGGAATGTTGAAACCTGGCACTAGGACCTCAGAATTCCTTCTCTTTGTTTATCCCAGGAATTGCAGCATATCCCAAACTTAATTAAGACAAAGACTTAAAAGAACAATAACACCTGATTCATCTGTATGTTTAATTTCAATAGTTCAGCTTTTTTGCATTTTATTTAATCTTCGCTCTGCCTAATGCACTTTATAGATCTGAACCAGACTGTGATGTTTGTTTCAGCCTCTCCTTAAGGTTTCAAATGATACTCGTTAACTTATAAAACATTAGATCTGAAGTGGACTTAGAGATCATCTATCTAACACAGTGATTTACAAGTTACTCTGTGCAGATGTAAGGGTCCTTTCTCTTTAAGCAGAGTTGTTTCACTTTGTTTCAAGCGCTAAATTTCCTTTTAAAGTTTCTTTGAAACCAAGTTTCATTGAGAATGTGTGTATGTGTGTTCGCTTGTTTCTAGTAAACTACCTAGCTGATCCAATAAGAAAATTGTAGTCACCCACTTTCATTCATAAACTCGAATGAATTTAGCCACAACATATGCTGGAGGTTCTGTGAGCCAGTGAAGAAAAAGATATGGTCTCTGCCTCAAAGAGCACATGTCCTAGTCAGAAAGGCAGTCACAGAGCGATAACCACATTCAACAGGGGCAAGGCCATAACAGAAGCTTGAAGAGGGGACTGTGAGAACATGGTGGAGAGGGAGTCAGACCAGCCTTTGGAGAGCATGTCATCTAAAGCTGAGTCTCAGAAATGGGACGAGAGGAGTAGAATTCCAGGCAAAAGCTATAAGAAAAGCTAGCAAACAGAAAAATGGAAAGCTTAGAAGGGGAAATATATAGATATAGCTGGACTTTGAGACTCATTGCATATGATAGGTACTCAATAAATAGCTGGTGGACTAATTAACCAATTAATTCATCTAGAGGAAATAGACCATAAAAGAGATAAAAGTCATTATATGAAGGGGCTCATGGACCTACTCAAAAATTTAGATTTTATTCTCTAAACCAGGAGTGGAAAATGCATAAGTCTAGAAGAATATTGTAGGAAATGTGCACAAGAAAGATGAGCCAGGTATTTTATAAAGTACTTATTATGGAGACGATACCCACCTGCCTTATTCGGGTACCATACAAGGTCAGTACATGGATGTCAATACACAATCCTGGCCCTTATGCTGTACATTTAGTGAAAGTGAAAGTGTTAGTGGCCCAGTTGTGTCCAGCTCTTTGCAGCCCCGTGGACTGAAGCCCGCCAGACTTCTCTGTCCATGGGATTCTCCAGGCAAGAACACTGGAGTGGGTTGCCGTTCCCTTCTCCAGGGGATCGTCTCAACGCAGAGGTCAAACCCGGGTCTCCTGCATTGCAGGAGGACTCTACTGTCTGAGCCACCAGAAAAGCCCTCACAAATCAAGCAACGACTGCCTCCACTCGTGTACCAAATACAAGGCTCGTAGAGGCTTGTATACGTGCTTGCTTTAACTCCATCTGAAGAAAGCAGGAAGGTATTACTAACGAAGTTATATTTGAGATGGCTTGAGGGATGAGGTGGAGCTCATAGCTCTATTTTCAGCCACATTAAAGGCCCTTCAGTTCAATAAGGCTGGTCTCCTCGATGTCTCACCACACTCCACACAGGTATGCCCTTTCTCGAGTTTCTGACTTTGCCTGGTGTGCTCTTCCTGGTGACTCAGACCATAAAGAGTCTGCCCATAATGCAGGAGATCCAGGTTCCATCCCTGGATCAGGACGATCCCCTGCAGAAGCAAATGGCAACCCACTCCAGTATTCTTGCCTGGAGAATCCCACGGACGGAGGAGCCTGGCAGGTTACAGTCCATGGGGGTCACAGAGTCGGACACAACTGAGCAACTTCACTTTCATTTTTGTTTTTTGCCCTGCCTGAATCCTTCACTTATTCAATTCCTAGCAACCCTTGAAGCCCAATGTAGGTCCTCCTCATGCACCAAAATCCATGAAGACTTCCCAAGCATCACCTGTTAACTGAGAATGTACCAGGGGCAAGACACTATTGGAAGGATGACGGACATTTAGGACACAAGTGCAAAGTGCTCAGAAAAGGGTGTCTTACTATCCCGGGTAAGAAGCTTACCAGCTTGAGAACCAAGAGTTCATGGGCAGTGGAACTGATTACAAGCAGATCTTTTAGCTTCTGTTTTCCTCAGCTTTTGAGGAAATGAAAGGGTCATTTTAGAGTCATTTTAGAGTCTCAGTTCTAAAATGGAGACTTATCTTCAAGATCATTATGGTCCCTTTCAGTTCGAAGAATAACTGCGATTTTGTGAAGCAATTTGGTCTCTTTGCTATATTTCCAGTAGGATTTCCACACATGCTTTCAGAGTCTTCCTTAAGTAATAGGAGTAGAAAATCACAAATCCATGCTAGTGGCATGAAAGGCTCTTCTCTGTGCCATTACGAATGCCATGTAATTCCTACCCGGTGTTAGGACACTCCACAGGTCACAAATCCGTTGTAAGGTTTTGTACTTCCTACCCAGTGTTAGGACACTCCATGGGTCACAAACCCCCTGTAAGAAGGTTGTGTAATTCCTACTCGGGGTTAGGACACTCCACAGGTCACAAATCCGTTGTAAGAAAGTTGTGTAACTCCTACCCGGGGTTAGGACACTCCACGGATCACAAACCCACTATAAGAAAGTCGTGTACTTCCTACCCGGGGTTAGGACACTCCGCGGGTCACAAATCCGTTGTAAGAAAGTTGGCTATCATGCTGCTCCATTGCTGCTTTGGCCACCTCCTGTCACTCTAAGAACACACCGTCTACAGTTCTTTTTATGAACTCTTAAAATTTCATGACAGGGAGAAAACAGAGGGCAGGTGGAACTCAGATTCTGACTATTAAGGTTATAGAAACACTGCCTATGGAAATGGAGAAGGCAATGGCACCCCACTCCAGTACTCTTCCTGGAAAATCCCATGAACAGAGGAGCCTGGTGGGCTGCAGTCCATGGGGTCACGAAGAGTCGGACACAACTGAGCGACTTCACTTTCACTTTTCGCTTTCATGCATTGGAGAAAGAAATGGCAACCCACTCCAGTGTTCTTGCCTGGAGAATCCCAGGGACAGCGGAGCCTGGTGGGCTGACGTCTATGGGGTCGCACAGAGTCAGACACGACTGAAGTGACTTAGCAGTAGTAGCAGCAGCAGTCTATGGAAAACAAGGAATCCATGAAATTCTACCAAAGTAAGGAATGCAGCCATGAAACCAGAAGACAGTTGCTTCTTGGCAGGAAAGTGATGACACACCCAGTGTGTAGAAAAGAAGAGACATTACTCTGCCAACAAAGGTCCATATAGTCAAGGATATGGTCACCCCAGAGGTCACGTACAGTTGAGAGCTGGAACATAAAGAAGGCAGAAAACCAAAGAATTGATGCCTTTGAACTGCGATGCTGGAGAAGACTCCTGAAAGTCCCCTGAACAGCAAAGAGATCAAGCCAGTCAATCTTAAGGGAGATCAACCCTGAATATTCACTGGAAGGACTGATACTGAAGCTGAAGCTCCAGGATTTTGGTCATCTGATGTGAACAGACAACTCACTGAAAAAGTCCCTGATTCTGGGAAAGTTTGAGGGCAGAAGAAGAGCGTGTCAGAGGATGAGATGGCTGGATGGCATCACTGACACAATGAACATGAACTTGGGCAAACTCCAGGAGATGGTGAGGGACAGGGAGGCCTGGCATGCTGCAGTCCAAGAAGTCACAAGCAGTCAGACACAACTGGGTGACTGAACAACAATAACTGGAGAAGAGTCATTTTATGTTATTTCAGTTATTTCAAACCATCGATAAGGGATTGTTTGTATTTTATCAACTTTCACTTTGTGCATTCAGTTTGTCTCATTTCAATGTGTCTATTAGTTGTACTCTCAGTTATAAGCAAAATAACCAACTCTGGCTAGATTTAAGTAAAAAGCAAATCTACCGGAAGAACATTAAGGTACTCATAACTCCAAAAAAAGTGGATAATGGGGAAGAACTAGACCAACTCCAGGGACCTCAGCTGTGGGACTTGATGGACCGTCACACAAAATTTCCTTTAGCTGACTTTAGCTCCTGTGACTTCCAGTCTATATGCTCACCTTCCCACAAGAAAGTAGAAGAGAGCATCATTTGGACATAACTGGATCAAAAGTCCTGTTCAGACACAATCAACTATGACAAAAAAATCTTTTGTAATAAGAGTAACATATTATGAACACGGCCACGAGGACCCATCCTTGTAGAAGAGGGACAAACTTCAGACAAGGGGGAAATGTTGGGATCTGAGAAGCTACCTCAAGAGATGTCTGCCTATTTCACATACTTTATTCTGCTATGTTTTTTCTACCTTCATTCTCCATCCCCCTTAAACCCTCTACCCCTACGTACCAATATCTATATATCATTGTATAAAATCAGACCTTGAGCGGGCTCCATATGTCCTGCTATGTGTATATGTTTTATACAAAATTAAAATGACGAAAGGGCAGAAAAATGGTCTTCTGTTACTTTAAAAATTTTAATGAATGCAATTCAATTTGATTGTGTGCACTGTATAAAGGCATCATAGCTCAAATAAAATATTCCATACACAAAGACTAGCCATTAGATGCTATCTGTGTTAATATAACTTTTATTTTGACAATCGCAGATATTCTTTATTGATTGTTAAGGATGTCCTGGAGCTCAGAAATATGGGCAATTAATTTACAACAAAGGAGACAAGAATATTGTTATTGTTGTTTTTCAGTCACTAAATCATGTCCAATTCTTTGCGACCCCATGGACCGCAGTACATCAGGCTCCTCTGTCTCAACGACCTCCCAGAGTTTGCTCCAACGCATGTCCATGGAGTTGGTGATGCCATCTAACCATGGACTCCTCAGTCACCCCTTCTTCATTTGCCTTCAGTCTTTTCCAGCATCAGGGTCTCTTCCAGTGAGTCTGCTTCACACCAGGTGGCCAGAGAATTAAAGCTTCAGCTTCAGCATCAGTCTTCCAATGAATATTCAGGGTTGATTTCCTTTAGAGTTGACTGGTTTGATCTCCTTGCAGTCCAGGGGACTCTCAAGAGTCTTCCCCAGCACAATTCAAAAACATCAATTCTTCAGTGCTCAGCCTTTTATGGCCCAACTGTTACACACGTACATGACTACTGGAAAAAATCATAGCTTTGACGATATGGACCTTTATCAGCAAAGTGATGTTTCAGCTTTTTAATATGCTGTCTATTGTCATAGCTTTCCTTTCAAGGACCAAGCATCGTTTAATTTCATGGCTGCAGTCACTGTCCACAGTGATTTTGGAGCCTAAGACAAAATCTGTCACTGCTTCCACTTTTTCTCCTTCTATTTGCCATGAATTGATGGGATTGAATGCCGTGATCTAAGTTTTTTTCATGTTGAGTTTTAAACTAGCTTTTTAACTCTCCTCTTTCACTTTCATCAAGAAGCTCTTTAGCTCCTCTTCACTTTCTGCCTTTAGAGTAGTATCATCTGCATATGTGAGGTTGATATTTCTCCTGGCAACATTGATTCCAGCTTGTGATTCATCCAGCCCAGAATTTCACATGATGTACTCTGCATAGAAGGTAAATCAATAGGGTGACAATATACAACCTTGACATACTTCTTTCACAATTTGGAACCAGTCAGTTATTCCATGTCCAGTCCTAACTGTTGCTTCTTGACCCACATACAGGTTTCTCAGAAGACAAGCAAGGTGGTCTGGTACTCCCATCTCTTTAAGAATTTTCCAGTTTATAGTGATCCACACAGTCAAAGGGTTTAACATAGTCAATTAAGCAAAAGTAGATATTTTGCTGAAATTCTCTAGCTTTCTCCATAATCTAACAAAAGTTGGCAGTTTGATCTGTGGTTCCTCTGCCTTTTCTAAACCCAACTTGTACATCTGAGAGTTCTCAGCTCATGTACTGCTTAAGCCTAGCTTGAAGGATTTTGAGGATAACCTTGCTAGAATGTGAAATGAGCACAATTGTACAGTAGTTTTAACATTCTTTGACATTGCCCTTCTTTGGGATTAGATTGAAAACTGACCTTTTCCAGGCCTGTGGCCACTGCTGAGTTTTCCAAATTTGCTACCCTATTGAGTGCAGCAGTTCAACAGCATTATCTTTATGATTTTAAATAGCTCAGCTAGAATGCCATCACCTCCACTAGCTTTGTTCATAAGCCAAGAATATACAATAGGGAAAAGACAGTCTCTTCAATAAATGATGCTAGGAAAACTGTATAGCCACATGCAAAAGAATAAAACTAGACTATTATCTTATACCATCCACAAAATTAATTCAAAATGAATTAAATACTTGACTGTAAGGCCTGAAACCCTAAAAATTCTAGAAGAACACATGGACAGTAAGCTCTTCAATGTGAACTTGGCAGTGATTTTTTTGAATCTGACTCCAAATGCAACAGAAGCAACAATAAACCAGGGGAGCTATCAAACTAAAAAGCTTGAACACAGCAAAAGAAACCATAAAAAAAAAGAAGAAGAAGAAGAAAATATTTGTAAATAATAAGGCATTAATATCCAAAATGTATTTTAAAAAATTCATACAACTCAATAGTCCAAAAGCAAACAACCCAATTAAAAATGGGTAGAGTATCTAAACAGGTATTTTGCCAAAAAACACATACAGATGGCCAACAAGCACATGAGGAAAATGCAAATCAAAACTCCATGAGCCATCACCTCATACCTGTTAGGATGACTATTACCAAAAAGATAAGAAATAACAAGTTTAAGGATATGAAGAAAAGGGAACACATGCACTGTTGGTGGGAATGTAAGTTGATGCAGCCACTGTAGAAAACAGTATGGATGTTCTTTAAAAACTTAAAAATAGGCCTATCATATGATCTAACAATTCCATTTCTGAGTATTTATCCAAAGAAAACAAAACACTAATTCAGAAAGATTCAGGCACCCCCAAGTTCACTGCGGTATTATTTACAGAAGCTAACATACGAAAACAATCTAAGTGCCCATCTATGGATGGAAGGATAAAGATGTGATACACACACACACACACACACAGACACACAGAGACACAGACACACACACACACAGACACAGACACACACACGCACACGCACACACACACAGACACACACACACACACACAGACACAGACACAGACACACAGACGGAAACACTATGCAGCCATAAAAAATGAAATCCTCCCTCTGGCACAATATGAATGAACCTTGAAGGCATTATGTTAAGTGAAATAAGTCAGACAGGGAAAAACAAATACCATGTAATCTCACTTATATGTAGAATTAAAAAAGAACACAAAGCTCACCAATCAGAGAACAGATTGGGGTTGCCAGAGCAGGGAAGTGTGGATGAAATGAGCGAAGGGGGTCACAAGGTACAAACTTCCAGTTATAAAAAAATTAATGTCATGATGATATAATGTACAGCATGGTAACCATAGTTAATAAAACTATATTGCATATTTAATAGTTGCTAACATATTCAACATAAAATTATAACTCTATGGTGACAGATGTTAACTAGACTTACTATGGTGATCGCTTCACAATGAGTACAAATATTAAGTCATTATGCTGCATACTTGAAACTAGTATAATTTATACTGCTAATTGGAATCTCGTTAAAAATATTTTTAAGAAATGTTCCGTTCATTTTCTAAAAGTAAAAAATCTAGACATTCATCTATGCCAGATATTCTGGAAGACAAAGGATACATATAGTATGTATGTCCTGTACACTCCTCTAAATACTTTGTGAAGGAAGTTCTTCTTGGACAATTCCAAAGATCTTTTCTAGATCTTTTTTCTATCCCTAACTGAGGTATATGTATATTTCTTGAAAGTTTAATATTCCTTAGCTTCCTGGATATTAGATTATCAGATTTTCCATTTTCAAACTTATCTTTTTCTGCAGTCCTGACAAGTGAGGGAAATATTCCAAAGCTCCTTTTTCTTTTTTTTCTACACCTTTATTAACTTACAGAACTCAAGGATTTATCTGCCACCTCTCAGTCAAGACTGCCAAGTCTATCCTGAAAACTATCTCATGTTTTAGTCTACCATCTCTACAGAATTCTTTTTTATTTTTAAATTTTATTTATTTTTTTCGCTGTAGGAGGCAGCATGCGGGATCTTAGTTTCTCCACCAAGGATGGAAACTTTGTCTTCTGCATGGGAAGCACAGAGTCTTAACTACTACTGACAGCGAAGTCCCTAGAATTCTCATTTTACGTCTTATTCACACTGAAAGCTCAATATTATCAACCGAAAACCATCAATACACCACAAGCCAGATTATCTTCCTATGTTCACTTTGAAATTACAAGTATCAATTTTTCCCAGTCTTGGGACTGTTCCAACGCCTTAGAACTCATGGAATGACTTTTGTATCAAATTGCTCAATTCTAATGATAAACAGGCCTGCAGACCAGTCTGAATTTTAGTATTTGCCTATCAAAGAACGATTTTTCTGATATCTTCAGGTCTTTAAACGAGCACGTGTAACAAGCCTGTGTGCTAAGCTGTTTCATTCCTGCTGACTCTTTGAGACCCCGTGGACTGCAGCCCATCAGGCTCCTCTGTCCATGGGATTCTCCAGGCAAACACTGGAGTGGGTTGTCATGCCTCCTCCACGGGACCCAGGGATGCAACCAGGGTCTCCCCACTGCAGGCAGATTCTTTACCATCTAAGACACCAAGGAAGTCCCTAACAAGCCTAATACTATATTTTCTGAAACAAAATTTCTCTCGAGATAATAAAAAAATATATAAAAATTAAAAAAAAAAAAAAACCACGCCACACTGAACAATTTCAGGAGTTCTCTGAAATTACTCCTCATTGGAGGAATAGTGAGGAAAAGTAGGAGGAACAGACTGTAGTGAAGCATCCTGCGTCCCCCTTTTAGAATCAGCAGTCCTCCCCTGAAACTCGGCTCCTTCTGGAAACCAGCCCGTAACCCGGTAGAACCAGCCCCGCAGGGGATGACTACGAGTCCCATGATGCAAAGCGAGCCCAGGCCCACATTGGCCGCAGTGCCTCCCGGGAATTGTAGTCTTCTCATCACCTGTCGGTCAAACTAGGGACCGTAGCCTCCATTTCTCAAAAGTTAATTGATAAAAATAAAGCTATGGGAAAGAAGATAAAATTTTGACCACAAAACTAGGTTAGACTCAGGCGTTAAGGACCCCTGAGCCCACAACTCATGCCCCTGAGGCGGGCGACCTCGGTGGACGTCACTTCCGGGAGCGGCGGCGGCCCAGCCCCTCCCTCCGCCTGGCGGGGACCCTGGGCCCGTGGCCCGCACGGAGGCGGGCGGGGAGCAGCTGTTTTCGGGAAGGGAGTCACGTGAGTTCTCTGGGAGCTGTGGCTGGAGATCGAAAGCTGCCGTGAGGCAGGGTCGGAGTTAACCCTCCCGGGGCAGCGCGCCCGAGCAGGCTGAGGTAGGGAGCGGGCTGAGGTGGGGAGCGCGCTGAGGAGGGGAGCGCGCTGAGGTGGGGAGCGGACTGAGGAAGGGAGCGCGCTGAGGTGAGGAAGGCGCTGAGGAAGGTAGGGAGCGCGCTGAGGAGGGGAGCGCGCTGAGGTGGGGAGCGGGCTTTGGAGGGGAGCGCGCTGAGGTGGGGAGCGCGCTGAGGAGGGGAGCGCGCTGAGGTGAGGAAGGCGCTGAGGAAGGTGGGGAGCGCGCTGAGGTAAGTAGGGGGCGCGCTGAGGTAGGTAGGGGGCGAGCTGAGGTGGGGAGCGCGCTGAGGAAGGTGGGGAGCGCGCTGAGGTAGGTAGGGGGCGCGCTGATGTGGGGAGCGCGCGGCGGCTGACACCTGCGCCCAGTGGCAGGCGGGGGCCTCCCCCGGAGGGCCGGGAGTGCTACCGAGCCCGGGCGGCCGCCGACTCTGCCGCGCGCCGGGGCGGAGGCGGAGGCTCGCCGTCCCCCGAGCCGAGGAGCCCTGGCCTGCGCAGACCCGAGGAGCCCGTCCTGGGTAGCCCCGGCTCTGCGCTACCCGCACGCCGCGACCTCTCTGGCTCGCCGTGCTGCTCGGGCTCGGGCCACCTCACCTGCCCGCGGTCCTCCAGAGGACGGAGAGGTTCTCAGAGCAGGTCGAGGCCGCGGCGCGAGCCCCGCCTGGTGTCTCACCGCCGGGCAGCGCTCAGGGCCTCGCGAGCTCGGAGGCTGTCCGGGTGCTCCCGGCCCTGAGGCCGCAGGTGGTCGCGTGGCCAAGGGCGGGGCGACCCCGCCGGCCGTCAGGAGGTTGAGAGTTCAGGCTTTTATTTACTTCTTTGGGAGGAAGCCGTCGGGCGGAACCGAGGAGCGGTGAATCAGCAGCTCGGGTTTGCCGAGTCCCTGATGATGGGGAAGGCTGCCCAGAGCCACGTGCTGGGTTAGAAATGTTGTCTCCGCGGCTTGTCTCTTACCTTACTCGCCGGTAGAGCTGCGTAGACGTAGTTGGATAGGCAGACCCATTATTGTGTGCCATTTCCCGGATCTGTACTTTACTGGTATTTCGTACTTTATTAATAGCTTAGTGGGAAACCTTTTTTCCTGTATTATTGTGAAATTATAAGACAAGATAAACTCCTTTTGAGAACAGAGCTTATGGAGTATGGGTTTTGAACATTTGTTCAGTACCTGCAGTTTATGGTGTAGGAATTAGGGATGGTCTGGAAACTAGAAGAACGTTTAAACTTTTAATCATTTAATCTTGTTCGATATATATATTCATTGCGGTTTATTTGATTAATATAATTTGACCAAGTTTGGTTTTCCCCCAAATCCGTTTGATCCTGGTTTTAATAACCTGTTGCTTTAAAAACTGTTTATTCTTTACCTTACAAGCTGTCTAAGCTTCTGGTGACTGTCATTACTCTGGATAATTTTTTAGTTTCCCTAATTAAATCGGAAGGAAATAAAATAATTTTTCTCCCTTTCTTTCCTTCCCTTTACCCTCCACTGCCTGTACGATATGTAGTAGTGTCAGCATCATAATAAAGAGAATAAAGTTTCAGAACAATCTTTATCACTTTTCCTCTTTTCAACTCCTTTATGTCCATGACTGTCAGGTTACAATGACCCTTACAGCAATCCGGGGAAAAGGATACCATGTAATATTAGGATCAAGAAAAAGGGTGTAGAATACTTCTGCTCTCTTCGTCTTGCAAACAGGAGCTCTTAGAGGTGATATTTTTAGATTAAAGAAAGAAGTTTGGGGTGTATTTTCTTTCTAAATAAAATAATACAGTGTCACAAAATTAAAAGAAATGGATATGAGCATTTTGTTTTCTTTTGGATAATGCTCCTGACCAAAAACTAATCTTTCATGTGTTCCTCTCATTTTTAGAGAGTGAATTCCTAAGAAGAAAATAATGTATTGCTTATTACTTGTTCTCTAATTGTTCGGACTCAGAAGTGTGCAAGTTTGTTACAAACACCAAAAGAAGATGGCAACTCCTTATGTTCCAGTTCCTATGCCCCTAGGGAACTCTGCTTCCAGTTTTGCAACCAACAGAAACCAAAGAAGTTCTTCTTTTGGGAGTATCTCAACAAGCTCAAACTCTTCCAAAAGCCAGTTAGAAGATTCAAATATGGGTAATTTTAAACAGACCAGTGTATCTGACCAAATGGAAAGCACTTCATCTGTCTGTAGTAGTCCCCTCATTAGGACTAAATTTACAGGTGCAGATTCTTCCATTGAGTATTCTGCTAGACCAAGAGAAAGTGAAGAACAAAGTCCTGAAACAGTGAATTTGGAAGATAGACCTTCTACACCTATTATCCTGGGTTATGAGGTGATGGAAGAAAGAGCTAAATTTACTGTGAGTATTGACTTCTGCTATCCATCATTAGATGAAAGATTTATTAACCTGTGTTCTAAACTTGTATTGAATGATGTTAACCTATACTTATAATTTCTTGAATTATAAGTCAATTGGTTTATACCCCTCAAATTGTCATGCTGTTGGTGTACTTTTGCTTTACTTGAATGAATTTTTGCAAACCAGACACAGCTGTGAAGCTAGCACACAAGTCAAGAATAGACCGTTACAACATCCTAAAAGCCTCTGCTCGTGCTGTCAGTCAATACCCACTCTCCTGATGGCCTAGATTAATTTTGCCTTGGTTCTGTACTTCACGTTGGTGGAATTATGAAGTATTTACTCTTGGATATGGTCTCTTCAGCATACATTTGTAAGATTCACCCTTGATCTTGCATGTAATTGTAGGCAGCTCACTTTTATTACTGATGTTACTCCTTTATGTGAATATACTACAGCTTATCTGTTCTACTGCTGAAGGGCATTTTGATCATTTCCGGTTTGGGACTTTTACAGATACTATTGCTGCAAGCCTGTAGTACTTGTCCCTCATTAAACACATGTACTCACTTCTGTTTGATATAAAGTCCTAAGAATAAAGTTTCTGGATCATCTGCCCAGCTTTAGAAGATACTGATGAACAATGTACCAGAGCGGCCGTACTAAGTTATACTCTTTTAAGCAGTGTATGAGAATTCTAGTTATTCCACACCTTCCCAGTTCAGTTCAGTCACTCAGTGATGTCCAACTCTGCGACCCCATGGACCACAGCACGCCAAGCTTCCCTCCATCACCAACTCCTGGAGCTTACTCAAACTGATGTCCATTGAGTTGGTGATGCCATCCAACCATCTCATCCTCTGTCTTCCCCTTCTCCTCCCACCTTGAGAATTCTAGTTATTCCACACCCTCCCAACATGTAGTATTTTTTTTTTTTCATTTTAGCTTTTCTAGTGAGCAGAATGATACATTGTGGTTTTAATTTGCCTTTAAGACTCTTTTTTTTGGCCATTTGAGTATTCTCTTTTCTGAAATGTCTGTTCAAGACTTGTTCATTTTCCTTTTGGGAGGTCTTTTCCACTTTGATTTATAGTTTCCTGTGTATTTTGGACATAAGTCCTTTTTCAGAACATGTGTTGTGACTATCATCTCTCACTCTGTGATTTGCCTGCCTTAGTGGTTCATTCAATAATCAAAGAGTTCTTAGTTTTAATATAGTCCAACACATTAAATTTTTTTTTTACAGTTAGCTCTTTTTCAAATCTGCCTCCTCCCAGGTTACAAGTATGTTGTCCTGTGTTTTCTTCTAAAAGCTTTATTGTTGGACCTTTCAAAGTTAGAGCTATAGACTGTCTGGAATTGATTTTTGTCCATGGTATGAAGAGTCAAGACACATTTTTTTCTTCCTAAAATCAGGTTTTTATTGAAAAGACAACTCTTAGCTCCTTTGCATTTGCTTTGTTGCCTATGTCACAGTCAGGTGACCATAAGTGTACGGGTCTGATTCTGTGTTCCATTTCTCCCTTCTTCACTGGTTCCACCCTGTCTTCATCACTAAGGCCTGATGGTAGCATTGACATCTGGTAGCTAAGTTCTGTAGCTTTGCTGTTCCTCTTCAGGGTTGTCTTGCCCCTTTGCATTGAGATTGTATTAAATCTATCTAGGGAGAACTGACACATTTACAGTACCAAATCTTTGAACCTACGAACCTAAACCATGTCCTTAAGTCTTTATTTAAATAATATTTTAATTAATTTTAAATAATTTTATTTTTAATAAATATTTTATTTTTATAAATATAAATATTTTATAAGTAAAATATTTAATAAATATTTTAAAAATATTTTTAAATATTTTAAATAATTTAAATACTATTTTAATAAATTAATCTATTTTGTCCTCATTATATATTACATATTTCTTTATCCAGTGACCTTGTTAAATCCATTTATAAGCTTGTTCTTTGAAACTGTTCTTTCTCTTGGATTTTCTGGAAGTAATGATTTCATATTTACTTCAACATTTCATGTTGTATAGTTAATGACAGTATGGAAGGATCTTCTAGGATAAAGAATATTGAAATTATGAAGAGGCAATTTTTAGAGTTAAAATATTGTAAGACATGATAGGAATGGCAAATCTGCATGGATCTGACTTTTTTGTGAGTGAGTTTTGGAAATTATAATAAATTGGTGGCTCATTTCTGTACAGTGACCTACCTTCTCAAAAAAATGAGCATTCACTGAGATAATGTGTGTGAAAAGTTTGTATATTAAGTCTTTCAAGACAATACAGAGGAAGAAATAAATGACATATATAAAATCAGTCATATTCACTTATTCATTTATTTAATGTTTTTGGAGTACCTGTTATGTGCCAAGCCCTCTTCCAGGTAATAGTGGTACAGGAGCTCAGCTGAACGTTTGAAAGATAGATAAGCAATTTTATTTTTAATGTTAGTTTGTCACATGGTGATAAGTGCTGTAGAGAAGAATAAAAAAGGGGAAAGAAATAGTTTCCTGAAACCGGAGCTGCAATAAGTGGCACTGCCAGTCATGGCCTCACAGAAAAGATGTAGCACTAAGAGAAAATGACAGGGATGGACTTGGGAGGCCTGGCGTGCTGCAGTCAGCAGGGTCACAAAGAGTCAGACGCGACTGAGCCACTGAACTGAAGAGAAAGTGAACCATGACAATACCCAGGATGATGCGGGGGGAAAGAGGGGGCTTCCCAGACAGGTGGTTTAACTGCCAAGACCCTCGTGGCTGACAGCAGAATAATCAGTGGGGAGAGATGTAGGAACTGAGGTAACAGCAAGGGAGTGTGACCCTCAGATCAAGTAGAGCACAGACGCCTTTATGAGGCCTTTAGAGTTTCCCCATTTTGAGCTGGGAATCTCAAAAAGATTTTAAAAGGGAAAATCAGATGATCTGACTTAAGCTTTTTAAAGGCTCATTCTGGCTGCTGAATTGAGACTAGATTTCGTGGGAGGAAAAGGAAGGCGGGAGGCGGTTAGGTTCTTGTAGTAATCCATGGGAGAAGTGGTGGTGTGCACCAGGTGGGGGAAGAGGGCCTAAGAAATTATCAATTCTGGATATATTTTGAAGAGAGAGCCTTTGGATGTGGGAGATGGAGAAAGCAAAGATGATCCCAACGCTTTTCATCTAAACGATGTGAGAAGTAGAGTTGCCATTTAATAAATGGCAGATTTTGAGAGAAAGACCAGAATTTGTTTTTGCATATGCTAGGTTTAAGACGTTTGTTAGACATCAAGTGGAGATGTCAGTTACGTGTATGTACATATGAGAGTATACACATGTATATGTATTTTATCTCTCTCTCTATATATATGCACATAGATATATATTCAGTGTTCAGTTTAGGGGAGAGGTCTAAGCTAGAGTTACAAGATTGAGGGTCTTAGGTTTGTCAAATAATTTCACCTTGGTATATTTCTTTGAATTGATCTCTTTAACTGAAGAAAGTTTAGGAAAAACTGGCAAGGTCTTATATAGACAGTGTAATGTCTTTGAAAAGTGTTTAAAAACAAAAAGCAACTGGGAGGAGTGGTGAGCAGGTTCCGGAAAGAGTCATGGGTGGACTTCTTTGGTAATGTTTTGTTTCTGTTTCTTCCTCTTGTCACTCAGTACATGGTATGTTTACTTTGCGAAAATCTATTAAGTTGTATACTGAAGTTTTTGTGCTTTTCTGTATGTATTTTATGATCAGTGTATGTGTCTACATTTGTTTAGTTAAAGCAGAGACTACATAAAACAAGAGTACAAAGTAGTATACACTAAGTTTCAAATAAAGAGTAGAGACAATAGCTGCTATTAGAACTTGGAGGAAGCAATGATCAGTACTGTACATAGTTTTCGTTGAAAGTACTACTTAAACAAGTAGATAGGAGAGTTTTCTAGAAAAAATAAAACAAAAATCTATCCTGTGTTTTTCCTAGAGAAAAAAAGGACCACTGTGAAGGGTAGCAGTTAGAAAAGGGCTCATTTTTTAAAACAGAAAAAATAAAGTTAATATGTATCATGTATAGTTGAAGTAATTATCATATGAAGTGACTTTTATCATGCATCAGTTATTCACAGTCAAAAGTATTAAAGTCAATTTATCCCTTTTTGAATTAGTAACTTCTAGAAAGAATATCTACTTTTCATCCCCTGCATGGCTGTTTTACATCAGGACTTTCTGGAGACTTTACAGGGTGTCTGAGTCATCTTCATCCTCACCGTTATGTGTTACAGAGATAGATTATTTACTTTTTACCTGAAAACTAAAGAGTCCATCCTAACCCTTGCTGATTCTCTCCCTTCAAAGCTGAGAAGTCTGTAAGGGAGACGAATCAAATGGGAAGGATGATCAACAATCCCTAACTAATAAATTGTCTCTAGATCATCCAATAGGATTATAATATGAGTCATACTTGTAATTTAAAATTTCCTAATTTTTAGTGTTAAAAAAAGTAAAAAGAAACTGATGAAATTATATTTAGTAATGTATTTTGTTTAATATATTTAAAGTATGATTATTTCAACATGTAGCCATTATATAATCTTTTTAATGAAGTATTTTTACATCTTCTTTCATACTAAGTCTTTGAAATCTGTTCTATATTACCCTCACAGCATGTGTCAAAGTCACGTTTCAAGTATTTTGTGGCCGTTTGCAGCTAGAGTGCAGCTCTAGAGCTACAGTTGAAAGCTATTCCACACCTTAACTTGAAGGAAAAAAGTTACTCTTTTTAAGAGAGTTTCACTCATTCAATAGATAGTTATTGAGTACTTTTTGTGTGTCATGTATTTAGCTTAGCTCAAAACACTGTACCAAAAACTACCAGATGTTTCTCTGAGATTCTGTTATAAATAGTATTTCCTCACAATAAATTCTAAAATTATCCTTAGGAAACATAGAATCTAGCTTTTTCTTAAGTACCTTTTAAAATATTGACTTGCTTCAACCAAATTTTTCTATTCAGTAGCCTAGAAAATTTTACATAATTATAGAAATGTAAACTTTCATCTACTACAGCTATTTTCTACCTTGTATTTAATCCTTGAAGATTAAAACATCTGATTTATTTGAAAACTTTGCTTGGCAGTTATTGATTATTAATTTAACTATAGTTATTTTGATTATTGACTGTGTAAGACAATAGTGGCTATTTTTCATATTAATTTTAGAGTATATTAACATAAAATATTGGAGAAGACAATGGCAACCCGCTCCAGTACTCTTGCCTGGAGAATCCCAGGGATGGGGAAGCCTGGTGGGCTGTCATCTATGGGGTCGCACAGAGTCAGACACAACTGATGCGACTTAACAGCAGCATAAAATACATTTTAGAGGCTGATGAGTTTATTTATTGTTAGTGTGCTTCAGAAAAGCATTTTGCCTTAAATTTGTCAGTCCTGAGAAAAAAATCTTTGCTTTTGGTTCCTACATTTGATTATTTGAACATTTGATGGCCTAAATAATTTCTGAATTTTTAACATAATAATCATTACCATTTGGCTTGTCAAGTAAAAGTTTTAAAATTATTTGGCTTAAATTGTAAAATATTTACAGAAATATATTTTAAAACTCTCTCTCTCTCCATAGGTATATAAAATATTAGTAAAGAAGACCCCAGAAGAAAGCTGGGTAGTCTTTAGAAGATACACTGACTTCTCTAGGCTTAATGATAAAGTAAGTACTTTAATAAATCTAAAACTGACTTTTCAGTTTGGAATTATTATCTGTTCCTGGAGTTCTACTGTTGTTACTTGTTTTTTCTGCTTTGTTAATTATTTGAGTGAAGTCGAATCTTTGCTATTTCCTAACAACTGTTTCATTTAATATTAAGAGTCTGAACTCCCATCTCTACATATAACTTCCTTTTGTTGGAAACAAAAAATTATTTTTAATATTAAAAATGTGAAAACGTTAAAATTGGCAACAGAAATATAATTATTTACATAATCTTATAACTTTGAAAAGATGTATGTGTTTAAGACCCCCAAAATCATAGGATTACAGAAGAATGAAGAAGAAAAATTTAGCATATTATGGTTAGTTTTCTTTGCTGTATTACAAATTATCACAAACTTTGTGGCTTAAAACACACCTCTTCATTATTTAGAGATTTGGACTGCTCAGCTGGGTTTGCTGCTTAGGGTCAAACAGAGTCAAAATCAAAATGTTGACTTGACTGCCCTCTTATCTGGAGGCTCTGGGAAAGAATCAGCTTTCAGTATCATTGTTGTTGGCAGAGCTTGGTTTCTTGTGATTGTGAGACAAGGTCCCTGTTTCCTTGCTGGTTGTTAGCCAAAGGTTGTTCTTGGCCCATAGATACTATTCTTCAGCTCTTGCACATGACCCTTCCATCTTTAAAGTCAGCAAGAGCTGGTCAAGTTTTTCTTGGGCTGGAATATCTCTGACTTTCTCTTTTGTCACCAGCCAGGAAGAAGCTTTACGTTTATAGGGCTAAAGTGATAAGATTAGGCTCACGTAAATAGTTTTCCTGTCTTAAGGTCAACTCAATAGTAACCCTAATTGCATGTACAAAATCATTTTTGCTGTGTAACAAGGAAACACAGAGGCTACACCAGGAGCAAAGGTCATGGAGCCATCTAGAATTCACATGTGTCCACTGCACATGTGAAACAAAGAAGATAACAATAGACCTCAGTACATTAAGTACCCTTAAAAATAAGTAACAAGAAACACCCCAAAATAGAAAATTCAGCAAGTGATATGAACTGTGTAATCCACAGAAGAAATATAAACAACCAATAAATTTGGAAACCATTTACTATCACGAGTACTCCAAGAAAAGAAAATTAAGACACTGTTTACCTGTTGGGCTTTCCTGGTAGCACAGTGGTAAAGAATCTGCCTGCCATTGCAGCAGACATGGGTTCCGGCCCTGGTCTGGGAGGATCCCCTGTGCCATGGAGCAGCTGAACCCGTGCACCACCGCTGCTGGGCCTGTGCTCCACAGCCCGGGAGCCACCGCTGTTGAGGCCACACGCTGCGGCTGCTGAAGGCACTGTGCCCTGGAGCCTGTGCTCCACAACAGGAGAGGTTGCCCCAGCAAGAGGTTCACACCCTGCGGCTGGAGAGAGGCCCCCGCTCTCTGCACCTAGAGGAAAGTCTGCACAACCATGAAGATCCAGCACCACCAATAAACAAATAAAATTACAGTTAAAGAAAAGAAAGGAAAACCATTTTAATTTTCACCTGTCAAGTTGACAGCCTTTAAGTGGTATATCTGTTGTTAGAAACATAAGTCTTCCTAGAGGACATCCTAAAGCTATGTATAATTTGACACAATAATTACATTTCTGGGATTTATCCTATATAGTAAATTATCGATATGGGCAGGATATAGCCCTATGGATATTTCTCATAATATTTTGTGTATTTTTCTCTTTTTTCATTTTTTATTTTGTTTTAAATAGTAAAAATTAGAACCAACCTAAATTTCTAACACTAGGGAATTGATTGAGTAAATTGCACTAAGAATTCAGTAGAGAAACAGCAGCTAAAGTGTTCACAGAGCTGGAGGAAAACCAGGTAGGACAGGTAGGGGTAACTGGTATTTAAGAAACCAAGAGAAAAGGCATTTTTCCAAAAGAAGCAAGCGGTTTACAATGCTTCGGAGAGGCCAAGTACAATGACCTCGGACCACGGGTTACTCCCTATTTTGATAGATGTTGAGTAGAGGAAACTTTATTGGTCCTGCTTCCCCACCTGCCATCTTCCCTCTCACCTTCTTGGACTCTCTGAACTTCTCAAGTTGGTGTGTACTTAGAACGTTTGGTGATGAGAAGTTCCATTTATGAGACTTTGCAACTGCCGGGATGCCAAAAAGCTTCCACCATTCTTAAACCTCAGTTTTAATGAAAAGGTAAAATATAAAATGCTAAATATTTTATCCTTAATTAAGGTATTGTTAAGATGACTTAAGATATTTATATCATATATAAATCTTATTTTCTGTTCCCGAGTTCTTATTTTACATTGTTGATTTAAAAGCCTATAATTCTTTACTTCTGTTCATCTTTTTAAATGGTTAAAATACGCAAGACCAAAGTGATTCATTAAGTTACCACATACTTAAGTGGAATTCTTACCTTTCTTACGAAATTGTTATAATTTTTGTTCATACAAACTCATTTCTAACAGTTTTAGTTCAGAGCTATTTCATCCTTTATGACTTTTGTTCTCCTCAGGACTCAACTATTATTTAGTGTTTGCTTCCTTTTATCTCTTTAGATTCATCTTTACTGCCAAAATATTTCTTGCCTTAGGCAAGCTGGGATTTAGATTGCTCTTAAGCTTTTGAAAAAAGATGTTAATAGAAGTTTAATTTAAGTCTTGTAAGATATATCCTTGATCCTCTAAGTTGGGCACTTAAAATTAATAAGTGTATATGTCAGTCTTCTAGGTACCAGAAAGAGCTCCATTCATCACCTGATTTTACTGGCAAGAATCAAAAATGTGTGTCAGACACCAGCAGCCACACAGTTTAAATGGTAGTTATTATTTTTATAATTGTTAAAGTAAAATCTTAGCATCTTTCATTTTGTAAAACCAGTCATGAAGTTTTTGAGTTCATCACTGTGCTAGGAATTTGATATCATATAGAAACTATACAGATGTGATTCTAACTTTGAGGAGTTTACATTTTCCATTTTTCTATAGTCGTGAGAAAAAAAATAGCCAGTTGTCAATGTGAAAATCATTTTAGTTAAAATAACACTGTTTAGAAAGAGAAATTTTTCTTCCTCTTTTTTAAATTACCTGGGTTATAATCTGGCTTCAACTTCTCTAGGAGTTTTTCAGAACCTCTTCTGAGAAAGTTAGAGGGCAGAGTCATGAGCAAGGTCTGGAACACACCGTCTCTCAGAGTTGAGACATCTGGCAGAGTTGTAGAGCAGACTGGTGATGAATAGTTTGCAGAAATGTGGCCATGAGAGTGAGGTTTTCTTTATTTTCTACTAGAAAACTAACTGTTTTCTACTTCCAGTTTGCAGAAGTAGTTTAAAGTTGAGTAATTCTCTGATGTAAAATGATTATTCTCAATTGGTTCCACCCAGCAGAGCATAGAGAGGGAGCAGAACCATTATCAGCCCACTGTCAAGACAAGCAGAGCTCATGAAAATCTGGGCTAAGCTCAACCAAGCATTCAGTCCTTCCATTAGAAAGAAACTCATGGCAGTCTTCAGCATGTCTGTCTCTTGGGTCACACTGTCATGAACTGTCCCAGACTGACCGACATGAGGCGGTTGTAAAGCTGCCTTTCACTATCCTTCTGGGGTTTTCACTTTTTCCGTTGTCGGGGTTCCTTTCCTTTGTTCATGTCTTCTCTCGGATCACAGGCTCCTCTTGGCAGAACTCACCCTTCGGTGGCTTCTTGAGGAAGGCCGCATGGGAAGCAGTGTCCTTCAGACCCCACACGTCTAAAATGCTCACTCCGTTTCCATGCTTGGTTGTGAGCTGGGTATAGAACTCTAGGTTGGAAAATGTTCTTTCAGAATGTTGAAGACGTTAAGCTGTTTTATCTTTTTTTTTTTTTTTGAGTTATTTATTTATTTATTTATTTTAATTTTTTTTTTTATTTTTCAGTGGGTTTTGTCATACATTGATGTGAATCAGCCATAGAGTTACACAAATTCCCCATCCCGGTCTCCCATCCCACCTCCCTCTCCACCCGATTCCTCTGGATCTTCCCAGCCCAACAGGCCCGAGCACTTGACTCATGCCTCCCACCTGGGCTGGTGGTCTGTTTCACCACAGATAATATACAGAGAAGGGGAGGGTGGGATGTTTCGAAAGCTGTTTTATCTTGTTCTTAGTGTTGTGTATTGCCCTCGAGAAGTCCAGAGCTGTTCCTGCTCCTGATCACTTGTGTGTCACCTGTTTTTTCTTCTTTAGAAGTCTTTTGAATCTTCTCTGTGTAATTAATCTGAAATTTCCAGTGACTTTTTTTTTTTTGGCCACCTTCTAAATTTATTTTTTAATTGAAGGATAATTGCTTTACAGAACTGTGTTGGTTTCTGCCAAACATCAAGATGCATAGCCAATGGGAATTTGCTGTATGGCTCAGGGAACTCAAACTAGGCCTCTAACAGCCTGTAGGGTGGGGTGGGGAGGGAGGTGGGGGTGGGGGGTTCAAGAGGAAGGGGACACACAGTGACTTTCTGTAGGTTCTTTTCTTGTGTTAACTTGGACACTCTGGGAAGTCCATGTCTTTCAGTTCAGAGAAGTGTTTTTGAATTGCTTTATTAATGAATTCCTCCCTTCTATGTTCTGTGTCACCTCTCTTGTAAAACAGACCTTTGGGCTGGTTCTATATGATTCTGGATCTTTTCCTCCCCCTGTTTACTTTTTTTTTTTCTTTCTTTCTTTTTTTTTTTTTTTTTTGCTATTTTGAAGGCAGTTTTCCTTTTCTCTTTCTAAGACCATCTTTTCTCTGCATTTCCTTTCTTTTGGTCATCTTATTCTTATTTCTTAATGTAGTATCTTAATCCATTGACTGCATTAGTGATCGTTTGTATTTTTATTCATACTTTTTCCTCCTTGTGATATTTGCCTTTGTCTTCCACGTTAAGTACTAGTGTGTAGTAATTCTTGGTTGTCTGCTCATGATTAACAGTTGGGTACTAATAGCTGATTGGAATCTCTTGCTTCATGGGAGAGTCTTGTGTTGACTTCAAGATTCACTGTGTAATGGGAAAGGTGGGCTTTTCCTGGAGAACTTCTGATTGCAGGATCTTAAAGTCATTGCTGTTGAGTTGATCAGACTCTCCCGAGGTGTTTTCCAGTCGCCTGCCTCGTGCTGCCAGTTTGCGAGCAGTGTGAGGTCTCTTTAAGTATGAACTTGGAGTAAGTTTTTCTGCACCTCAGGTTTCTTGGCTCTCTTGAGCCAATTGCTGCTCTCCTCAGTGCTTTTTAGTTTCCAGGATGTTGTTTTAAGTTTTTTTCTCTTTACCATAATTTTAGCAGAACTCAGAAAGACAGAATTAGATGAATCTGCTCAGTTCTCCATCTTAATCCCACAGCATGTGTGTCATTTTTTTCAAGGCTTTTTTATAAAAATATCAAATGCCTACTTTGATGTCATTTCACAGGAAATCTATTAATGTTTAATGAAATATAAAAGCTACCATTTATTAGTTATTTCAAGCTAATGTATAGTTCCCAAATTGTACTTTGTTCAAAATAAAGTTATTGAATAAGCACTTATAAACACTTTGTGAAGGCCTAATTATGGAACAACTCACTCTTTTCAGAGGATTATTTTTTAAGGGGGAAAAAAAAAATTTAACCATGCATGTGGACATACGTTACGTTTAAATTTTAAAGCTTAAAATTAATCTTTTAAAAGACTTTATTTCATCCTTAAAGCTTTTATTACTTTCAAACAGTAAACAATCAGACTCCAAGGCCAAAAATATCTATCTACATCTTGAAATCAAATCAGAATTTTCAGTATAGAAATGTTGACAGAATATTTTATATATTTCTTTAGCTTTTTACCCTGTGAATCTTTCTCCTTTGCTAGTCTTTTTTCTTACATTGTAATATTTGTCTTGTATTTAAGTAGAGAAATGTGAATGTATGTGGTTCCATTTCATTTCATCCATTTATTGAGTGTAGATTGTTGACTACTTGTAATGTAGCAGGCATTGTGTTAGGCATTGGGGGTGCAACTGTGTGTAAAATGGTTCTCAGTCTTAGCTGTACTTTGCACTTCCCTAGAGAGCTTTTTAAAATTACAATGCCCAGGCCATATCCCAACCAGTTAAAATCCAAATATGTCAGAGGTAGGACACAGTCATTAATATCAATTAATCATCTTCAGACAAAAGGGAGCTGTTTACAGTGGAGCCCTCTCAGAATATCTGTGAGTTCCTACTCAAAAGTTCCTTGGGTGATTCCAGTGTGCAGCCAACATTTAGAATGACTGGTCTGGTACGAGAATCCAGTTAAATAGACATTACTTAATTTGCCTCATGATAAATGTCATTTAAAAAATAAGTGAAAGATTTGCTAATGTGTGGCATATTGTCTTTTCCAAATATGTCTGCAGCAGCACTCTCAGTCCCAAATGCTCTCCCGGAATCTTGCCACTTAGCATCAAGGGGTAGAATCTTGTTTCCTCTCTGCCTCGAAAATGGGTGTGCTCGTAACTGATGTAATAGAGAACAGTGGAACTGACGCTTTGTGAATGAGGCTCGACCATAAGAAGTATACAGCTTCATCCTAGCTTTCTGTCTTGGGATGCTCCCTCTTTGAAACCCAGTCTCTATGTGGTGAGAAAGTCCACTATACGGGGAGAGGCCCTGTCAGCCTTGTGATTGACAGCCCCAGCTAAGGTCTCAGCCAGCAAACAGCCTATTCCTGTATAAATATGTGGGAGTGAACTTCAGATGCTTCTCAACCTCAAGTGTCCAGCTGAAGTTCTAATTCATTGTGAAACAAATAATCCATCCTCACCCTGCCCTGTAGGAATTGCCAGCCCACAGAGTCCATGGCCTAATAAATGATTGCTCTATACCACTGAATTTTGAGGTACCTTGTTATCCAGTTATGTTAATATAGTCAGTTAATCAGAGTGTATAAAGGGAAATCTCACCCAGCTTAGAAGGTGGAAAAGCCTTCCCTAAGAAAGTAAAATTTAAGCCAAATATGCAAAATGGATTAGAAGCCAAAATGTAAAAGTTAAAACTATGAACATCTAGGAAAAAACATAGAAGAAAATTTTTACAGCCCTGGAGTGAGCAAAGGTTTCTTAGATAGTATCTAAAACAGCATAAACCAGAAAAGGAAAAAACAAAAAAAAGGATGAGTTAGGAAACAGTAAAGATTTTTAAATGTACTCCATTAAGAATAACATGAAAAGTCAAAACACAGTTTGGGAGAATATATTCATCATACATACACCTGACAAAGGCCTTGTATCTAGAATATATAAAGACTATATAAAGAACTAGTATAGACTGGTTCTATACTAGAACTATATATAGACTATATAAACAACTTGTATCTAGACTATATAAAGAACTCTTGACAACCTAATCCAAAGACAAGTACCCAGTTTTTTTGAAAAGCAGAGGGTTCAGAAGACTTGAATAGATCCAAGCACATGAAAAGATACTTATCACCATTTGTCGACAGAGACAGGCAAGTTACAGCCACAGTGAAATACTGCTACACGCTTCGTAGGATGGCCAACATTAAAAAGATGGACAATACCAAGTGTTCGCAGGAACGAGGAGCAACTGCAACTCCTGTGCATACACAGAAATCAAAGTAAAACAGTCAAGCCGTAAAAAGCATATATCTGAATTTAAATTTTATTGTAAGCTTGTTTTGTGAGTAGTTTCATAGAGTCAACAGGTTAGATTTTTTAGAATTCAGGTAATTTAGTTGAACATTGTATTTTCTGTTTTCTTCTTTTTCAGTTAAAAGAGATGTTTCCAGGCTTTCGATTAGCCCTTCCACCAAAACGCTGGTTTAGAGATAATTACAATGCCGACTTTTTAGAAGATAGGCAATTAGGATTACAAGCGTTTCTTCAGAATTTAGTAGCTCACAAGGACATTGCTAACTGGTATGTAACAAATTGAATAAGAGTTACGAATGCATTCCAATAACTGGTTTAAACTAGAGAATAAATCTAGGACCACATTTATTCAAGCACAAAAAATACAAAGTAGGAGTATAATTACTTATCCTCTCTGAAAGCGTAGCTGTGGTTTTCTTGGCTTTTTTCAGTATGGGCTTACTTGGTTTTGGTTTATACTCACACTTACGAAAAGTCCAGCAAAGTTAAAAACTCACTGTGCCATGTAGTCAAACCACCTACTGAGCTGTAAACTTGAGTTTAGTGTTTTAGTAATAACTTACAATAGTAGCTAGCATTTTGGTAGATTTTTGGTAAATATGACACTATATAATTTTGACAATATTTATAATTCTCCAAAGTAATACAAAAATCATGAAATCAGGTTAATTTATACAGAGAGTGAAGTAAAAATACCAGAAACTATTAGAAAGGGAAAGAAGGGATTTATATCCTTTCTTTATTTTTTGTATCTGAATATATTTACAAGAAAATTGCTATATGATCTGATTGCATCTGGGTATCTAATCTTGGAACTTACATTATAAGATAAATTAGAACCATTTTGAAAAAATTAGCATGTTTGTAGCTTCCCAGGTGCCTCGATGGTAAAGAATCCGCCTGCCAGTGTGTGAGACTGGGGTTGGATCCCCGGGTCAGGAAGGTCCCCTGGAGCAGGAAATGGCAGCCCACTCCAGTGTTCTTGCCTGGGAAATCCCACGGACAGAGGAGCCCGGTGGACTACAGTCTGCGGGGTCGCAAAAAACTCAGACACGACTTCGTGACTAACCAACAGCAGACAGCATTTACAGTGCAGCAATAGCATGTTGTGTAGAGACCTACTTTTGTGACGATCTTCAGCAATTTTTCACATAAGAATGGAAAACAAATAAAACCGCTTTCACTTTTTTCACCCTTTCTTCTTAGTCTTTCTTTTATTTGTTCACCTTAGATGGACAGGGAGGCCTGGCGTGCTGCGGTTCATGGGGTCGCAGAGTCGGACGTGACTGAGCAACTGAACTGATATTACACATGACACATGTCCTATACATATATATCTTGCTTCTTAATGTGTGCTAAGCTCAGTGACTGCCTGAGATCTCTGCCATCGCTCCTCACTTTCCTCTAATAAAATAACTACAAGCCAGACCTCTCCTCCCATTTCCAGATTCACTGCTGCAGTTGCCTCCTTGCCATCTCCTTCAGACATCTCAGTGTGACCTCAAACCTAGAACAGACTTCACAACTCATTCCCTCACTTTCCCCCCAATATTCAGCATCATTGTCTACCCAAAACCTAGTCATTTGGACACATCCCTGCCGTTATACTTTAAATATTACTCAAATCTGTCTGCATTTCTCCGTCCCTGCCATTGCCACTCTAGTCTAAGTGGTTGCTTCTCACTTAAATCACTCCTTTCCCACCACTGTCTTCCTCATCCACTCCTGTTTCTGTAGCCCACTGGGGCCACAGTGGCCTTTTGTGACGCAATTTCTGGTCCCTGACTACATGTCTGTCCTTCCAACTTTATATTTCATTATTCCTCCCTGCGCCTGTTCTCTGCATCAGACATAGTTGGTCTCGTGCTTTTTCAGAATCCCCTGTTCCTTTTTTAATATGCTGTTCCTAGAAATGCATTTCACAGTACTGCCCTTGCTCCTTGCTTCTTGCCCTTGCTCCTTGCTTCTTGCCCAGTCCCAGCGTAGATAACTCCTTCAGGTTTCAAGCAGACTTCACTTCCTTAGGTTGGTCTCCTGATCAGCCCCTCATCCATCACCACCACTAAAAATCAGGTCAAGTCTTTCTCATAGTGTCTTTTTTTAATCTCTCCAAAGGGAAAAAAAATAGTGTTAATTCAGATATACAAAGCAGGAATAAAAGCCAACAAACTCTAAAATCATAGAGAAAACCTTGAAGAAAATAAATTTTATACCATACCGTAAAAGACTTTTATATCTAGGAAATCAACAAATCCTATCCCTTTTCTCTTACTCTTTATTCAATTAAACCTTTATATATTTGTATTGAAAATATAGCAAATTAAAATTGAATTTATTCTATAAATGACTACATCCTCTTTTTATTTAATGAAATATTATGTAGTATGAACCACATTGATAAACTCATCTTATGATTTATTGATTTTTTTTAAACCTTTTAAGTGTATCTTATTTGACCTGTACCTTTTTTTTTTTTTTAATTTTTGGTACTAGATCTCTGTAAACGTTCAAGATCCTATTTCTAAAATAGTTTCTAAAATTGTCCTTAGAACAGTGATAGCGGTCTTGTTCAATTCACAGATAGATGTTTTCAGGAAAAGAAAGATTTCTTGGTCAAGTAAGTTGGGGAAAGGTTTCATTTGAATTTCCTA
The DNA here is from genome assembly GCF_963930625.1 of Muntiacus reevesi. Classification (NCBI taxonomy): domain Eukaryota; kingdom Metazoa; phylum Chordata; class Mammalia; order Artiodactyla; family Cervidae; genus Muntiacus; species Muntiacus reevesi. The sequence continues at coordinate 1,427,832 of NC_089260.1, read as the reverse complement.
GAATATTAAAGGTTCTAAAGTATTATACAAAAACCTGTAGTGTACCTCACACTTAGACTTGCCTATGTATTTTTGTCATATATCTCAGATACTGAAGGAATTCGGTAAGATAAATAGAACTCTAAATAATGTATGTGTTGTTATTGTTGTTCAGTCGCTAATTCATGTCCCAACTCTTTGCGACCCCATGGAAGTAAGATAAGCGTAGAAACCTTATGTTTGTTCTCGGGTACCGTCTTTTTCGTGAGTGGTGAGTAGCGTTTTTTATTTCACATTTTAAGCAGTTTCTTAATAAATTAGTATTTAAAACATGACTTTGCAGAAGGAAGAGTTATTAATCTATATCTTAAGCGTTTGTCCCTTTTCATACTAAGAAGGGTATAACAGAAATTGAGGATCTATTTACTAATCTTAATTAGTTTGAAGACATTAGGCTTCTCTTCTGACAAAATAAGGGAGATTATAAAATTCTACTTGACATGATACAGATGGTAAAAATAAAAGGAATTCAGAGAAGGGGACGATCAGTCCTGTTTGCTGTGAACCAAACAATACTGGAAGTAGGGAGTGGGGCTTGAGAACCATGAATGATAGATTAAGAGTACAGGTCCATCTATGAATTTCTTCTAAGGGAGGAAAGGGGAAAAGACAGAATCCCTATTCTTCTTTATAAAAACGTGAAATTGCATATTTAAAAGTCACTATTTAAAGTGTCAGTTAGTTTACATTACCTATTGGTATGCCTTTTAGCATACCAATCTGTTACAGTTCTAATGGCAGCACAGAACGGTACTGTCTTTATGTGGCCAAATAATTGTTTGACACTACTACTTTATGCAGCTCTTTCACTTTGCTTTTTGACTCCTTAGCACCTCACAATGCAGTTGAGATCCAAGGGATATTAGGAATTGTTGGTTTAAGTGTTTTAAGAGAATATTATTTTCAGATACATTTAGAAAATACAAAATAAAAGCGTTAATATTTTCATGATAGAATTTCTTATTGGTTTTGTTTGTTCAATAAATGTTTATTTAGGTCTTTTACAATATATAAGGTATTGCAGCTACACAAAGGTGCATAAAGTGCATAAAAATCCTTTATTTGAGAAAACTAAATAGGAAGAAGACACACCAAAAAATAAAAGTTGGATATCTGTCTTTTTCAGAAGGGGAAGGAAAGAGAGAACTTTTAACTGGAGGAGTTATAGGAAGCTTCCTAGACGGTGATATTTAAGCTGGGTTTTAAAGAATTGCTGATATTTGAATTGACAGAGAGAAAGTAAAGAAGGACTTTCCAAATGAGAAATACATTATAATACAGAAGCAAGCAGGCACAATCCTGTACCTGAAACAGCATCTAGCTTAGCTTGTCAAATGCATAAAGACGGATGGAGGGGGAAGGTCTCTCGTAGCTGTATAGTTAAAATATAGCTACTGTTTTATTCTGGCTTCTGCTATTTTGAAATAATCACATCATTTAATCAGCACAGCAAATATCTTACTATTCCATGTTTTCATAATTGCTACACATATATCCTGATTTACCAGATTTTTCTTGTTAATGCTTTAAAATGCAAGGGTTAAAATTATGTATATTTTCCTTATATACCATTCATCTATACGGGATTCAGTGCCAGAATTCAGCGTTTTAAATTCTACCTCTGTTTTATTTATTTTTTTTTTTTTTTGCATTTTTTTTTTTTCTTTAAATATTATTTTATTAGTTGGAGGCCAATCACTTTACAACATTTCAGTGGGTTTTGTCATACATTGACATGAATCAGCCATATAGTTACACGTATTCCCCATCCCGATCCCCCCTCCCACCTCCCTCCCCACCCGACTCCTCAGGGTCCTCCCAGTGCACCAGGCCCGAGCACCTGACTCATGTATCCCACCTGGGCTGGTGGTCCGTTTCACCATAGATAGTATACATGCTGTTCTTTCAAAACATCCCACCCTCACGTTCTCCCCCAGAGTTCAAAAGTCTGTTCTGTACTTCTGTGTCTCTTTTTCTGTTTTGCATATAGGGTTATCGCCACCATCTATCTAAATTCCGTATATATGTGTTAGTATACTGAAATGTTCTTTATCTTTCTGGCTTACTTCACTCTGTATAATGGGCTCCAGTTTCATCCATCTCATTAGAACTGATTCAAATGAATTCTTTTTAACGGCTGAGTAATATTCCATGGTGTATATGTACCACAGCTTCCTTATCCATTCATCTGTTGATGGGCATCTGGGTTGCTTCCATGTCCTGGCTATTATAAACAGTGCTGCGATGAACATTGGGGTGCACGTGTCTCTTTCAGATCTGGATTCCTCAGTGTGTATGCCTAGAAGTGGTATTGCTGGGTCATATGGCAGTTCTATTTCCAGTTTTTTAAGAAATCTCCACACTGTTTTCCATAGTGGCTGTACTAGTTTGCATTCCCACCAACAGTGTAAGAGGGTTCCCTTTTCTCCACACCCTCTCCAGCATTTATTGCTTGTAGACTTTTGGATAGCAGCCATCCTGACTGGCATGTAATGGTACCTCATTGTGGTTTTGATTTGCATTTCTCTGATGATGAGTGATGTTGAGCATCTTTTCATGTGTTTGTTAGCCATCTGTATGTCTTCTTTGGAGAAATGTCTGTTTAGTTCTTTGGCCCATTTTTTGATTGGGTCGTTTATTTTTCTGGAATTGAGCTTCAGGAGTTGCTTGTATATTTTTGAGATTAATCCTTTGTCTGTTTCCTCATTTGTTATTATTTTCTCCCAATCTGAGGGCTGTCTTTTCACCTTACTTATAGTTTCCTTTGTTGTGCAAAAGCTTTTAATTTTCATTAGGTCCCATTTGTTTATTTTTGCTTTTATTTCCAATATTCTGGGAGGTGGGTCATAGAAGATCTTGCTGTGATTTATGTCGGAGAGTGTTTTGCCTATGTTCTCCTCTAGGAGTTTTATAGTTTCTGGTCTTACATTTAGATCTTTAATCCATTTTGAGTTTATTTTTGTGTATGGTGTTAGAAAGTGTTTTAGTTTCATTCTTTTACAAGTGGTTGACCAGTTTTCCCAGCACCACTTGTTAAAGAGATTGTCTTTTTTCCATTGTATATCCTTGCCTCCTTTGTCAAAGATGAGGTGTCCATAGGTTCGTGGATTTATCTCTGGGCTTTCTATTCTGTTCCATTGATCTATATTTCTGTCTTTGTGCCAGTACCATACTGACTTGATGACTGTGGCTTTGTAGTAGAGTCTGAAGTCAGGCAGGTTGATTCCTCCAGTTCCATTCTTCTTTCTCAAGATTACTTTGGCTATTCGAGGTTTTTTGTATTTCCATACAAATTGTGAAATTATTTGTTCTAGTTCTGTGAAAAATACCGTTGGTAGCTTGATAGGGATTGCATTGAATCTATAGATTGCTTTGGGTAGAATAGCCATTTTGACAATATTGATTCTTCCAATCCATGAACACGGTATGTTTCTCCATCTGTTTGTGTCCTCTTTGATTTCTTTCATCAGTGTTTTATAGTTTTCTATGTATAGGTCTTTTGTTTCTTTATCTACCTCTGTTTTAAAAGAAAAAAAGTCCAGGTATATCTGGATTAACGGAAGCTCATGATTTAAAAAAAAATACTATCCAAACATTTTACTTGAGGAATCAATTGAAAGAAATGAGAATCTTTACCCTTTGAAAAAAAAACTTACTTGGAGAGACATGATAACCATAGTCAGGTGTTTGAAAGCTTGTGATGGGGAAAAGAATTAATCAAATGAGGACTTCCCTGGTGGCTCAGTGGTAAAGAGTCCTCCTGCCAGTGCAGGAGACACGGGTTCAGTCCCTGATCCGGGAAGATCCCACACGCCTCAGGGGACTACGTCCGTGCACTGCAGCCGTGGAGCCTGTGCCCTGGAGCCTGGGAGCTGCAGCCGTTGAAGCCCACGTGTTCCAGAGCCAGTGCTCCACGAGAGAGACCCCTGCACCCAGAGTAGCCCCTACTCTCCACGCAGCAGTGAAGACCAAGCACGGGCAAAAACAAGCAAATAAACACACATTCAGAAAAGAATCAATTAAATGATAGTTAGCTTTAAAGCCGTGCTTCTCCACTGCCATGCACATCATGTTCAAGTGCAGGTTCTGAATTAGCAAGATTGGGAGTGGAGATGCAGCGTTTCTAACCAATTTCTCGGTGATGCCGATGCCACCGGCCTAGGACCTCATTTTGAATAGCAAGACTAACATGTAGAAGAAAAAATGAGAAGTTAGAGGAAGCACCCCTAAACTCAGATAAAAAAGTCACATGTCATTTCAAGCTGTCTGGTATAGAAATGTGTTCTGCCTTTTGAGTAAGTGAGTTTACCTTAAGTATTAGAAGAGACGAGGCTAGGAAACTATCGGTGGTATTAAAGAGGAAATTACTACATGGGGTATATTGAACTAACAACTTCTTAGGGGCCTCATCTAGTTGTAAAAGTCAGTCTATAATTTTTGAGCAAGAATATCTAAAGTAACTTTTTTATACATTTCCATATCTTCTCGTGTGTCTAAGTTGTTTTTTTATGTAAAGAGACTGTCAGGAGAGGTTGAGTTAACCTTAGTATTTTTATAAAATAAAAGAATTCAGTTATATAAGCAATAGCTTTTGTAATTCTAGCTCATGAGAATGAACACATTATTGCTAAGGTTGGTTGGATGATTTTTACACAAAATATTAGTTTGGTAGGCATTTAATTATGGACAGTTTTCTTTTTAATGCAATAAAGCTAAATATGTTGTATTCAGATACATGTAAACTCTTACCTAATTTGGTCTCAAAGATCTTATGCAAAATTCAGTTTTCTGAGCTTGGTAGTGAAATAATTTTAAGCAATTACTTAACTGATTTTAATCAATGTCTCCAATTAGAAAATGAAGTAATTAGACTAAATGTTCTCTAAAAATATTCACTTTTAGCTCTTAAGTTTCTTATTCTTTTTGTTGTGCTTCTTCATAAATCCTGAAGTCATACCATCAGAAGCCACCAGATTCTAACCTTCTTTTAACTCTTAAGACTTGGTATTACATTTTGCTGTCTAAGCTTATTTTCTCATGAAAGTAGGAATATCTGTTGAAAACTAAAATCCACCTCAAATTTGAGAGTTCTATTGTATTATTTATCTACAACAGTGGATAGAAGTTTGTTCTGATTCTCTTAACAGTTTCATTGTTTTTTTCCTTCTAATTGCATAGCTCTTACAAATAAATTCATTATTTTTGAATACTTACTCTGTGCTGTGCTAATTGGTTCAGATTCTGTACAGTTCTGGAACTTGTCATCTACTTTTTGGTGAAACAGAAGACTGCTTGGTTAAACAGATAATGCTAATAAGACCGTGTAGAAGTCCTGTGACAGGGATCTCTTCAAGGTGGTGTGGTAATGCATATAAGAGCACTGAACCTAGTAGAGTGTAGAGGAAAGGGATTTAGTTGGAGAAGATTGTTTGAGGAGACATTAGATGAACTGAGACACGAAGGCTAAGTATGAGTTGGCTAAGTGAAGGGGGGGAGGGTGGGCCAGGATAATAGCGGCAAGCATGAAACAACCCCGATGGACATGAGGATGTACTATTTCTGAAGTGTCAAATAAGGAAGGCAGTTAAAGTTTGAATGTACGCAGGCACTTATGTGAACACCAAGACCTCAGCTTTGTTCCCTCTTGTGAGAGGAGGCTCAGGTGGTTTGACATAAAACATTTGTTCTGGAAGCATTTCATGTTAGAAGGAATAAAACTGAAGGTCGGGACACAAATGAACTAAAAGTAACCAGGTGACACATGATCAAGGTGTAAACCAGGCCCCAAAACCAGGCCCACACATCCGCCACAGTTACGGAAGCGGAGCCCTTCCGCTTCACACCCACCAGCCCAGTTCCTGCACCTCAACCCTCACTGCCACCAGCCTTGAGAATCCCTATCCTCAAGGCTATAGTTAATGTCAAATTTTGTTATTTTCATTTTACTGAATACCGAGATTACTGAAGAGAAGTAGTAATAATAAAACATTTCTATCTGAAATCCCTCATTAACTTTTTCATGCAGTGACTTTTTGTGCTTAATTTGGTTTTGACAGAATTAGTATCTAGAATTTTATTTCATTTTTTACTTAGCTCTTTATTGACCTTTTAATGAATTGTAGGCATTACTTTTAGCTCTTTTTTTTAACATAAATTTTGAGATAAAGAGCACAGTTGTTCAGTTCAGTCGCTCAGTCGTGTCCGACTCTGTGACCCCATGGACTGCAGCACGCCAGGCCTCCCTGTCCATCACCAACTCCCGGAGTTCACTCAAACTCATATCCATCGAGGCAGTGATGCCATCCAACCATCTCATCCTCTGTCATCCCCTTCTCCTCCTGCCTTCAATCTTTCCCAGCATCAGGGTCTTTGCAAATGAGTCAGCTCTTCACATCAGGTGGCCAAAGTACTGGAGTTTCAGCATCAACATCAGTCCTTCTAATGAACAGCCAGGACTGATCTCCTTTAGGATGGACTGGTTGGATCTCCTTGCAGTCCAAGGGACTCTCAAGAGTCTTCTCCAGCACCACAGTTCAAAAGCATCAATTCTTCTGTGCTCAGCTTTCTTTATAGTCCAACTCTCACATCCATACTTGACTACTGACTGGTCTGTTAGAAAACTGGCATGTAAACAAACACCCATGAAAGAAAAAAAGATATGAAATACAAGGTGAAGATTCACTGAGTGAAATAGTTTTTTAAGAAGTTTGAAAATTACAGTGAAACTCTTTTGAAGGAAACTTTTTCAGGAGACTCGAAGAGTCTAAGTTACAGGGCAGGTTTGCTCTGATAAAAGCGATGCTGAAGAATACCATCTCTGGTTTCCTTACGTTGGGCACGTTAAGTCAATAATTGATCACAATTTTAAAATAGGGATTTCCCAACCACTCTAAAAAGTCAACTCTACATACCAAAGAGAGCAGAAAGGTAGTCTTTTCTTACCTTTCAATTCCAGATTATTGGATTTTCTCTTGTCCTGATATTTTTCTTACCGTTATTATCATGGTCAAATGAAAAGTATTAAGTATTGAATACAGAAGAGAGATTAGGGGTTATATTGAAGTTATCAGTGAACAAGTAAATAAAACTTTTTTAAAAGAATTGACTTTTATTTAATGTCAGGGAATGTTTGACGGGAGGATTCCTACGTGCTGTCTCTCATGAGTCCTCTGTCCCTCTTCAAGCGGAACAGCACGCTGCTCCCAGGGACTGAGGTCACTGTGTGAGGCAGGCTTGGGTCTCCTTTAGTCAACATTCTCTTTAGGACAAAACTGCTTAGTCTTGTTCACCTTTCTTGAGATATGGATTGCCTCCTGACCTTGTGACTAACATTACCCCTTGTTCCCTTGGTAACGGTTGCTGTACGTTTGGTTTTCTGATCTCTATCATTCCCGAAAGAAGTTTCTTGTACTGCAGCCTGTATATACTCATAGGAAAATCATTTAAGCACCTTTGCTTCATCAGAGCTTAGGTCCCCGGGTCTTTTCTCTCTCTCTCTCTCTCTCTTTTACTTTCTTATCGTCGACTCCGTACCACCAGGTTCCGGTCCATTAAAGGACTCCAACAATTTAATCCATAGGTCATTTAATAGTATAGACTCTTTGGTACTTATGCTTTATTTGAATTTAATTGATTTGTTTATAAATCATACATTGATAATATATAAGAAATCGCTAAGCAGGCCATAGCACATATAAGCAATCAAGTGTTTATCAAATCTAAGTAAAGTTCTCTAGTCAGTGATTCTCAGGAAGGGGTAAGAGCTTGACTTTCTAGACAGGAAAAAAGGATCAGAATTTTTGATAAAGCAATTGTTTTCTCAAACACTACTCTGACATTCTCGTCTGCCCCTTTTCTTGGATAAGAAAAAAAGCTTGAGAGTATTAACTTTCTTCCTCCATCAACTGAGTCCTGTTGAAACAGAAGAAATGTATTGAACCCCTTAAAAAAGTGTTTTGTAAATTAAAATTGTGATGCCAGTCTTAAATTTCATTCTTATGCCATAGATTAAACAAAGTGGGATATAGAATATAACCTTAGAATTATAGTGGAAAAAAAATTAGAGAATCCGTTGGACTTCATTTGAGTAGAACTCTTGTTGTTTAATCGCTAAGTCGTGTCCAGCTGTTTGCAACCCCAGGCTCCTCTGTCCAGGGGATTTCCTAGGCAAGAATATTGGAATGGATTGTCATTTCCTTCTCCAGGGGATCTTTCTGACGGTCTCCTGTATTGTAGACAAGTTCTTTATTGCTGAGCCACTGGGGAAGCCCAGTCATACTTTAAAGATCCACAGCTTTAACACACACACAGAGCTGTCTCTCTCAGTCCCGAATTACTTTTTAGAAAGAGGAATGTTGTATAACAAGGAAGTTCAGTTTTTAATAATATCATATTATTTCATTATTTTGAAATTTTTGGTAATTCATAAATGGAATGGTCAGAATTCTCTTGAACTCTCTAGAGAAAATATTTAAGTAAATTATAATAAACATAATCACAAGAAAAATCTTTTAATTTGTAATTACTTTAGAATCATCTCCTGAAGAGGAAACAATGATATATAAATTAGAAATTGTATTTCTTCATAACAAGATAGTGACTTTTTTAGACTAGTTCAAATTCACATTTCTCTGAAAGTAATACTATACTGTTCACCATTTAAGTTGATCTCTTGTACCATTATTCAGATTTATGTTTTATGTCATATAGACTATGTAACAAATTCAGAATCTCTATTTGTTCATAGGATCTTAGAAATAACCTAAAATCTTTGTATCTTCTATCAATTTTATATTTGTATTTTGTTACTTGTGTGAAAAAACATAAGCCATCTTGCTCATTTTCTTGCTTATCAGAAGAACCAACTTGCTTAAAACACCATAGCTTCGGAATAACTTTTGCTCTCTGCTGTCTTTTGTAAACTTATTTGTACCCCAGCTATTTTTTTTTCCTTTGAAAGCCTTGCAGTGAGAGACTTTCTTTGTCTGGATGATCCACCAGGTCCATTTGATAGCTTAGAAGAAAGCAGGGTAAGTGCTGTATTATGTATCACATGAAAAGAGGAACAAATAATACCATACAGTAACTACATTGTTTCTTGAATGGAATAGCAAACAGCAAAATTATAATTTCAGACTGGTAGTTTTGCACAGAAAGCTTTTAATGTTTGAGTCAAAGCTTTCTTTCATTGAAATACATGGACCTAGTTCAGTGAAAAAAGTAAAATTTCGTACATATCATATAGTCAGTGAAAATTAAATCCTATGCTGTCTGTGTTTTTACCATTTCAGAAAGAAAAAAAAAATTACTTGGAAATTTATTTTACATTCAAAAGTAATATGTGTATGTTGAATTTTCTTCCATCCAAGTATCAAAGTAAGGAAACTACATTTTTTAAAATCAAATTTAAAAAACTAATCTCAGAAGTTGAAGTTACTGTCTTGTTATCAGTTCAGCTCAAGCTCGATGCCACTCAGATTACCCTAATTGACGTCTAAAGTGGCCTATTTCTTGAAGAAATTGGCTAGATTCACAGATTTGGTAATAATAGGTTAGCTAGGATTTTATGCAAATTTTCCCCCAAATGTTTAATGACTTTTAAGTGGAACAGATTTAATTGTTAATGTTTTCAGTTAAACTGAGTCAGTTCTTTGTGTTAGAAGAATGCCGTAGCTTTTTTTTAAAAACAGCTTTATTGAAGTAAAATTTTCATCCATAAAATTTGTTATTTGCTATTTCATTTAAATGTACAATTTAATAACTTTTAGTAAATTTGTAGAGCTGTGCCTTCATTAACATACTCCAATTTTAGAAATCTCCACGACCTCAAAAAAAAATCCTACAAGCCATTTTGCGGTCATTCCCCAGTGCCAGCCTCAGATGACTCCTGTTCTGCTCTCAGTCTCTGCGAATTTCTTTTCTGGCTATTTCATATAGGTAGAATCATATCATGTGTATACAGTACTTCCCCAGTGGCTCACTGGTAAAGAATCTGCTTGCAATGCAAGAGACACAGGTTTGATCCCTGAATGGGGAAGATCCTCTGGAGGAGGGCATAGCAACCCATTCCAGTATTCTTGCTTGGAGAATCCCATGGACAGAGGAGCCTGGCAGCCACAGTCTACAGGGTTACAAAGAATTGGACGCTGCTGAAGCAATGTAGCACACACACGTGTATATAAACATGTATCAGTTCAGTTCAGTCGCTCAGTCGTGTCCGACTCTGCAACCCCCTGGACTGCAGCACGCCAGGCTTCCCTGTCCATCACCAGCTCATGTGCGTGTAAAATGTATGTGTCTATATAAATACATAGTACCATATGTACAATATGCATAGCCTATTAAAAAACAGATAATTAAATCTCACATAATGTTTTTGAGCATCACCCATGTTACATGTGCAGATGATGTGCTCAGTCTCTCAGTCATGTCCCAACTCTTCACGACGCCATGGACTGTAGCCCGCCGGGTTCCTCTGTCCATGGATTTTTCAGGCAGAAATACTGGAGCAGGTAGCCATTTTCTACTCCAGGGATCTTCCCAACCCAGGGATTGAACCCAGGTCTCTTGCATCTCCTGCATTGGCAGGCAAGTTCTTTACCACTAATACCACCTGGGAAGCCCATCCATGTAACAGTCTCAGTATTTCGTTACTTTTTGTTACTGAATGGTTTTCCGTTATATACATATACCACCTTTTGTTTATCCAGTCACCAGCTGAGGGATATTTGGATTATTTCCAGCTTTGTACTGTTATGAATAATGCAGCTTTGAACAATTTCAAGGAGACTTTATGTGGACATATGTTTTCTTTTCTCTTAGGTTGGTTCCTGAGAGTAGAGTATCTGGTTATGTGGCAAATTATGTTTGCCATATAACCAAACATTTATGTTAACTTTTTTTTTAAAAAGCAGAATTTTCTCAAGTGGCTATATCATTTTATGTTCCCACTTGTCATGTATGAGAGTTCCAGTTTCTCCAGATTCTCACAGACATTAGATATTATCTGTCTTTTGGATTGTAGCCTTTCTTGTAGATATGTCATGGTATTTCATTAAACTTTTAATTTTATTTCCATAATGATTTTCATGTTAATCGCTTTTTCATGTGCTCTTTATGCCATTTGTATGTTTTCCTTGATGAAGCTTTTTGCTTATTTTTTTAGTTGGATTGTTTGTCTTACTGAGTTGTGAGAATTCTTTAAATACAAGTCCTTTATCAAATACGTGTTTTTCGTATGTTTTCTCATAGTCTGTATGTCTCTTTTTATCTTCTTAATGGTATATTTTGAAGTCCTAATGTTTTTAATTATTAAATTCATTTTATCACTTTTCTATTTTGGCTTATGCTTTTGGTATCGTATCACAAGAACTCTGCCAAACATGACCACAAGTATTTTCTCCTAATTTTTTTTCTAGAAGCTTTATAGTTTTAACTCTTACATCCAGCCTGAGCTAATTTTGTATAAGGTGTGGTGAAGTAATGATCTTGAGTTTCTATAAATATTTAACTGTCAGTGCTCTGTGTTGTTATATTGGCATCTTTATCAAAAGTCAAGTGAATGTAAAGAACAGGGGTTCACTTCTGGACTCTCTTCTTTCATTGATCTCATTAGTTATCCTTATGCTGCCAGGACTGCACAGCAGAAATGAGTAAATGACAAACACATACGAGATGTTAGGGAGGAGGAGAAGAGGGAAGTGGAAAAGACTGGGCTGCCTGGGTCGCAGAAAGCAGTGAAATGCCGTGATCTAAGAGGCCTGCCTGGTGGATTTGGTGATTACGGATTAGGAGGTAGAGCAGATGTTCCCTTGGGAGTGCATTCTAACCTACTGTTGGTCCGTCTAATTGAAGAGGACCAGTAGGCATATGAATGACAACTACGTACTCAGGAAAGGTCTGGGCTGGAGATTAACGGGAAAAAAATGGAAGTTGATAGCAAATAGCATAGGTTATAGTTGAAGTGCTAACAGTAATTGCCCAAGGACATCATATAGAGCAAGAGAATATATAATCAAGGACAAAACTGTGAATGCCCATGTGTAAAGAACAAGTGAAAATCTCACTGTAAAGTTAGGGGAATCACAGGGTTTCACAGAGGCCAATAATTTTTTTTTTTTTACTTAACTTTTTTAAGTGTAGTGACATGCTGTGTAGTTGAGAAAAGCAGCATTTTGGATTTGACAGTTAGAAGTCATTATTAGCATTTGCCTGGGCACAGTTAATATAGAAAAAAGTAAAACTATTAGTGAACTTAGCCATGGATAGGGATGGGAGGGAGGGGATAAATTTGAATGATAAAAAGTTTTTCTGTGGAAATCTTTTTTTATTTTGAAAAGAAGAAAATGAGTTAGTAGCTATAGAGACTCGTATCAGAAGAGTGGTGAAAATGGCTGTTTTTCAGTGGAGAGATTTTTAGAGTTTGCTTAATCAGTTTGTCAAGTTGATTAAATAAACTTAAGAGCCAAAAGAGAGGAGCAAGTTGAAAATTTAAGAGAGAGTGTATGGGACAGGACAGACTTCCAGAGGAGATGGGGCTTCACTTGAAGAGGCACATTTTCCCGAGGACAGGAACGGGATACAAATGTAGTGAGGATTCTGGGAGGGGAGCATTTTTTTCTGGGATGGAAATAAAGATCATCTGCTGGGCTTGGGATAACCAGGAGTAACATACTATAGGGAGTTTGCAAGAATGAAGGATTCAAACAGTCACACAGGAGACAGGGGATGATAGGTAACAAGAGGTCATTTAAAGAATTGATCAGCAATACTGAAAATCTCAGTGTGGTGAGTGACCCAGATTTTTTTATGACATCATTCTTCATGTCAGTATGGTTTTAATTTTTATTTCAGTAGTTTAACTTCCTGGTATAAAGGGTAAAATGTCCTTGCATGAATATAGTGAAAGGAGAAGCAAGGGAAAATAATATTGAGGGCACTATGAAGGAAATTCTGATTATCAGATATGTCTTCTGAGCTGACACAAATGGAGTCAATAACCACAGTTGGTTTCTGTTTTGTTTTTTCAGTATAATCATCTCAGACTGGGCAAAAGCAGACGGAGGAGAATAGAAACTAAAACAGTGGTTATTAGTAATTTTTTCCCAGTTGTACACTGGAGACATATCACATATGCATTTCTGGCACCCTGACTTACTATTTAATAATTCTCAGGAAAAGAGACTTGTGTTTATTTATGATTTCCCCAGTAAGTGAGATCTAAGGTAGCAGAGACCTGAAAAGATGAGAGTGGAGAACAAGTCACCTGGGTTGTATCCATATTGTTTTGATTATCTGTGTCCGTGAACTCTTCAGTTACACTCTAGAGAGTGTACTGCATAAGTAGTTAATGTTATTCTCTTTCTGCATGTGGTTTTTATTTGCTGTTTATTTTTAAGGCTTTCTGTGAAACTTTAGAAGAGACAAACTACCGTTTTCAAAAAGAACTACTTGAAAAACAAAAAGAGTTGGAATCACTGAAGAAGCTGCTCAGTGAGAAGCAGCTTCTTATAGACGCTCTAGAAAACAGAGTCAGGTATGTGCTGTGGGCTGCACTTTCAGTCCAAGTTCAGCTCAGTACTCTGTACTAAATACCTTCTGTGCATTAATATAACTTAGGAAATTTCTGACTCCAAAGTCTTAGACTCATGGTGTACATCCTCATAGATGGGGAGAATTGTTGTCTGATCATTTAGAAGGCTGAAATTTGAAGGATAGGAAATACCAGGAAAATAAAGCTGTAGCTGTTCACCAAGGCAAACATTATTTATTTTAACCTATTTAAATGATATGTTTGTTTCTAGTCATTTATACCAGCTTTTCACATATTGATACTTCTAGTTTGCCTTCTTGTCAGCATATATCAAATTGATGTTAAAATCATTTTAAATTAATCATAAGTACTGATTTCACTGTTGACACTTAGAGTCAGCAGTTTATTAAGTATATGACTCCACTTAGAGCGGCTAAAAGCTGCTAAAGCTACATGCATCGACAACAATAAATATATACCTATTTTATTCATAGAAAACAACTTATTACTGTACTTTACCGCTAGGACACTATCTTTGAAACCTGAAGAATCCCTGCTCACATCAGGAACAGAAGCTAGACAGACCCTAAAGGTGGAGCCCTCTGCGCTTGAGGTTGATCAGGGTGTCCCGGATGAAGAATCTAGGTATACAATGTTTGGTTTACTGTGGCCTAATCATCTGAGTAATTGGCGGGAAATAGTCATGCTCTATGGAGTATGTTTTTATGAATTCAGTATCATTGTATCATGAATCTGATGAGCAAACACAGGGAAACTCTACATATTCTAGACTGTCCCTAAAAGTGAGTCTTTGGCATCCAAGGTCTACATTTTATTACTCATTTTGAAGATATGTCTGAATTAACAGGGGTGTGACTCAGTTATTTCACTAATTTTGTAACCTTGACAAATCACTTTAATCTCTCTCAGCGTCAGTCTTCTCCATGCAAAAAGTGGGGCACTGTAACAGCATCTACCCTGTCTACATAATAGGAGTGATGGATAGATAGTATATTTGAACACACATAGAATTTTTATTGCATATAAGTCCAAGGTCATCATTAATACTTCAGTGATGGTCGTTAAGCTATAACTATGAGAACAAATTTTATGTTGGTAAAGGTCATTACAAACTAGATTTTTATTGAAAAACAGTAGTTCAGAAAGCTAAAAGAGTTAAAAATCATCCCCAGAGGTGTTATCTGGCAATGACAACTTTATTAAATTTCTTATTGAATATTTAGATATTCTTTTTTATTGAGTATTTTTCCATTAAATATTCTTTACATGAGCTAAAAAAAATTATAAGGTAATAGGTGAAGTAGTGTGCATCTTGTGTCTTCATTGTGTTTCTCTTTTTTTGCAGAGCTGATAATAAGCAATACTCAAGTTTTAGTGAACCTAAAAATTCCATATCAGACATAGAAGTAGCAGAAGTGGCGTATAACGCAGAAGACTAATGCAGCTCCCGCGGTTCCTTCCGTTTTTACGTTCCTGTGGATTTAGAATAGAGTGACAGATATTTAAAAAGAAAAAAAGGGACTGAAGCATCGACATTAAACAGCCAGATTGCACATGTATAAAGTTTACATAAAGGAAAATTTAAGTTATTGGTGTAGGAAATATATTCACTGTTGCTTTAAATTGTCTTTTAGACAAACTTTGTATTTAATACACTAAAAAAAATCTAGTTAAGACTTCTGTCATCAAGGCCCACATCCTTAAATACTGTACATAAATTATTTTGGTACTTTGCCAATATATTGATCCAGACTAACATGGGTGAGCACACTTTGTGTGTATGTGTTTAAATCACTAGTTGTATTAGTTAAGTAGACATAAATTGCATGTTGCTATCTGTTGAATGTATACTTCCTTGTGTCTCTGACCTGATATATTTTTATTAATGATTTATTTAAATGAGTGGTAAAGATGAGTTTTAAATATTGACATGTTTATCATCTCTAAATGAAAGTTGCTTATTTGGAATGTTACTATTTACAAGAAGAAAACTTTCTAATACCAAAGCAAAACTCTGAAAGAGCTGTAATATCATAGCTAAAGTGATAAAATAGCTTTGATTTGAAAAGCAAATTCATTAATATCCAAATACTATAATAAGTGTACCAGTGTATTATATAAGTTACACTTATTTATTTTCCATGTAATCTTTATCTTAAACCTCTACCTATAGAATTAATGGGTTTGCCTTTTTCAGAACACTACCTCTTTTAGCTAATCAGGGCATACTCTTTTGAAAACACAGATTCTAAGCAAATAGGCAGTTATATAGAAAAATAAAAGAGAAAAAGCCATATATCCTGCAGAGTTCCTATATCAACTGGCTTTGCGATTTTATTTCTGTATATGTAAACATGTTGCTATAATGTATTGATGCTGATTTTCTTCTTAATATATTTAGCTAAATGATGCACTTTATGATAATTAAACTCCTTTGTGCCAAGTTTAATTGGTGAATTTCTTTAGTAACTGGAGTTAGGAAAAAGAATTGTATAGTGCCTTCACTATTTCACCTTTTACAAACGTCTCCTAGAGTCCTGTGAGTCTGCTTTATGAAAAAGATGTTTATTTCAGCTTTGCATATAGTTGTTGAAAGTGCCTTGTTTCGTTTTATAGTATGAAGTTACTCATTTTATTTTTTATTTCTACTGTTTTGCATATTGCTGTTAATAAGCATGGTAATCATTCTAGCATTTTGAAATTCCAGTTGGTTTATTGAACTGCATATGCTTTTTAAAAACTGAAAGAAACTTACTGGGGAATTAGAATAACAATCTCCATTTTTTCCCTCCTCTAAAATTTATCAGTGTCTTGATATACAGCATATTAAGATGCGATTGTTTAAAATCCATCTGACGTAGATAAACAGATACAATGGCTGTTGTTAGTCTTTGACCTGAAAAGGAGACTGCTTTTTACCAAAGTACCAAAACTTTTTTAACGTTTTCATCAAAATGGACAGGTATGCTTTATCTCAGAATATTTTCAACAAATTGTATTAGAAATATGTTTGCTATCCTGGGAAACAAAGAGTATAATAAAATGATCTACTCGTTCATTTCAAAATGTTTAAAAAGGCTTAAAGAGAACAATCATTTAAATTAATATCGTTTTTAGTCTAATAAAACATAATAAATTCTAGGTATTATAGTGCTACATATATGTCTGTTTTAAAGTGAACCATACACTTTCAAAATCTGGCCTTTCAGAAGATTGTATTTAAAACTTAAATGGGTGAAGAAAAACTCTTGTTAATTAGAGAAATCACTATTATTTATATATATTTAGAATTTTTTTTTTTACTTTTAAATACATTTTTTTACTTTTTTTACTTTTAAATAAATTTTTCCCAGTATTATATTCATTTAATAAATTATTTTTTCAGTAAATAGTAGCTGTCTTGTCAGATCATGAATGCCATTTTTCCCCTCCAGTTTCTGTGTTCTTCTTCTTGTCCCTTACAGTTATTGTAAACTGAATTGTAGTGGACTGTAGTGACTAACCCAGCAGGTATTTGCAGTCCTCTTCTTCGCCACCTCCAAAATAAGAATTGGGGAAGCTTGTTTTCTCAGCTCCCTTGCAGCCAGGTTTGAGCCTGTGACATATTTAGTCAGTGACACAAATGGACATTTTCTGATTAGCTGCATCTGCTGCATTTCACAGATGGGGACTGAGTGTGATTTTCTTTTTAAGTTTATACTTTATGTTACTGATCATTTTAAGTTTCTGAATAGGTGCGGTGCACTTCAAATGTAACCAATATTAATATAAAATTTGAACATAACTGAAAGAGAAAACATTTCTGTGAATAGTTTTTTAACCTTTTGAAAATTAAGTCTATGTATAAGAAAGACAACCATAAAATTCAGCATTTAGAATGTGTTCTATCTCCTAAACTTAGATTAGCCATTTAAAGCACATGTATTTAGAAAACCATGGTTGATCAACAAATGTTTTATTTAAAGGAAGAAAACATGGTCCTGAGGTAAATCATGTAGTTACTGCACATGCCTGTGAGATTAGAAGGGAACAGTGGCCTTAGGTCTAAGAATAATTAATCTGGTTTTGAAATGGGTTTTTATTACTTCCAGTGATATTAAAACAAGTTTGTATTCCCAACTAGTAAAGAAAGGAATCTAAATTTTCTGGGAGTTTTTCAAAGAGCTACGTATTTGGTCCACATTTTGATTCTTCATAGAAGCAGCTTTGTTCCGTTGCTGTTTGTTTCTATGCTGTTGGCTTGTACTGGCAAAAATGGTCATCAGAACTTGTAATTTCAATACATGTGTGTTTAAAACTGATGTCTTCTCTGTCACATTGTGTAGTACCCTTTATGAGAACTCATGGGAGAAAATTCTCTTAGGTCTCAGTTCCAGTAAACCTGTGCTTCTCCTGAACAAGTGATTCATTTTTATCTTAAAGACTGTATCACTGTCTATTTTTGTTTTCTGGGCAGCTCTAAGCCAAATTGTGGTTCACCTATAGCTACTGTACAGAACCTTATGAGTTACGCTTTTGTGTAGTAAATATGGTGTTGTTTTCCTCTCATTTTCTCTTAACTCCAGTTTTCTTCACTATTTAGCTTATTCAATTAGAGCAGATTTTTTTTTTTTTTTTTTTTTTTTTTTGGTAAATTAAAAGCTTTTAGACGGTTAGAAAACCCCATTATACAGTTACAGATGTAAGGCAAAATAGTCATTAAACCAAGTTAAAATCAAAATGAAAAGTCACATTATGTCCATAGTTACATCAGTCCATCTTAAGGTTGTTAGATGTCATCAGTTTAAGAAGAGGCATCACATGCGATTGTTGAAGGTATTTGCAGACTTCCTTTCCTTGAAGTGGAGATGTCCACCACGGGAAGCCTTCCACTGATGAAGAGGGGAGTGCTCCGCAGACCTAGCAGTTAGACTGATTGTGGAATGCAGCATAGGAGTGAGCCCAGGACAGGAAGCATTGTCTTGAGGATCAAATGGCAGACTCAGGATTTCTGGAGTCAGCAGAAGTAGGCTCACATAGATTATCAGGCCCATCTTGTCCTGAAGGATCCCGGACGAGCCCCCAAGATGAAAGGTTGTTGCTGAATGAGACGCAGAATTCTTGGCCTCCAGAGGAGATGAATTCAATCCGGGGCCAGAGACGAGGCTGGATCACTCAGAGCTTTTGTGTAATAAAGTTTTATTAAAGTATAGAGGAGATAGAGAAAGCTTCTGACATAGGCATCAGAAGGGGGCAAAAGTGTACCCCGAGCAGATGTATTTTTGTTCCAGTAAAGTCTCAGATCTGAATATTTTAGACTACGTTAGATAAGAACTTGCCGTAGCCTGCACTGAAGCAATCACTGCACCCTTAAGTGATACCAGTAACTAGACAGATTACTTTAAACGGTGCCTTTAAGTAAAGTCAGTGAACACGAGTGCAGACTTAGAACTGCTGTCTGTTGGCAGCTGTTGGTAGCTTCTTGGCCAGAGCACAGTATCAGTAAACCAGTTATGATTTTAACCGTTGCCTCAAATTAGAGCAGATGCTACTTACCGTTTTGGTATTTATCACTGACAGAAAAGTGATAAATATCAGAAAGTGACAAGAGTGATCTTTTCCATAAGATGTTACAGAAAAACCTGAACGAAATTTTTGGCCAACCCAATAGAACAGTGTTCTGTTATCTCCGGATAAAACAAATAATTAAAAATACAGTCAATGTATACTCAGTAGATGAAAGGTAGCATTTTAGATACAGGGAAGATTAGGTGTAGACTTCACATGTCCTAGTGTAATGTTTGCAACCCAGCTAATTGTACTCAGAGTTACTGATGTTAGTACCTGAAATCCTTTGCAGCAGTGTGAAACACAAAACCCATCTTGGGGTGATTAAGCTCATGAGCGGAGAAGTCAAGAATGACCTGATCCGCCAGTCTGGTTTTCCAGTTCCCTATGTAACAAACATGTAATGACTAACCCAACAGGTATTTCCGTTTGTCTTCTTCGCCACCTCCAAAATAAGAATTGGAGAAACTTGTCTCAGCTCCCCTTGCAGCTCGGTTTGAGCCTGTGACACATACAGCCAGTGACACACATGGGCATTTGCTGGTAGCTTCTGGGAGATGCCTCGCTTTTCCTGTAAGAAGGTAAACGCGTTGCCGACCTCTCCTCTCCAGCTTCCTTTGACCTCAGGTGCTATCCAGAGCTATCACAACAACCACGTTGCAAACGAAGTGTGTGACAAGAGTGGGGGAAGAGGGAGAGAATCACAGAGACTCCAGCTACCTGTCAATCCACCCCGAGCTGTAGCTGTTTGTTAATTATGCCAAGATAAAAGTTATCTTAAATCTGGATTGTAGGTTGTAAGCTTCAGGAGAAACTAAGAGGCCTTCCTGTGATGATACTGTATATCACCAAAGGAAAAAAGGAGAAAAAAGTTTTGAAAGCTAGAGGGAAAATAAGAAATCTATTAGACATATCAAAGGTCACTTTACATTTGACGCTCCTTTTGACAAATATGAATGAAAAGATCTATTATTCGATGTATAGATATTAGTCTGGTCAGGTAACCAACAGCACCACAGACTGATGGCTGAAACAGTGAATGCACAGTGGAGGCGGGACGCCAAGGTCTGGGGGCCAGCAGGGCTGGTGTCTGATGAAGACTCCCTGGGGCTGCAGTCAGCGGCTTTCTCATGGTGGCCTCAGGCGGCCCTTCCTCAGGGTGTGTCGCAAGTACACTAGTCCTGTTGGGTCAGAGCCCTACCCTTGTGACCTCGTTAACCTTAATTACGCCCTGGTGAGTTTGCATGCCTGTGTGTGCTCAGTCCTGTCTGACTCTGCACACCCCTGGACTGTAGCCCACCAGGCTCCTCTGTCCATGGGATTTCCCGGGCAAGAATACTGGAGTGCATTGCCGCTCTCTGCTCCAGGGGATCTTCCCAATCCAGGGATCGAACCCACGGCTCCTGCACTGCAGGTGGATTCTTTGCTACTGAGCCACTTCAGAAGCCAGAGGCTCCATTTACAAACACAGCCAACACTCGGGAGGTGGGACTTCAATGTATCAATCTGGGGAGAACAGGAACATTCAGTCCCTAACAGCATGGAATGAATGTGACATCATTAAATGTCTACAAAGATTTTTCTTCATTCAAAAGGAGAGAGACTGAACAACCACCACCAGCCTATTCTTTCATTTGTTCATTCAGCAGCACTTGAGTATCTACTGTGTATCTGCTCTGGGTTATAAAAGTCGTTGAGAAGTATGTGATCCCTTCCAGGAGTTCAGAGTGAGTGGATGTTTCTGTGATCTGTAGCAGCATGATGTAAACTGGCAATAGAGAGATTCGTGATGAACTATGGAAATGAGAGGACTGGAAAGGGGCAAACAGTGACAAGCAGCAGAAGTCCAGGCTTTAGCTGCTTTTCAAAGCGGAACGCAAGGGCCCAGCTAGCAGAAAGTCAGCTCCAGCTGGCGGGGTCCAGCCCCAACAGGACCAGGAATTCCCGAGGGATGAGTGGCGTCGGCGAGGAAGGAGACAGACACATACAGAAGGTTGCGTAGAAGAGGTAGCTTTTTTTATTTCTAGGAAGCTCAGTTTTTATAGAATAAATGTTACCTCCCCCTTAAGTCACCACATACTACATCAGATACTGGTTTCGTGCTCCTGTCAGTATTTTTCTTTCCCATGTTTTTCCCCTCTGCATTCATCTAGAACATTTCCAATTACAGGGTTTTTTCTTAAATGTCCCGTACATAGGCTTCTTGCCTCAATGGCCTAACATTTTCACTCTAACAAAAACAATCTTCTACAAATCTCAGGTACAGTGTAAATTCTTTGGACAATAAAACATGGGAAGGGTCACGGTAACAGGTTTGACATTTCTGAGAATAATACCATGAGAAAAACCTGATATTTTTCTTTACCTGAAACCACAAAATCTCAATTTACAATGATTAACTATCAAGTAGCAAAAACACCTCTAAAGCATCAAAACACCTCTATTAATAGTGAGATAATGGCAGTGAAGCTGGTTAATATAAATCTTCTATTGCAATCCTATGTACACCATTTCCTAACTCTATAAAAATACACATAATCTTCCATGTTGTTTAAAGAAAGGGAAACAATGAACAAATGGCAGCAAGGAAATAGCAATAATGAAAACCCTCTCAACCAAGGATCAAGTAAACTGAAGCAGTATATCTACTTCTAAATCTAAATGCCTCTACTCTTTTCTATTCTAGAACATTATAATCTTTTAAACAAGCAAACTATACCTGTGGCCTTTTTATTTTATTTTATTTTATTTGACTTGATGTTTGTGGTCGTGTCCTGAGCCAGAGCAATCATGAGCATTTCCAAAAGGCCTTGAACTTTTCCAGGGAGGCCTTATTACTATATATTATATTTCCAAAAATTAATAGAAAGCCCAACAACAGTTAAGACAGAAAGAAGAAACAGACACACCGGGCCCCGGGACAGCCTCGAGGGGAAGAGCTGCCTTGCAGGTTCCTCTCATCCCATGACCTTGTCACGGACTGGGCGCATCCGGGCGGCTCCCGACATCCAGCCTACTCAAGACACAAGTATTATTAGCCCTAATTCTCCCTCCCTCTTCCCATGCCTTAGATACAGCTACAAAATGCAAAAGTCCGCTTCCCTGATGTAACAGATCGGAGACCCAGACTGTGATACACACGGTAAATGTTTTAATGTAGGGCACATACTGTATATTCATTTACCAGTTTTCTGTCAGCAGTTGGTATAGTTTCACTAGATTGAGAGTTTCTGGTTCTCGCTCTTGATAAGCCACACCCCTAGCGCTTTGCTTGAATCTCAGACATACGCCAGATCCTAACTGGCTCTTCTCCTCCAAGTCTTAGGTTAAATGTTACCTCTTCAGGCAACCTAAAATAGTCCTCAAAACAGTCACTTCGATTTCAGTTTTCTTATTTTGTTATTATCTGTTCCACTTGCCCACCTCCCCAAAGCCTGCCCCCAAAGGCAAAGCTTTGCCTATTTTCCACTAATCCCCGCCTGCCCCACAACTACCAAGCTTAGAAAGAAATGGCAGATGCTCACAATATTTATTGAATAACCTAAGTTAGGAAAATAGTAGAGAAAATAGAGGTATTTGAAAGGAAAATTTAAGTCTTGGGAATTGATACCTTCTGTGGGTCGTTGTGCTGCCAACTGAGGAAGAGAATAATGCAGGAAGAGGGAGGTTTAGGGGCTGGATTCAGCTTGGGACACGCTGGATTTGAAATACGACAGGTCATCCAAGTGCAGCTCTCTAGCAGGCATTTGGACGAAGTCATCCAAAATTCAGAGGGGCGGTCTGCCTTGTAGAACTCAAGTCAGATTCATAGGATTAATTGTTCTTCACATCCGTTGCCCATTCTGCATTGATCTAAAACCTGTCAGGGTCCCGTATGTTAGCAGTACTAAAATGAACACCAGAAATGCATGACCCCAGGTGTGCTACTGTGACAAGCATCATAGGAATACGCTTAATGGGCCCAGGTGTCTCATCCAGTTAATTTGTTTTTCATTCCAAAAGTAATTTGTAATCAGAGGGAACCGTGTTTTTCTTCTTCATTTAGAGGGGACACAATAAGAGCACCATACCACAGTTTTGTCTTACTTTGGCTAATTTTAATATTTAGCATTTAAAGTAAAGGTTAAGAAAAATTAAAATATACAGTAAAATTTAAATACTTCAACCTCACTAGTAATCAGATATAGTCACTTTTTTTTAATGTATTTTCACTAGAGTTGGAGCAATGAAGTCTGTGTATTGCTGGTAGGAGTGTGAACTGGTTCAAGAACAGTATTTCTGGAGTTGATTTGACTGCATGCAGTCAAACTGCTAAAAATGTTCATGGCCTTCGATCTAGCAATTACACTTTGAGGAACTTATACAAAAGAAATATATACGATGTTTAAAAATTTTGCTTAAAGGATGTACATCACATTTATCTTGAACATGTCAGCCAGTTTTCAGTACTGAGGGGATTTTGTCAAATATTTTATGATAGATAAAAAGTGGACTGTTTTGTACCCAATAATGCAATGTTACAGAAGACTTAAAGATATTCATGATATAATTAAAAGAAGCAGAATTCAAGATAGTATTATCTCACTTTTAGAAGTAAGAAGGTGTACAACATTTATGCATTTGTATACAGAAAAAATAAAATCATAGTCATGGTTATCTACTTGATGGAATTATGAAGGAATCTTATTTCCTTCCTGTCATGAATCTGTATTCTCTCTTCTATAATAAGCATGTACTGAAAAAAGCCTTTGTAATTTTTAAATTATTTTCAAGCTAACAGTAATTAGTATGTGTAGTACCCCATCATCTACAGTGTGTTTGCCTCAAGGCAAATTCCTTCATCTGCTTCACTCCTATCAACTCCATCCACTCTAGGCACTGTGGTGGTCCAAACTGAGTGTGAAAACCCTAAACTCGGCCTGTCCCGGAGGAGGCGCTTCTAAGTGGACAGACTGACCGACGACCCCCTGCACCCAATAGCATCACCTCGGCCCCGCAGGAGTCTCCCTGTGGCAGGAAGACGCTGGAAATCCTTCATGAAGCTGACACTGGTGGACGGACTGAATGCCGTTCGTTAACTAACCTTGTTGTTCCACCATTCACCCTCTTTCACATTTTGAAAGCTCGCGTAGGCTCTGTCTGCTTTACTGATGGTCTTCCTTCTAGCCACACTTCGCCATGACGCAGTCCGTTGAGACTGCGTGTTAAGTCGCTCCGTCGTGCCCCACTCTTTGGGACCCCATGGACTGTAGCCCCCCAGGCTGCCCTGCCCACGGGAGTCTCCAGGCAAGAGTCCTGGAGTGGGTGGGTTGCCGTGCGCTCCTCCAGGGGATCTTCCCGACCCCGAGATCGAATCCACGTTTCCTGTGTCTCCTGCGCTGGCGGGCGGGTTCTTTCCCACTAGTGCTGCGCGGGAAGCCCCGTCTACCAGCCCTTTCATTCGTGTCCGACCCCCTGTCACCCCACGGACTGCAGCCGCCAGGCTCCTCTGTCCTGGGGTTCCCCAGGCAGGAACACTGGAGCGGGGTGCCCTGCTCGCTTCCAGGGGGTCTTCCCCACCCAGGGATTGGGCCCCCTCTCCCCCATCTCCTGCAGTGGCAGGTGGGCACTCGCTGGCGGCACCGGGGGTAGATGATGGCCCTTCAGATTAATCTTAAAATGCCTTTTCAACAAATAGGATAATGGAAATCTGCATAATGATTGCAATGGGGCAATTTATAAAGTTTGAACTGGTGATTAAGCAAGGATAATTTAAAGCAAATATTTGTGTGGACAAACAGGGCTTCAGGGGGCTTCCCAGGTGGCGTTAGTGGTAAAGAACCCACCTGCCAACACAGGAGACATAGGAGACTCAGGTTCGATCCCCGGGTCGGGAAGATCCTCTGGAGGAGGGCACGGCAACCCGCTCCAGTGTTCTTGCCTGGAGAACCCCATGGACAGAGGAGCCTGGCGGGCCACGGTCCGTGGGGTCGCAGAGTTGGACAAGACAGAAGCAATTTAACACGCATGCATGGGGTTTCAGGAAGGCAGATTAGTTAGAGATGAAAGGTAAGTGGAGACTTTTGTAAAGAAATAATGGGAGATTTCCAAGTGAGCCAGGCCAAACACAAAGAGATGGTACAGATTTGGAGTCTGCTCAGAAATGACACGTCGGGCCACCTCAACTAAATGGGCCCACAAGCAGTGCGAACGGTTTGCCAGAAGGATACAGATCGCTTCCAAGCCAGCCTCCAGCCTGGCGACTCACGCAGCACACTCGGGGCAACAACCGCACGAAGTCACAGACGCAGAGAAACCACCAGTGCCCTCCCCGTGTTCCGTCCGCCAGCTGAAGTGGAAGCACGTCAGCCGACCCCCTGCCGAACAAGGGAACCCCTGCCGCGCCACCATCACCTAGAATTACTTCTATTTCTAATGTCTTCATGCATTCATGTTCCACAAAAGACTGTCAGTCACCAGCTCTAATTTTATACTCATTAATCAAAATAAGGGCTCTGCTTTTGCTTAAAATGGATTAATAATGCTTTACTTATGATTATGAACAGGAATTGGAAGACAGAGGAAGAAGTGAAAGATGGCCCAAGGTGAACTAATGAAAGTATGCATAATAAGGACGAGCAAGTTACAACAGCATTTGGGCTCATGCCCCAGAAATGAAGGAAAGATGAGCAGAAGGATACGGTGGATAAAAGTGGAACAGACAAAAACAGGAGGGCACTCAGTGTGGGAGGCTGATAATGCAGTTTCAGACCTCAATCCTTTAGATGCTCCATCAATGATTTATTTAGCAGGATCTTGGAGAAACTGGTTTTATAATACGTGAACGGCTTTATGTTCAAAATAAGATTTTACTGTATGTGTTGAAAGATTTAAATATGTTTAGAAATGTCTTTCATTTTTTAGCTAGGTAATACATTAATTTCTCCTTTACGGAGGAAACTTTGTGACTGATACAGCTTGTGTGTGTGTGTGTGTGTGTGTGTGTGTGTGTGTGTGTGAGTTGCTCAGTCGTGTCAGACTCTTTGCAACCCAATGGACTGCAGCCCACCAGGCTCCTCCGTCCATGGGATTCTCCAAACAAGAACACTGGAGTGGGTTGTCATTCCCTTCTCCAGCAGATCTTCCAGGCCCAAGGATTGAACCCAGATCTCCTGCATTGCAGGCGGATTCTTTACCATCTGAGTCACCAGGGAAGCCCCTGATATAGTTTATGTGGATATATTCATAATGCCATCCTCAAAATATTGTGTAAAAATCTGTGGGGTTTACTTTTCTGAATATGTCATATCTACAAAATGTTTCCTTATTTTCTCCAGTTCTTGGAACCCCAGAACCTTCCAAGTTCACTTACCCCTTAATCTGAAGCTAGTTAAGAATATACGTTAAACAGACCTAAGCTTGCGTTCTTGCTTCTTACTAAGTAAAGCAAATAACCTCGCCTCTCTGAGCCTCGGTGCTCGTTTAAAACAGAGATAATGAGAGTGCTCACCAGCTTGTGTTGAAAGGCGGACACGTGGAAGGGCGTGTGGAGCACGCAGGTGTGGACCCGGCATCTCCCGAGGCTTGGGAACAGCCGAGCCCAGGGCAGCTGGGCTTGCACGGGTGCTGAGCGTGCTGGTCTGTGCACAGCCGAGGCACTTCCGCCTCACGCAGTGCCCACCAGCCGTGCCACTGAGAGCTCAGAGTTCAGCCACAGCCGGAGGCTTAGGAGGAGGAGAGGAAGCTCCCTGAGACGCTGAACTGTCCATATTCCTCCCAGTCAAGAGTTTTCTTTGGTGATGGTGGGATCTCTGTTTGCGTATGTTCACGGACTTGCACGTTTAAGGCACCCTAGTTGACACTTAATCTGGGGTCACCTCCTCAAGGTCACCTCTCACTCTGCTTCTGACTTCTCAGTCACACTAGCCTTTTCAGCACCTGGAATGCTCTACTTTCCTGCCCCAAACCTTCAGGGACGACATTATCGCTACATTTTCTTTCAATAGAAGAATAAAGCCAAAACCGACGGAAACCTCAACTTCCTGCTTCTGCAGTCTGTCCAATAAGTTTTGTTTTATGAGTGATGCTTACAAACTGTTCTATAAACATTGAAATGTAAAATGTAAATACATAAAGCAAATAGGCATGTGGTTTAAGGACACAAAGAAATAGTGAAATGAGAGAAGTTGATGTATTTGTTGTCAGGTATCAAATTCCTTCAAACATTCTTGGAAGCATTTTTCTTTTGGTCTAGTCTCACCTTTCAAATATGTCAGAGGAATACTATTGATTCAGTGTGCTGTCAAGGCATAAAAAGCTGATACAGAAGTCACTTCCTAAATTTATTTTCAAGGTACAGAACAGCCATCCTGACCAGACAGCATGCCTTGTGCCTTGGTCGATGCCTCACTCAATTGCATAGAGAGGTTTTAAT
Organism: Muntiacus reevesi; assembly: GCF_963930625.1. NCBI lineage: Eukaryota > Metazoa > Chordata > Mammalia > Artiodactyla > Cervidae > Muntiacus > Muntiacus reevesi. The sequence continues at coordinate 1,400,281 of NC_089260.1, read as the reverse complement.
TTTAAAATGTTTGAAAGTAAATATTATTTGAGTAATGTTATTCCATTCTTTGTTCACAAGCTTCTGCTAAGAAGTGACATCATCTAAGAAATTTGTATTTTGAGATATGTAAATAAGAATTTCCTCATGTACATGCTAAGTCACTTCAGTCGTGTCTGACTCTGTGACCCCATTGACTGTAGCCAGCCAGGCTCCTCTGTCCACGGGATTCTCTAGGCAAAGATCCTGGAATGGACTGCCATTTTCTCCTCCAGGAGATCTTCCCGACCCAGGGATCAAACCCACATCTCTTATGTCTTCTGCATTGGCAGGCGGGCTCTTCACTACTCACACCACCTGGGAAGCTCTAAGAATTTCCTTAAATTTAACCAGTCTAATCATGAAATTCTTGCCCACATCTATAGCGTTTCTGGAAAAATGATGGCAACAAAAACACAACCTGTGCTGGCCTTGGATTCAGTCTACAGAAATATGACAGGAACATTTTAGACGTTGCTCTCAATTACCCAACGTTTTGTGGTCTGTATGCCCACCTGAGCGGTAGGGCCGGCTCTGGACACGTGTGCAGTGAGCAAGGCCTGACCCAGCTACTTCCACAGGACCTGTGAGGGCCCTGGACCCCAGACATCCTGTCTCCCAGCCCCCGGGAGGTGGGCCCCCGGCACCGCGTGCGTGCCTCTAGCAGGGCACTGACTGCTTTGGGTGGTACTTGTTTAAGTCCATTCCCCACGGAGATGCTCAGCACACGCACGCCAGAGGCTCTACGGAAACGTGATTCATATGAATGCATGGATTAATCTTGGAAATTAAAAATAATTTAAAAATGAGGTATCTGAACCTTTTAGCCCTCAGACAATTAATGCCTTATAATTAATATGGACTCAGAGGGTCTATTATAACTAGAAGTACTTTGAGAACTAGCTAGTTTAAACTGACCCTCGGCAATAATCCCGTAGGTAGCAAATCTGCCTTTCCCCCAGAAGCTATGATTCGAAAAGCTCTCCCACAGTGGCTGAGGGGTGCAAGTTTGCAGGCAGACTCTACTTCACTAGCTCCGAATCCTAGAACTGTCATGGCTGATGGGGCCCATCAAGTAAGTCTTCTGCTCCAAACCCTCATCTTACAGGTAAAACCCCACTCCAGGAAGAGGACCTGAACGCTGACCGAGCGGTAGAACGCTGTGGAAAACAGGTCTCTGATACCCCGCCCGGTGCTGTTGTGTTTGGTTCTATCCATAAAGATGGCATGGATGTTGGATCATAGCCACTATCTGTGTGTGAACTTTTTCACAGCCACCGGAGAGAGGTTCTCAATTTTGTCCTTGACTCCAGACTCCAGTTCTACCGTTTAGGCTTACATCAATCAAAGAGGCTGGTGAAGAAAGGTCATCAACATATTTTAAGTAATTAGTTATTTAGTTGGAGTGTAATTGCTTTACAATGTTGTGTTACTTTCTGCTGTGCATCGAAGTGAATCAGCCGCATGTATACATATATCCCCTCTTCCTTGGATTTCATGCATCACATTTTAATACCAGTAAGTGTGAGTGCGTCTGTGCTAAGCTGTTCCAGTCCTTTCCGGCCCTTTGTGACCCCCACGGACTACAGCCCACCAGTCTCCTCTGTCCATGGCAAGAACACTGGAGCGGGGTGCCATGCTGTCCTCCAGGGGATCTTTCGGACTCAGGAGTCGAACCTGCATCTCTTATGTCTCCTGCCTTGGCAAGCAGGTTCTTCACCACTAGCACCCCCTGGGGAGCTCAGTATAGATCAGTCAATTCAGTTCAGTTCAGTCGCTCAGTCGTGTCCGACTCTTTGCGACCCCGTGAACCTCAGCACGCCAGGCCTCCCTGTCCATCACAAACTCCCCGAGTTTACCCAAACTCCTGTCCATTGACTCAGTGATGCCATCCAACCATCTCATCCTGTCGTCCCCTTCTCCTCCTGCCTTCAGTCTTTCCCAGCATCAGGGTCTTTTCCAATGAGTCAGTTGTTCACATCAGGTGGCCAAAGTACTGGAGTTTCAGCTTCAGCATCAGTCCTTCCAATGAACACCCAGGACTGATCTCCTTTCGGATGGACTAGTTGGATCTCCTTGCAGTCCAAGGGACTCTCAAGAAGACTTGAGACTCTCAAGAGTCTTCTCCAACACCACAGTTCAAAAGCATCAATTCTTTGGCGCTCAGCTTTCTTCACAGTCCAACTTTCACATCCATACATGACCACTGGAAAAACCATAGCCTTGACTAGACGGACCTTTGTTGGCAAAGTAATGTCTCTGCTTTTTAATATGCTATGTAGGTTGGTCATAACTTTCCTTCTGGTGGTCAAGCATCTTTTAATTTCATGGCTTCAATCACCATCTGCAGTGATTTTGGGGCCCCAAAAAATAAAGGCTGTCACTGTTTCCACTGTTTCCCCATCTATTTGCCATGAAGTGATGGGACCAGATGCCATGATCTTAGTTTTATGAATTTTGAGCTTTAAGCCAACTTTTTCACTCTCCTCTTTCACTTTCATCAAGAGGCTCTTTAGTTCCTCTTCACTTTCTGCCATAAGGGTGGTGTCATCTGCATATCTGACGCTATTGATATTTCTCCAGGCAATCTTGATTCCAGCTTGTGCACCTTCCAGTCCAGCATTTCTCATGATGTACGCTGCATATAAGTTAAATAAGCAGGGTGACAATATACAGCCTTGACGTACTCCTTTTCCTATTTGGAACCAGTCTGTTGTTCCATGTCCAGTTCTAACTGTTGCTTCCTGACCTACATATAGGTTTCTCAAGAGGCAGGTCAAGTGGTCTGGTATGCCCATCTCTTTCAGAATTTTCCTGAAATCGTTTATTGTGATCTACACAGTCAAAGGCTTTGGCATAGTCAATAAAACAGAAATAAATGTTTTTCTGGAACTCTCTTGCTTTTTTGATGATCCAGTGGATCTTAGCAATTTGATCTCTGGTTCTTCTGCCTTTTCTAAAACCAGCTTGAACATCTGGACGTTCACGGTTCATGTATTTCTGAAGCCTGGCTTGGAGAATTTTAAGCATCATTTTACTAGTGTGTGAGATGAGTGCAATTGTGTGGTAGTGTGAGCATTCTTTGGCATTGCCTTTCTTTGCAATTGGAATGAAAACCGACCTTTTCCAGTCCTGTGGCCACTGGTGAGTTTTCCAAATTTGCTGTCATATTGAGTGCAGCACTTTAACAGCATCATCTTTCAGGATTTGAAATAAGTGGAGTCGCTCAGTCGTGTCTGACTCTTTGCAACCCCTTAGACTGTAGCCTACCAGGCTCCTCCGTCCATGGGATTTTGCAGGCAATAGTACTGGAGTGGGCTGCCATTTCCTTCTCCAGGGGGAATCTTCCTGACCCAGGGATCGAACCTGGATCTCCCACATTGTAGACAGATGCTTTACCATCTGAGCCATCAGGGAAGATCTGGATTTGAAATAGCTAACTGGAATTCCATCACCTCCACTAGCTTTGTTTGTGGTAATGCTTCCTAAGGCCCACTTGACTTCACATTCCAGGATGTCTGGCTCTAAGTGAGTGATCACACCATCGTGATTATCTGGGTTGTGAAGATCTTTTTTGTACAGTTCTTCTGTGTATTCTTGTCACCTCTGCTTCTGTTAGGTCCATACCATTTCTGTCCTTTATTGAACTCATCTTTGCATGAAATGTTCCCTTGGTATCTCTCATTTTCTTGAAGAGATCTCTAGTCTTTCCCATTCTGTTGTTTTCCTCTATTTCTTTGCATTGATCACTGGGGAAGGCTTTCTTATCTCTCCTTGCTATTCTTTGGAACTCTGAATTCAAATGGGAATATCTTTCCTTTTCTCCTTTGCTTTTTGCCTCCCTTCTTATCACAGGTATATGTAAGGCCTCCTCAGACAGCCATTTTGCTTTCTTGCATTTTTTTTCTTGGGAATGGTCTTGATCTCTGTCTCCTGTACAGTGTCACAAACCTCCCTCCATAGTTCATCAGGCACTCTATCAGATCTAGTGCCTTCAATCTATTTCTCACTTCCACTGTATAGTCATAAGGGATTTGATTTAGGTCATACCTGAATGGTCTAGTGGTTTTCTCCACTTTCTTCAATTTCAGTCTGAATTTGGCAATAAAGAGTTCATGATCTGAGCCACAGTCAGCGAGCAGGGTCAATAGCTTCCAGACTGAGCCTGGCTGCGCGCATCCTATCCTCCTTCCTGAAGGCCTTGAGAATCGCTGCCCATTCCAACGCTGGAAGCTCGCAGCTAAGGATCGCTGTGGCTCTGAATTTACTCAGTGTTGCGCCCTCAGTTGCAGCAGCAATCGTGTCCCGATTCCTTCTCTGCCCCTGAGCCGTGAAAAACCCGCCCCTGGGAGCCGCTTGCTGGAGAGGTTACTGGTGCCTCTAGCATGGCTGAGCAAGCACGTTGGCTCCTACCAGCTCCTTGAGAAGCAAGCACGTTGGCTCTTACCAGTCCCTTGAGTAGTAGTCAGCCCAGGTGACCCCCAGGGAGCGCCGTCGCAGGCCCCTGTGCTGGGGAGGAGCCCCCAGCGCTCTCGCAGCACACTTGGGGTGGTCACCGGCCGCCTCACCTCACTGGTGCACAAAACGGGGCGTGAGAGGAAGCAAAACGGGGTCCCAAAGACAACCGACTTTCAGGCTCAGTTAAATCATACAGCTGGCCTTGCTGCCTAGGTCTATAAAGAAGCAGGTATCCGTTCTAAAATGTCGATGAATAAAATCCAAACAACATTTTTTCACGAAAGGGGCTGCCTCTGGCCGAGTTTAGCCGGTTGCTAGTCTTGGCCTTGGCGATGAGCTCGGAGGGCCTCCTGGTGGAGGGGCGCCGGTGGGAGGGGCGCCGGGGAGGGGCGCCGGTGGGAGGGGCGCCGGTGGGCGGGGCGCCCGTGGGGGGGGGGACGCCGGTGGGCGGGGCGCCGGTGGGCGGGGCGGGGCGCCGGCGGGAGGGGCGCCGGTGGGCGGGGCGCCGGTGGGAGGGGGCGGTGGCGACGGGGAGGGGCGGCGGTGGGAGGGGCGCCCGTGGGGGGGCGCCGGTGGGCGGGGCCGGCGGCGACGGGGAGGGGCGTGGTGGGAGGGGCGCCGGTGGGCGGGGCGCCCGTGGGGGGGACGCCGGCGAGAGGAGCTGTAGGGGGGCGGTGGGAGGGGCGCGGGGGGGGGGGACGGGAGCGGGGCGCCGGCGGGGCGCCGGCGGAAGGGGCCCCGGCCGGCGGGGCGGTGGAGGGAGTGGCGCCCGTGGACCAGGGTGGCATCGCGGCTTCCGGGGAAGCGAGTCCGGGGAACCAAGGTCCGCGGGTATGGGCCGGGCCGCTGTTCCAGAGTCTGTCTGACTGAAAGGTGGTGAAGCCCAGGAGGCGTCTCTTGAGTGACTGTCTCATCTGAGAAAACTGGGCTACCATCCCATCCAGATCTCCAAGAGCCAAGGAGGAAGGCCTTTCATTTACTGTAGAATTTTTGGTCAACTGTTACCTTCACAAGGGAGGAACATAAAATTGACTTTTGCCTTACTCACACTTATATCTGAAATTCCAAAAATCATTATCAACTACTTTTTCATTGTAGCCGACTTCAGTGTATCCGTTTGTGTTATTTGACCTAATTTTCACTTAGGATGCCAGCTACACAAGGTTGAAAGATGCCTGTTTCTAAAAGTTTTTCGTAATTCTACTCCCTATGTTAACTTTTTCTCACATTCTCTTTACTCTTTTTTCAAAATTTTCTTGGGCTTTAACTCCTTTTTTACTTCAGCTAGTTTTCTAAACACTGTATGCTCGATAACTTTTGTCACCTTATTTTGAAAAAATGAAATTTTTCCTCTTTACTCCATGTCTTGCTTTTGAAGAAGACGTTCAGAGAGAAGTGGCTTTGCTCAAATAATTAAAAGAAAGTTGCTTCCTGACTGCATGGAAGTAGGCTTTTCCACACTGTCAAAGCACACGGTAGACGCTGAAAGCCTCCTGGACTTCCCGTGGTCCCAGTCCGTCCTCGTTGCGGTTCCCACCGCCCGGCTGTTGGCCAGGCCTCTCCCAGTGCCCAGCCCGCCGCCTTCTCGCCACGGCTGCAGTCACGAGCTGCAGGCTCTGACCCTCCCGCAGCCCGCCCTCCGCAGCCCTGGGGTCACCGACGGGCCGCACACCCACCGGTCTCCGCCCCACCCCGGGCCGCCCGCCTCCTGCTACCCTCTGCCCGGAGACGCCCCCGCGTGCGCCGGGCCTCTCGAACCCGCGGTGGGCGCCTCTGGCCTGCCTGCGCCTCCACACCCCACTGCCCTGCGCCCAGTCCCCTCAGCTCACTGCGGCCCCTCCAGCTGTGTCTGTTTCTGTGACAGGCCGCGCTTTGTAACCCGCAAGCTGAGCAGCACTTATCTTCCCCTGCCTCCCAGTACCTCAGCGTGACCCAACCCTCCGCTAGGGCACGGAGGCCCTGGGCACCCGCTCGCCTCACCGTCCCCAGGCGCCGCCCCGAGCCTTCGCCTCCCGCGTGCCGGACCCCTGGAGCCCCGCCTTCTCTTTCACGGTGCCCGTCGGCAGCGCGGACCAGGCCTTCGGCACTCAGCCCGGCAACAGCTGGTCCGGAAGGCCAGCCCGGCAGCCAGGCAAGGCTGGACCCTCACGCATCACACGGCACTGCCCTGGGTGTGCCAGCGGCCCTGACCAGACTTCCGGAGGGCGCGGGCCTGTCCTTGCCGGTTTCTGAAAACCTAGCGTCCGCCAGCGTGGCGGCTGCGTACACTGGAGACGCTGTGAGCGGGGGATCAATGGAGAATTTCTGCAGCGTCTCACGTGCCGGGCACAGCATGGATGTTGCCTGTATTGTTGTATTTAACCCTAATTTTGACCGTGTAAAGATATCGTCAATACTTATCTGCCACATGAAGGAAATGAAGACCAACGAAGTTCAGTGATGGAGGCCACTGCGGGGGAAGCTGTAACGCAACCTCCGAATCCCCTTCAGCAGAGGACTGACGGGCTCACCCCCGGCAGCGTGGCCTGTGGCTCTCCTCACCCCGGGACCATGCGCTCCGCCGGGCAGCCGCACTCTGAGTGAGCGCCGCGGGGTCGCCCGCGCTCAGGCGCGGCTCCCTGGTGCCCTGTGGGGTCAGCAAGGCCGCCCGTGAGCCCGCACCGCCCCTCAGCTTCTCTGTCTGATCCAGTCCTGGGGCATGGACGCCGAAGTCGGCCTCCTTCCGCGTGCTGTGTTCTCTTCCCAGGGAGCCTGGCCAGGAGGAGTCGGGCGGCCAGTCACTGATGGACCACGTGACCAGACCGCGGCCCACTCAGCGGCTCCGCTGGTGGTTCCCTGACTGCACCCTCCTGTGATGAGCAGGCCTTTCTTTCCTTTGTGTCCGCGGTACTCAGCACAGGCGTTCAACAAGCATGTGTCAGTCAGCTTTTGCTCTTTTGGCTTGGTTGCTCAGGCTCGTTTGTTGACAGTTCCCGCCCTCGGAAACCTCACAATGAAGTCTGCTGCCTCGAAGGGGCGGGCAAGTGATCTTCTCAACTCATGACTTAGGCTCAGGTCAGAAGTGGTCAACCTAGTTGCAATACCAAAACCCTCTAATGTTCGACTTTGTTTTCTTTATCAGTGTTTTCAGAAACTCAGACATTTAGCAGTTATATTTCTCCTCCTTAAATAACCAAGCCTGATCCAAGTCTTATTGATGTTATTTTACTAAACATCTTTAAAGCCATTGAGAAGGGAATGTTTTAAGAGAAGGAGAGAGAACTCAGGAGCGCTGACCCTGGGCCTGGAGGGCGTGTGTCACACGCGTCCTGTCCTGCCCGGTGTAACCGGTGCTGAGTGACTTCACGCGTGCAGGCGTCAGAAGCCGCGGGATAGCTCCATGCCCCAGATCCTGCACAGGCATCTTCAGGAATAAAGTCAGAGCGAAAGCAACTCAAATGCCTTCGATCCTTCCTTTGAAAACATGATCTTGAACTTGTCAATCTTGACTAAAAACTACAGAAGGGCTACATTTTCCAATGGGGACTCGGGAGTCAGCGTTTGAGCTATTATTGGCTCAGTCTTCTCAGCTAAAGTTTGCTTTCTTTCTCTGCAAAAAGCATACATGTTCATTAAAATAAAACCTCTGTCAGAAAAATAATTAATATTAGAAATGTAACCAATCTGGCCCAGTTTCCCAGGAGTTTCTGATAACAGTTTTAGGCTTATGTAATTTTGTTATTTTGCATTGCCCGAAGTAAAATAATCTTCTTGTTGTTCAGTCACTAAATCCTGTCAGACTCTGCAGACAAAATAACCTTCTAGGAGATATACTAGTAGGACACATGCACTTTTTTCTCAGTCTGGACCTCTGCTGCCCTCTACAGCCAAAGAAAGACAAAGAATGATCTTTTCTTAGGTTCTACTTGCCTGGAACTTTTTTTTTTTTTTTTTAAGATTTTATGCACGTGTCATCTCGTGAAGGAAGCACTTGCATCAGCAGAAATACAGGGAAGAAGTTAAGGATATAGATATTGAACTAAGTGAAAGTGTTAGTCGCTCAGTTGTGGCCAAGTCTTTTCAGCCCCATGGACTGTAACCCATCAGGCTCCTCTGTCCATGGGATTCTCCAGAACACTGGAGTGGGCTGCCATGCCCTCCTCCAGGGGATCTTCCCAACCCAGGGATGGAACCCACGTCTCCTACATTGCAGGAAGATTCTTTACTGTCTGAGCCACCAAAGAAACTTGATTTCAAATTCTTCATCCTAATTAGCAATTGTATAACCTCAGAAAGTTGCTTCATCTTTTTGAGCCACTTTCAGATTTATTAATGACTAGATATATTAAGTAATTAATATCTAATTCAAAGCCATGTTTTACAAACTAGTGAAATATTGAGTAAGACCTTTTGCACTCAGTTGGCATAGAATTAGCACATTACAGATGGTGACAATTGTTACCTAAATTGCCTCTGTTGCTTTGAGAATTGGCAAGAGAAGGAAGAAAGTAATTATTGAGCATTAATTTTGTACCAGGTACTGTACTAGTTTTACATATATATTCCCGTTTAATTCTCATGATAATCCAGTGATGTCAAGGATATAGTCTTCCCATTATGTCATAAAGGTATTTCAGCCTCAGAGAAGTTAAGAAACTTTCCCAAGGTCACAGAGCTGGACTGTGGCCTACCTCAGAGCAGGGTCTGTGTCCTGCTTAAGCTCACAGTGTCTGTCATCAAGTAGTCTTTGGTGAAAGACTATATGAAAAAATGAATAATCTGGGGAACGCATAAATGAACCTTCTTTATATGAACCTTCTTTAAATATGAACCTTCTTTCCCAGGCAGTGCAGACTGTGCATATGTCACCCTCAAGGAAACAGGAGTCTTGCTGAAACGTTAACAAATCACGTGGACTGTTATTATGCTTTCGTAAAAGGCACACAGAGCTCTGCACACCACTTTGTGCAGGATATTTTGTTTTATACATTTAGGTCCAAGTACTTAAGGAAATCTGTGTTCAGTTATTAACTGACTACCATGGAACAGAGACTTCACTGGACACACACAACAAAGACGACAGACAAAATAAATAGTTCAGAAAAGTAACTAAGCAAGCAAACAAGCTCAAGAAACATCAAACAATAAGGGAAGGATTATAATATTCACATATGTGATATTCAAAATGTCCTGTCTTCAACAAGAAAACAGTCTGACACACACAAATAAATGAGGCAGTGTGCTCCAAACACAAGGGGAAGCCGTCAGTAGAAACTGACCTTAAAACAAGCCAGATGCTGGACTTATTAAACAAATATTTTAAATTGGCTATTTTAAAATATCTTCAAACAGCTAAACAAACCATTTCTAAAACACTAAAGGAAAGCATGAGAATCATTTTTCACCAATAGGAAATATCAATGAAGAGAGAGATTTCATGAAAAAAGACCTAGTTGGAAATTCTAAAGTTGAAAAACACAATATAATAACTGAAATGAAAATTCACTAGAGAAAATCATCAACAAACGAGCAGGCAGAGAGAAGGAATCAGTGGGTTTGAAGATAGATCAACTGAGATTATCTAGTCTGAGAAGAAAAAATGGGGGGGAAAATGAACAAAGTATAAAAGACCTGTGTGAGACCACCAAGCAAAGTAACACGTGTAATTGGACGCCCGAGGGAAGAGAAAGAGATGGCGAGAGGAAGAGGAAGGGGCAGAAAGAATATGTGAAAAAATGATGACAAATACTTCCCAACTTCAATGAAAGATATGAATCAACAAATCCAAGCTCAATGAAACTCAAGCTGGAAAAACTCAAAGCGTCTACACACATTTTAATCAAATTGTCAAAAGACAAAGAATCTTTAAAGTAGCAAGACAGAAGAGACTCATCACCTACAAAGAATCCTCCATAAGATTAACAGCTGTTTCCTCATCAAAAACCATGGTGCCCAGAAGAAAGTAGCATATTCAAGTTTTTAGGAGAAAAAAAATTGTTACCCAAAATTTATAACTAGCAAAACTATTCTTTAAAAAAATGAAGGCGAAATTAAGAACTCCCTAATAAAGAAAACCTGAAAGAATTCATTGTCAGTAGACCTGCCTCACAAGACACGCTAAAAGGAGACCTCCAAGCAGTAATGAAAGGACACCAGACTGTAATCTGAACCAACGCAAATAACGAAGAATAGCAGTAAAGGTAGCTACATAGGTACATAGGTAAGGGTTAACCAGGATGAGTACTTTTAGTTGTAACTCCTCTGTTTTCCTTTTTATTTAAAAGACAAGTATATGATGTAATCACTATACGCCTGTGTTTACGGGCACACATGCCTAAAGATGTAGTTTATGCACTATAAAGGGGGATGGGAGATATATAGAAGGAAAGTTTTATATAATATTCAAGTTGTTTGTATTAATTTGAACTAGTTTGTTATAATTAAAGTGTTATTTGTAATCCCCAAGGAAATACACTAAGAAAATAAATTACATAGTGAAAGAAGCTGCAAGGGAATTAAAATACTACACTAGAATGTATTTATTTGCTATTTATCTACTAACTTTTTGAAAGAAAGAAGTAATGGAGAAACTAAGGGAAAAAAGACATAAGACATATATTATAGAAAACAAGCACCAAAATGGCAAATACAGTAAGTACATTACATATGAACAATTAACTTCTCCAATTAAAAGGCAGAGATTGGGAAATGGATTAAAAAAAGAAATATCTTATTTTATGCTATCTACAAAAGGCTCATGGTAAATTAAAGCACAAGTATCGATTGAGAATAAAAAGATGGGAAGATATTCCATGCAAAATGTAATCAAAAGAGAGCTGAAGAGAGTAGCTATACAAACACCAAAGTAGACTTTAAGACAGAGATGTTGAGGTGGACGTGACGGCAGGAAAACTAAAGTGAACCTCCAGCCTCTAATTGACTAGAGCTTGGGATAGAGGTCACAGCTAGAAATACACGTGCCAGAGGACTGCTCCAACTTTAATCCCCGTGCTGACTCAGAGCTCAGAGGATAGTGTTTAGTAAACATTAATTGATTGAATGAATAAATTTATATGAGCAATTTAATTCATTCTTTCAAAGAAAGGATAGTTGAAGCTATAATTTAAAATGATACCTATGAATAGTATAGAAAAGAGAGAGCAAATACCTGAATTATTAAAAATCTGAGAAAGATTCACATTTATGAGTCAGGAAGAAGACTGAGCCCTCCAAAGAGAAAAAGATGCAAGAGTTGGGACTGACGGAGCACGGCAGAATGGTGGAGCGTGACAAGCAGAAGCCTTTCCAAAGAGCAGGGGACAGACACATACTGTATTAATGTAGAGAGTATGTGCGACTGTTGGAGGAGATGGTGACCCGCTCCGGTGTTCTTGCCTGGAGAATCCCATGAACAGGGGAGCCTGGTGGGCTACAGTCCATGGGGTCGCAGAGTCAGACATGCAGCTATACATGTCTTAACACACGTGTATAATTTGTACTTAAGCATATATGACCCACTTGGGCACATTTCATATATATAAACATACTACATAAAACCATGCCACGTGCCACCCATGTGTCACCCTTTCGGTGCTTCACAGAGAAGCCTGGATTGGAGATTTTTTCTGGATGCTGAAAAGAAACATTTACCCTCCTGATATCATAAGTAACACTGTTATAGACAGCCTTCAGTAGCCTGTGAATATCAGAAATGTTCAGGAGAAGGATTCATAATCAGAGGCATTGCCTACTTGCTCAGGGCTTGAACATCTCTCTTCTGAATAACAGTTTTACTGTTTTGCCCTGTCTGTACTTTGTCAATATATACTGTCTTTTTTTTTTTTTTTTTTCCAAAACAATAGCTCCAATGTCTTCTATAAAGTGCAATAAAACTTCTGGTCAGCCAGGAAACAAATGATGTAAAGTAAATTTGAAGTTGAAGTATTTTAGCTAATTTAAGAAATACTGTGGATCACAACAAACTGGGAAATTCTTGAAGAGATGGGAATACCCAACCACCTTACTTGTCTCCTGAGAAAACTGTATGCAGGTCAGGAAGCAAGAGTTAGAACCAGATATGGAACAACTGACTGGTTCAAAATTGGGAAACGAGGATGACAAGGCTATATATTGTCACCTTGCTTATTTAATTTATATGCAGGGTGCCTGCTCAGTCATTCAGTCATGGCTGACTCTTTGCAACCCCATGCACTGTAGCCCACCAGGCTCCTCTATCCATGGGATTCTCCAGACAAGAATACTGGAGTGGGTTGTCATGCCCTCCTCCAGGGGATCTTCCCAGCCCAGGGATTGAACCTGAGACTCCTACCACTCCTGCACTGCAGACAGATTCTTAATGGCTGAGCCATCTGGAAAGCCCATTATATGCAGAATACATCATGCAAAATGCCAAGTTGCATGAAGCACAGGCAGGAATTAAGATTTCCTGGAGAAGTATCAACAACCACAAGTACAAGTGATACCACTAGGACTTTAGCAAAGAGGAACTAAAGAGCCTCTTGATGAAGGTGAAAGAGGAGAGTGAAAAATTTGGCTTGCAACTCAACATTCAAAAAACTAAGATCATGGCATCCAGTTCCATCACTTAATAGCAAATAAAAGAGGAAAAAGTGGAAGCAATGACAGATTTTATTTTCTTGAGCTCCAAAATCATTGCAAATGGTAACTGTAGCAATGAAATTAAAAGACACTTGTTCCTTGAAGGGAAAGGTATGACAAACCTGGACAACATATTAAAAAGCAAAGACATTACTTTGCTGATAAAAGATCCCTATATTCAAAGCTATGGTTTTTCCAGTAGTCGTGTACAGATGTGAGAGTTGGACCATAAATTAGAAGGCTGAATGCTAAAGAACTGATGCTTTCAAATTGAGGTGCAGGAGAAGGCTCTTGAGAGTCCCTCGGACAGCAAGGAGATCAAACCATTCCATCCTAAAAGAAATCAACCCTGAATATTTATTGGAAGGACTATTGCTAAAGCTGAAACTCCAATACTTTGGCCACCTGTTGGAAAAGGTGGCTCATTTGAAAAGACCCTAATGCTGGGCAAGATTGAAGGCAAGAGAAGGGGACAACAGAGGATAAGATGGTTGGATGGCGTCACCTACTCATTGGACATGAATTTGAGCAAACTCTGGGAGGTAGTGGAGGACAGAGGAGCCTGGCATGTCAAGTCTGGGTCAAAAAGAGTCAGACATTACTTAGCAACTGAACAGCAACAAGAAATACCTTTTCCAGCAGAAACATCAGTATGTATCTTGAAGAAATGAAAAGTAGAGGCATGAACTAGACTTTGACCAACAGTTTATAAGTTGGTTCCACTGGGCTGTAATGAAATGCTACCAAGGTATCCTTATTGGTCCTAGCTTCTCTGGAATTTTTCCTTTCTCTTTTTCTTTCTTCTTGCTCGGACTCCTAACTTTAACAGATTATTCAGTTTGTTTTAGTAAGACGTAAACGATTGTGGTGTGTAAAGTATCTACTACTCCAGTTTCTACTAAGTAAATCAGTGCTCAGACTCAGTGTTTGCCAAGGAGGAAATGCTGCAGTTCAAACTTAATCATTCTCAGTGGGTGAGTGGGCATTTGCTGTTTGAGGTAGTATTTTAGATTTAGAAGGCCAACATCCATTCTGTCTTCTTCAGGTAAGAGAACCTTGATTACGCTTTAGCAAACCTCCCTTCCCGCTTCTCAGCTCATGAGCATCCAGGAAGCTTGGCCAATCAAATATTCTGGCTTTGAAATTTGATCCTGAACGGGATACCAGCTTCTTCACAATGGTCTCAGCTTACCTTTCCTTGCTGTGGGGGACTGAGAAGACTGAGTCCCTCAGTCTGAGCTCCAGGGCCTCTGGTTTCATTCCTCTGATTTGCACTTCCAGCATTTTCTTTGATTATGGAAACTATCCAAATCACTTCTAAAAAATCCAGGTTTGTCTCTTAAGTTTTGCTTAATGTGCTACATGCATGCAGGCCAGTTGCTTCAGGTGTCTGACTCTCTGACCCCATGGACTGTGGCCCTCCAGGCTCCTCTGTCCACGGGATTCTCCAGGCAGGAACACTGGAGGGCTGCCCTGCCCTCCTCCAGGGGATCTTCCCGACCCAGGGACTGAACCGTCTCCTGCACTGCCAGGCGGAGTCTTTACCGCTGAGCCACCAGTTGTTTCTTATAGCCAAAGAGAAGGAGAAACGCCTGAGAGATATACTGGAAAACACTTTATTTAAAAATACAAAACAGCCCTGACCAAATGGAGATCCACCCCTGGGGTGCCACTGAATGCAGTGAAACCAGCTATTAGCAAACATCCCGGACTCTGTAACTTCCAAACAGAAGTTTTTCCATTCTAAGATGCCTAGCTGGAAACATATTTAGCTGACTGATTAGTACCTTTATTATTTTGAATATCTCTTCAATCTAAGGATGATTTATACCTTTTCTCTCATTTCTTTCACTCCTTCCTTATTGTCAACAGAGGGGTAGCATTATGATTTTATTTCAGTGCATTCTGTTTCTTTTTAGAATAAGAGGTCACCTTTTTACAAAATTTGTTCTATCTTGAACACAGGCATTTTAGTACTTAAAATCTACCTGTGCACTCATTGATAATGAGAAACTCATCTTCTTGCCCAAGGCTAACCAATAGAAATATAATGTGAACCACATATGTAATTTTCAATTTCCAAGTAGCCACATTTTAAAATGGTGAAAAGAAATAGCTTAAATTAATTTTAATAATATATTTTATTTATACATTTAAAACAATATTTCAACATAAAATCAATATAAAGGTATTAATGATTCTTATTATACTAAGTCTTTGAAATCCAATATATGTTTTACACTCAGAGCACATCTCAATTCAGATGCAAATTTTAATTAGAAATACTTGCTCTGTATAGGGCTTCCCAGGTGGCTCAGTGGTAAAGAATCTTCCTGCCAATCTGGGAGATGAAGGAGACCCTGGTTCAATCCCTGGGCTGGGAAGATCCCCTGGAGGAGGAAATGACAACCCACTCCAGTGTTCTTGCCTGGAGAATCCCATAGATAGAGGAGCTTGGCGTGCTACCTGACTGTATATACATGCATATATATTTAATGCATGCATATACACTAAGTACTTGAAAAACTAAATACCCAAGTTTTTCCAGCATGCTTAATCCTGTCAAATAACTGAATTGGACTAGTTTTTACATTTAAATTAATTAAAACTGAATGAAACTAAAAATTCAGCCCCTCAGCTGCACTGGCCACGTTTCACGTGCTCATTTCATATGGCTAGTGGATACTGTTTGGACCTCACAGATTTAGGAGAACTAGCTGGGAATGTGTGTTTAACTGGCTGGGGAGAGATGTCCAAACATGTCTCTGGTCTCGTTTATGAGCTTTCGATGCCTGAGGTATGTTAGGCTTCACTGAAGCCTTCCCAGGTAGCTCTAGCCTAGTGGGCTACAGTCCATGGGGTCACAGAGAGGCAAACACGACTGAGTGACTCAGCACGCATGCACACAAGCTTCACTGAACTGTAGGTTTATTGTTTCCATCAAGCTTGGGAATTTCTCAGCCATTATTTCCACAAAGTTTTTTTTTCTATCCTATTCCATTCCCTACCCCCAAACAAGCCACCTCCTCCCAAAATTCATCCAGTCCACCACCAAAATTCCAGACTTCAATAACCTGCATGTTAGACAGCTTAATGTGGTCTCAAAGCTTATTCTTGCTTTATTTTTTTCCATTTTTTTTTCTTTAGTGTTTTATTTAGGGTAATTTCTGTTGCCATGTCTTTAAGTTTACTAACCTTTTCTTCTGCAATGTCTAATCTGATGTTACTCCCATCTACTATATTCTGTTTTTCATTTCAGATAATGTATTTTTCATCTCTAGAATTTCAATTTGGGTCTTTTTTCTTAGATCTGCTATTTCTCTCTTCATTGTGATCATGTTTTTTTCTTCTTTTTCAAATATGTGGAGTATATTTACTGTAGCAATTTTAATGAACATACAGATTATAGTAGCTGTTTTAATATCCCATGCCTTCAAATTCTATCATCTGTGTCACTTCTGAGTCCGTTCCTACTGTGTGGCTTTTCTCTTGGTTATGGGTTGTATTTTCCTGCTTCTTTGCCTGCCTGGAATTTTCTCATTGGATGCCAGACTTCGGGAATGTTATCCGTTGGGTGCCAGTTTTATTTTAGTTGTTCCGTTATTACTTATTAGCTTTTATACTCCTTTAAGCATCTGGACGTTTCCCTGGTGGCTCAGAGGTTAAAGCATCTGCCTGCAATGTGGGAGACCTGGGTTCGATCCCTGGGTCGGGAAGATGCCCTGGAGAAGGAAATGGCAACCCACTCCAGTATTCTTGCCTGGAGAATCACATGGACGGAGGAGCCTGGTGGGCTACAGTTCATGGGGTTGCAAAGAGTCAGACAGGACTGAGCGACTTCACTTTCACTTAAGCATCTGGAGGTTTTGTTCTGGGATGCAGTGAAGTTACTTGGAATCTTTCATCCTGTTGCAGCTTGCTTTTAACCTTTTTGTGGGTCTTCCCTGGTAGCTTAGACAGTAAAGAATCTGCGTGCATTGCGGAAGACTTGGGCTTGATCCCTGGGTCGGTAGGATTCCCTGAGGAAGGGAATGGCTAACCACTCCAGTATTCTTGCCTGGAGAACCCCATGGACGGAGGAGCCTGGGGCTACAGACCATGGGGATGCAGAGTCGGACACTGCTGAGTGACTAACACTTTCACGTTTAAGCTCTTTAGGGTGGACCCGGAACAGGCTTTAGTCTAGGCATAATTTGACGTCACAAATGAGGCAATATCCTTGCAAGGACTCAATCTGAAGACTTTTAGTAGGAAGTCTTCCCCGTGGCCGATGGAGACGCGTTCCCCTGCCCTGTGTGAGCTGTAGGGACTAACCTGCTGCTTCTTTCCAGGGATCCCTCCGTGTCAGTCACTTCCTCAGCCGTGAACACAGATCCGTCCTGAGCCAAAAGCTCTGAAGGGGCCCCTCTGCGGATGTCCAGCGCGCGCTCTCCATCCCCGTGGAGCAAGCGCCTTTCCAGAAATCTCCCCCTTGGCTTCCCTGCCTCTGTAAGCCCAGCAGGCTCCCGGAGGCAGCGAGCGGGAACCGGAAGCCCCCGTCTGCCCCCGTCGTAAGCCCAGCAGGCTCCTGGAGGCGCGAGCGGAACCGGAAGCCCCCGTCTGCCCCCGTCTGCCCCCGTCGTAAGCCCAGCAGGCTCCCGCGGGTAGCGAGCGGGAACCAGAGGCCTCCGTCTGCCCCGTCGTAAGCCCAGCAGGCTCCCGGGGGTAGCGAGCGGGGACCGGAAGCCCCCGTCTGCCCCGTCGTAAGCCCAGCAGGCTCCTGGAGGCGCGAGCGGGAACCGGAGGCCCCCGTCTGCCCCCGTCGTAAGCCCAGCAGGCTCCGCGGAGGCGCAAGCGGGAACCGGAGGCCCCCGTCTGCCCCGTCGTGAGCCCAGCAGGCTCCCGGAGGCAGCGAGCGGGAACCGGAGGCCTCCGTCTGCCCCGTCGTAAGCCCAGCAGGCTCCGCGGAGGCGCGAGGGGGAACCGGAGGCCTCCGTCTGCCCCCGTCTTCTCTGCCGCCTTCCGTCCAGTGTCTGAAAACCGTCGCTTCATATGTTCCGTTCAGTGTCCTAGTTATTTGAGAGTAGAAGGTAAACCCAGTTCCTGTTACTCTATCATGACCCCAAAGAGGTGAAAACCGTCTTTCAGGCAATACTGGTAAGTCTCTACTAAACGACAGCTGCAGGAGAGGCTGCAGAGACCCCGGCTGGGTTGGCCCGGAGGAGGCACGTCCCTGCCCCCCACGCAGCGCGGTGCGGCGGGGCCGAAGCCGTGAGGGTCACCGCCGTGTCCCGGCGCAGGGCCCCGGGGGACTCAGGCACGCTGAGAGCCGCTGCGCACGGCCGCCGGGTCGGACGGGCGAACGAGAGTTCTGATGAAGCGTGGCCCAGCGGAGCGGGGACGGGGAGAGAACCCCAGGAGACAAGCCGTGGGACTGCAGACTCGGGGACTGGGGAGCAGCAGCAAAGGAGGGGAACAATAAGAAAGTGATCCTTTAAGCACATATGCGACGTAAACCGGGATAGGCGGCAGCGGAGAAAGCAGATGGCTGCGAGGGTTAGGGTTAGGAGGGGACCCCAGTTAGTCTGCAATCAGGAAAATATTTCCCAAAACAAAGGACGTTTTAACTGAGATTGAAGAGCTAAGTAAGATGTGGTATCTGTGCTGTGGTGGGTAGAAAGACTGCTAAGAAGGGCGTCACATGCAAAAGGCCTGACAGTATGGTACTGGCACAAAGACAGAAATATAGACCAATGGAACAGAATAGAAAGCCCAGAGATAAATCCACGAACCTATGGACACTTTATCTTTGACAAAGGAGGCAAGGATATACAATGGAAAAAACACAATCTCTTTAACAAGTGGTGCTGGGAAAACTGGTCAACCACTTGTAAAAGAATGAAACTAAAACACTTTCTAACACCATACACAAAAATAAACTCAAAATGGATTAAAGATCTAAATGTAAGACCAGAAACTAGAAAACTCCTAGAGGAGAACATAGGCAAAACACTCTCCGACATAAATCACAGCAAGATCTTCTATGACCCACCTCCCAGAATATTGGAAATAAAAGCAAAAATAAACAAATGGGACCTAATGAAAATTAAAAGCTTTTGCACCACAAAGGAAACTATAAGTAAGGTGAAAAGACAGCCCTCAGATTGGGAGAAAATAATAGCAAATGAGGAAACAAAGGATTAATCTCAAAAATATACAAGCAACTCCTGAAGCTCAATTCCAGAAAAATAAATGACCCAATCAAAAAAATGGGCCAAAGAACTAAACAGACATTTCTCCAAAGAAGACATACAGATGGCTAACAAACACATGAAAAGATGCTCAACATCACTCATTATCAGAGAAATGCAAATCAAAACCACAATGAGGTACCATTACACACCAGTCAGGATGGCTGCTATCCAAAAGTCTACAAGCAATAAATGCTGGAGAGGGTGTGGAGAAAAGGGAACCCTCTTACACTGTTGGTGGGAATGCAAACTAGTACAGCCACTATGGAAAACAGTGTGGAGATTTCTTAAAAAACTGGAAATAGAACTGCCATATGACCCAGCAATACCACTTCTGGGCATACACACTGAGGAATCTAGATCTGAAAGAGACACGTGCACCCCAATGTTCATCACAGCACTGTTTATAATAGCCAGGACATGGAAGTAACCTAGATGCCCATCAGCAGATGAATGGACAAGGAAGCTGTGGTACATATACACCATGGAATATTACTCAGCCATTAAAAAGAATTCATTTGAATCAGTTCTAATGAGATGGATGAAAGTGGAGCCCATTATACAGAGTGAAGTAAGCCAGAAAGATAAAGAATATTACAGTATACTTACACATATATACGGAATTTAGAGAGATGGTAACGATGACCCTATATGCAGGGCAGAAGAAGAGACGCAGAAGTACAGAACAGACTTTTGAACTCTGTGGGAGAAGGTGAGTGTGGGATGTTTCGAAAGAACAGCATGTATATTATCTGTGGTGAATCAGACCACCAGCCCAGGTGGGATGCATGAGTCAAGTGCTCGGGCCTGGTGGGCTGGGAAGACACAGAGGAATCGGGTGGAGAGGGAGGTGGGATGGGGGACTGGGATGGGGAATACGTGTAACTCTATGGCTGATTCATATCAATGTATGACAAAACCCACTGAAAAATAAAAAAAAAAAAACAAAGGCCTGTGGCAGAATGGAACCATCAGCCGTATCAAGTCCAACCCTTAGATTTCTCAGTGAAAAAACACAGTTTATGACTTGCCTAGTTGTATTGTGTTCATGGCAGAGCAGGAATAGGATCCAGAACTCCTACCTCCAAGTCTAGTGTTGTTTCCATTCCACTGGACCTTGTATTCCCTAAGCTGATGTTGGGAATTACTAGATCATTTTCTATAATGACACTTGCCATTTTATGGTCCATGATACATTTATGGGCAACACATAATTTTGAATTTTACTTTCATTTAAAAATCATTATGGCCAAATTTTATCTAAGATATATTTTTAATTGCCTGTATTTCTATGTATTTACAAAGAATATGACGCAAATTGTAAATAAACGAACGACAGAGCCCAAAACATAAAAGAATGAACACACATTTAGCACACTGAAGCCACAATAGCATCATAATGGCCCAGGAACAGAAATGCAGCTCCCTAAACGGCTCAACGACACCCATGAGATTCTCGCTCAGCAGTGGAGGCTGTTAGTGCTTCCAGACATTTTGGGAAATGCAGCCATTGTCCCATTCCAAGCTTAATTGGCATAATAAATGTCAATTAAAACTCCCTTAAGATTTTAAATTGCAAAACTCAATGAAACTATTTATGTGTAAACTCACACAAGACTTCTTTACAAGAAGCCTCGCCTAGGAAGAGTTGTATTTCTTGAACATTTACCCTGGGCTACAAATCTCCCAACGTGGACACACACTGCAAACCCGCCTTCACCCAGGGAGGCCAGTTCTCACCTCCGTCTTCCCTGAACATGTCACTCTCAAGTGGCTTATAGTCGATTATATGTTTCACATGTAATAGGATTCAGTTTTCTTCCAACAAATACATAGAGAGTACCAACCATGTGCCAGGACTGGAAATACAGCAGGGAACAGGGTAGAGTGGTCCCTCCATCGGGATGAAGAGATCCTCCAAAATGCTACCGGGAAGTGCCTTTTCATCTTAAAGGGATCCTAAATCTACACATGACTCCTTTAACTTTTACCTGTGAGGCTTAAAAGACAATTATTCATCCAGTATAAATATTAAACAGAATCTGTGATGGCTTCAGTATTTGGCAAAAACATTGTCATGTCTTATGTACAGCTGTGTCCAAAACTTCCGTTCTAAGTAGCCCAAGCTGCCAAATGTTGGATGTCATCATCCTCTCCTTCTGTCCTCCTAGAAGATGCTGGAACAAAAAAAAAAGGATAAAAATCAGTCACTGGTGACATTCACACCTTCAGCACAGAAAACAAATAAGAATTATTTATTAAAAGGCCTGTATTTATGAAATGAAAAATAAGTGCTAAAAGAGATGTGTGTGCTAAGTTGCTTCAGTCGTGTCTGACTCTTTGCAACCCCATGGACTGTAGCCCACCCAGCTCCTGTGTCCATGGGATACTCCAGGCAAGAATACTGGAGTGGGGTGCCATGCCTTCCCCCAGGGGCTCTATCTTCCTGACCCAGGGACAAACCTCTTATGACTGGCACCACCTGGGATGCCCAGACACGCTCATTACTCTTGAAAGTTTCTTTTTTCATGGCTGTGCAGGGCCTAAGGGATCTTACTTCCCTGACCAGGAATCAAACCCACACTCTGCAGTGGAAGCACTGAGTCTGAACCACTAGACCGCCGGGGAAGTCTACAGGAGAGGTCCCCCTGAGGTAGGCCTGGCCATCATTTCAGGTCAGTATTTGACCACGAGGGCTGGGGTGAGGCACAGACCTGCTCGAGAGCGGTGTGCAGAGGACGAGCTTGGCATCCTACCCGACCCTCTGTCTGGCTGAGCTGGGAGCGAGGAGGAAGGCACATTCGGAAGTCTGATATTTGTCATCTTCTTATTTAATTCTTCCTGCTCCAGTTCTTCAAGTTCTGCCATCAGCTCATCCTGAACATAGGAGAAAGAAAGAATTATGGAGTTAACGTTTCAAGAAGTGGGTTTCCTCAAACACAATAACAAAAACATCTGCTACCCAATTGATATGTGAGAACCCAGTGAAACGGAATATTTATTTTAAGACTAAGTCTTTTTTGCAACACTGAGCAATAATTAAAATATGAATATTTGGGGTTGTGCAAATTTGTTGTAGCTAATCTTATAATACTTCAGTCAACAGCTTTTTTTTTTTAAAGTAATTTGTGCTAGCTGAATATATAACCTCCAGAGCTTCTAGAAAATTTACACTTTGCCTGTCATTTTTGCAATGTAACTTTTATGTTCTACTGTTAAGAATTCAGAATCTGTGAAACTTTAATTAGAGGAAATATATATTTTCATTTTGGCTAATGCTACTGAAAATAAAACAGATATAGCAAAACCTTAACATACCAAAAAAAAAAAGAATCAAAGATACTATGGCTCCTTTGTTAAACTGCCAAAGCCAATAAAAACCATGCTGGGTGTTTGAGTTAAAAATAACT
Source organism: Muntiacus reevesi (assembly GCF_963930625.1). Lineage (NCBI taxonomy): Eukaryota > Metazoa > Chordata > Mammalia > Artiodactyla > Cervidae > Muntiacus > Muntiacus reevesi. Next base: position 1,377,567 of record NC_089260.1, on the reverse strand, counting down.
CCAGGTAGGAACATTGTATTATTTCTGTTAGCAGTAGTCCCACACAGTCTGGTTTAATCTTAAACTACTATGTCCCGAGAACCTTAGAACTAAGCAAGTGCAGGTTGAGACTTTGAGGGTAAAAGTCACCTTATGACAGAAATGATATGACTTGAGATGAATAGCTCAGGCCTCACTGGCCCCAAGAGTCCTCAGGTTGAGTCCAACCCCCTGAGTGAGGTTGGGAGTCAAAACTAAACTTGTCATCATTATAATTCTGAGGTCATTGTCATTAGAAATGACCTAAGGCACTCATATTCCACCAAGGAGACTTCTTCATGTATCCATTCGTCACTGAACAAATTTATCGAGAGCTCACTCCTGGCCAGGCCTGAGCTCAGGGCTCGGGACACAAAGTCCAATCAACAGTCCCTACATTTAAGGAGCTTTCTGAATTCAGGAGAAAGGCTCACAAACAAATAATTATTCTATCTTAAAAAATGAGAGTAACCATACTATGGCCAAGAGTGGAGACCTTGAAGTCAACCACAACTTTGGATCAAGTCACCACGTATCAGACATACAGCGAGCTGAACTGTCTGAGAACTATTATATCTACCTCAGAAAAGGAAATAAGCGCAAAAACGTATAGTGCGAGGTCATGTGAAATAGTGCCCGAGGGTAGTTGCTGGCTTTACAGTTCTCCACAGGCTGAATGAATAAAATACCTTCAGAATGAATATTCTGACATCCTATTTCTGCTCAAAACAACAATTAGGAACAAATATGGCAAATGTAGTAACAGCAGAACACGCCACCCTACACTGAACGTGCCCAGAATCGCCAACAGCGCCTGACGGCTACTAACAGCGCTGAAGAGATTTGTATTTCCTACAAGTATGTGATCACAGAATAACCATTTCCATCATTTTCAGATTTCAGGTACCAAACAATTATTGACTGGTAAAGGGATTTTAGAATGTAAGGGACTTGAACAGTCTAGTGATCGTCATGTTCATTCCCTAAATGAGAAAACTGAGGGTCCAAAAGTGAGGGACTTCACAGAGCTCGTGGCGCGTGGCAGAGCGGGGCGTCCTCACGAGCCCAGGGCCTCGTCAGCGCGTCTAGAGCCTCCAGACGCTCACTAGCTAGCCGGGGCAGGCGGACTTCTCCTGGGAAGGGCCGGACAGCGATATTCCAGGCTCAGCCGACCACAGACGGTCTCTGTCGAGTGGCCTTCCCTGTTGCTATTGTCATTGCTGCATTCGTCCCGCAGTCATTCAAACATATAAAAACCCTCTTGCTCCACAGGCCAAACAAAAACAGACCTCGGGAAAGATCTGGCCTGAAAGCCACCCTTTCCCAAGCCGTGGCCTACATCATTTCAAAAGCTGCTGAAGAAAGAGACCAGCAGACACAGAAAACAAGCTCATGGTCACCGAAGGGAAGGGGATGGGGTTACATGAGGACTTTGGGATTAACATACACACACTGTTATGAATGATATAGATAGCCGACAAGGTCCACGGAACAGGGAGCTCTGCTCAGTATTTTATAATAACCTATAAGGGAAACGAATCTGAGACAATAGCTTTGTGTGTGTAACTGAATCATGTTGCCGGACACCCGAAACGAGACAACACTGGTAAATCAATTACACCTCAATTTTTTAAAAAGGAGAATGGAGACAAATGAGATGAAGTAAAATAAGTACAGAAACAAAAAACGGTTGACACCCAGTCCTCACCTTCAGGGATTCTGTGGAATGACATCTTACTTACTAGATGCGCTGTTTTTAACAGTACTTGAATGCAGGAAGTCAGATTCCTTCCCACGCTAATCTGAAACGTTTCAAAACACGCACCAGGCCTTCCTGTGTGTGCTTTGAGGAGGACAATTGAAATTCACAGTGCAGACCTCACCAGTATAATGACAGTCTGTTATTGCTGGACTGATGAATCTCAATGGAATGTGTGTGCTAACAAAGCCACTCCCAGTTTGTTTCATAGCCCGGGTAATAAACAGAGGCCTCCCGAGCCCTGATTTAACAGCCGCATGCTCTGTCTGTCCTGTGCAGAGGGACACTGTCTGCGCTGTTTCGCCCAGATGTGTGAGCATTCCATTTCTCGTGATGGGGCTGTTTAGGAACCCATCAACAATTAAACGTCACTGACATTACATAATCACATGCTGCTTTAATAGCTGGGAACTTAATTAGGGGGTATTTGCCACACTGTATTAATCTTTCCTTTAAATCAGAGCTGCCAGCACTTCATTTCCCTCTTAAGACAGGTGTTTTTCTAACAGATACCATTTATTCTTTAGTGATATTAAAGGACAAGTGTAAGGAAGCCTGCTTGCTTCTCATGGTGGGAAGCTATCTTTTTTTTTAAGATTTTTTTTTTGAGGTGGACCACTTTTAAAGTCTTTATTTAATTTGTTACAGTGTCGCTTGCTTTATGTCTTGGGTTTTTGGCCCTGAAGCACGTGGGATCTTAGCTCTCCAACCAGGGATGGAATCCACAACCCCTGCACTGGAAGGTGAAGCCGTGAGCAGTGGACCTCCAGGGAAGTCCCAGGAAGAGCTGCCCTTTGCAGCGGCCACGGGCTCCATTCTTTACACTGTGCTACCCACCTCATCGAAGTCACCGCCGAATCCAACCCGCTGAGAAAACGCTTCAGAGATTTCCTGGGCAATATCCTGTTGCTCTGTGATCTCTTGCATCAAGTCATCTATTTTGTTCAGATCCCTGGGAAACAATGTTTTGTTGAAATATTGTAGAATTTTACTTTAAAATTATAAATTTAGATACAATCCCCTATGAAAAGTGAGTCGATTTAACATAAACTCTTAGTTATTTCAGTAGGACAATAAACATACCTGATGATAAAATTTATCAACTTTAAGAAGAATTTACACTTCAAGAAATTAATAATTCTGTATGTGCACATGTATTTTAAATTATGTAAGTTAAATGGATAGCCATTACCTTTGGGAGTCACTAGGGGGCGTACCTGTAGACCCATTTCGAAATTTTGTCTGGAAGCTCAGGGGCTAAGTGGTGTCTGACTCTTTGTGACCACATGGACTGTAGCCCACCAGGCTCAGACTTTGTCCACGGGATTCCCTAGGCAGGCATACTGGAAGGGGTTGCCATTTCCTTCTCCAGGGTGAAAGGGCATATGAAATGGTTAAATACATGCTATGTGTTAACTCTGCAGGAAGCGATGCCACGGATCATCAAGGACCACGGTGCGTGAGATAAGCTAGGGTGGCACTCAGGAGCCGCTATCAGAGCTGCTTTCTGTAGAAGATGGACTCTGGAGACCAGAGATCTATTTTCCAGAATGCCGCGTGGCCCTGAGATCCTGAATTCCTGAGACCTTCCTCACAGCTGCTGATGGGCCGGGAGACAACGGATGAGAGCAGGGTTAGGCCTGCGAAGGCCGGAGAAGAAGCACAGCGTCAGCAGGGGATCACAGGCCCAGGGCTGACGGCAGCTCTCAAGCCAGTTCCTGGCGCCTGAGCCCCTCTGGCCCTGAAGCCCGTGGGCTCGGGTCCGAGTGCCCCAGCGGCCGTGGCTGCATCCCATCTCCGCATCAGCCCTCCAGCTCTGAAGCCAGGCCACGCTGATGGGTACCGGGGAAGTGACAAGTTTACTCATTACTGAGTCACTTCTCTGAAATTGTCATCCCCAGTGGAATTAAATACTTTGCGTGTTTTCCAAACTCCACATATAGGAAAAGCTGAATATTTGACAGCATTTCATGTAGTAATCAAAAAGAGAACATCGACATCATGCTGTGCTGTGCTAAGTCGCTCAGGCGCCTCCGCCTCTTTGCAACCCCGTGGACCACAGCCCGCCAGGCTCCTCTGTCCATGGGAATCTCCACCATGGACCACAGCCCGCCAGGCTCCTCTGTCCATGGGAATCTCCACCATGGACCACAGCCCGCCAGGCTCCTCTGTCCATGTGAGTCTCCACCATGGACCACAGCCCGCTAGGCTCCTCTGTCCATGGGAATCTCCACCATGGACCACAGCCCGCCTGGCTCCTCTGTCCCGGGATCCTCCGGGCTCCTCTGTCCATGTGAGTCTCCACCATGGACCACAGCCCGCCGGGCTCCTCTGTCCCGGGACCCTCCGGGCTCCTCTGTCCATGCGAGTCTCCACCATGGACCACAGCCCGCCGGGCTCCTCTGTCCCGGGACCCTCCGGGCTCTTCTGTCCATGGGAGTCTCCACCATGGACCACAGCCCGCCCGGCTCCTCTGTTCCCAGCATCCTCCGGGCTCCTCTGTCCATGGGAGTCTCCACCATGGACCACAGCCCGCCGGGCTCCTCTGTCCATGCGAGTCTCCACCATGGACCACAGCCCGCCGGGCTCCTCTGTCCCGGGACCCTCCGGGCTCTTCTGTCCATGGGAGTCTCCACCATGGACCACAGCCCGCCCGGCTCCTCTGTTCCCAGCATCCTCCGGGCTCCTCTGTCCATGCGAGTCTCCACCATGGACCACAGCCCGCCGGGCTCCTCTGTCCATGGGAGTCTCCACCATGGACCACAGCCCGGCCGGCTCCTCTGTCCCGGGATCCTCCGGGCTCCTCTGTCCATGCGAGTCTCCACCATGGACCACAGCCCGCCCGGCTCCTCTGTCCCGGGACCCTCCGGGCTCCTCTGTCCATGCGAGTCTCCACCATGGACCACAGCCCGCCCGGCTCCTCTGTCCCGGGATCCTCCGGGCTCCTCTGTCCATGCGAGTCTCCACCATGGACCACAGCCCGCCAGGCTCCTCTGTCCCGGGATCCTCCGGGCTCCTCTGTCCATGCGAGTCTCCACCATGGACCACAGCCCGCCAGGCTCCTCTGTCCCGGGATCCTCCGGGCTCCTCTGTCCATGGGAGTCTCCACCATGGACCACAGCCCGCCGGGCTCCTCTGTCCCAGGATCCTCCGGGCAGGACACGGGCTCGGGCCGCCAGTTCCTCCTCCAGCCGCCCTCCGACCACCCCTTATTTCCACTTCTTATATTTATAACCAATATATTAGGGTCAAGTATTTAAAAATCATATGTGAAAGGTACAGCTAAAATGTGGGCCCAGGAGTAAATTTTTCCCAAAGGGAACACCCAGGGAGGATGCGGCTGAACTACCTGGGAGAAAGGCTGTGATTCTGGAACACAGTATCTAAGTCACAGCAATAACAGAGGGCGGTGACTCTGAGGGGGAATCTAACAATCCCTCAGAAGCTGTCAGAGCGACGGCTGATGGTCAGCTGGTTATCAGGACAGGAAAATGTCAGCAAAGCCGCCTTCACTGACCACAGCCTCTTGCTGCCCACCTTTCTCCCACCCACGGAGCCATCTCCACGTCCCTCAGACACTCGTGGCCCTTGTACACCCTTGGCCCAAATTTCACCATCATATTTAAGCTCAGGAAAGGATTAGGTCCCAGGCATTGATTCTCAGTGCAGATAAAAAGCAGTCAGGAGCCCCACTACCGCTATGAATACTGATGACTGAGCGCTTACTTTATGCTGGGAACTCCTAACGGCAAAGTATCTCATTTCTCATCGACTCTCACAAGAACCACGTGAGGTGAGTACGATTATTATCTTCAACTTACATACAAGGAAACTGAATCGGAAAGAGACAAAGTATTGTCCAAGGGCAGTCGGCCGGGATCTGGGATTACAATCCAGAAAATCTGCCCCAAATCCACGTTTGTATCTATTATATTGTATGCCAATGGTTCTCAAACATCAGTCAGGATCAGAAAATCACCCGGAGAACTTGGTTGAAAACAAAAAGGCCCAGTCCTGACCTTTCTTGAAGGGGCGTGGGCATCTCGGTTCCCTTTAGTGGTGATTTCTGAGCCGTCCCAAAGTTTGAGCCTGGGAGGGAAAGATCCCCTGGAAGAGAAAACGGCAACCCACTCCAGTACTCTTGCCTGGAAAATTCCAGGGATGGAGGAGTCTGGTGGGCTATAGTCCATGGGGTCGTGAAGAGTCAGACACGACTGAGCGACTTCACTTCTGCAAAGTTTGACAGCCACTATGGTACAGTTCTAATGCCCTCACGGATGTTACCATTTAAGCCTTTTTAAAACTACATGATGAAAATATTGGCAGGTGGAGTATCAGAGAACAGTGGGGCCTGGAAAACATGAAAGGCAAAATGAGTGCCCTTTATTTTCTCATGATCTTTTCTTCTTTTGCTAATACATTAAAACTTCCGCTCCTTCTCTGTGGGAGCGTTCCATTCCAACATGTCAAAGAGCCTCGGATGAGTAAGCCCATCCCTGCCCAAGCCATCAGCGTTCCAAAGCTCTGAGGGAACCCAAGACTCAGAGGAAGGCTGAAGTCACTCACATGCTCTCATGAACGGCTTTCATGGCTTTCGCTGCAAGGCCCATATTCTTTAACACCTCCGTGTTCGTGAATGAGTTTTCCAAGGCTTCTCTCTGGAACTCAATGGTGGAAAGTGTGCCGTCAATCTGAGCGAGCTGCTTCTCATACCTCTTCTTCCTCTTCAGGGCCTGTAATGCAGCTAATAAGGGAGAAGCCACATTTACAAGAAGCTTTACGTAAGCTCACTTACTCAAGAGACAATTACTCAGCATCAACCATGGAGACCCGGGTTTGATCCCTGGGTGGGGAAGATCCCCTGGAGAAGAGAATGGCATCCCACTCCAGTGTTCTTGCCTGGAGAATCCCATGGACAGAGGAGCCTGGCGGGCTACAGTCCATGGGGTCATAAGAGTCGGACATGACCGAGCACCAGATGAGTGAGTGAGTGAGTGAACCACGGACTCAGCACTTTAGAAACCCACAAAGAGGACCCAGACAAAGCTGAGGAGCGTAGCGGCAGCATCTCTCTTGCAATCGCTTGTACAAACTGTCACTCCCTAAAACATTTTGCTATTCTCCCAAAAATCTGCCAGGTGTCAGAGGATGAAAAGTCAGAATACCATATTCTATAATACATACCACAGAAACATTTTTGTTAATGTTGGATTTTAGAAAAAGACTAGGTAAAAATAGAAGTACATATTGTGTAAGATGAAAATAAAGCTTTAGAGAAAGAAAGAGCCTGAAGGACTATCTATTTTAGCCCTATATGCTTATTTCGGTCAGCAATGATCGCACCGTGAATAAACCTCACTGGCTATGACACTGCCACTGTGCAGTTATTCTTATTTCAAAGACAAGTTAGTTGAGACCCAGAGAAGTTATATGAGTTGTCTGACATTAATAACAGCCCCAAACCTAGCAAGCCAACCATGTCGTGATCTGAAGTGACTATGAGACAATCAGTAAGGTTACACCTAATCATAAATGTCATGAAATCAACAGTCACACGCAAGGATTAGATGGCATACTGCTGAGAGAAAAGACTGCTGCCTTCAGAAAAATGATATCCAAATTCCCTCCCATCAGCCTCAGCAAAATCTTAACGCACATCTTTCATAAATCACAAAGCTAGCGAGTCCATTTGACTATGGCACCTTTGAAAGCACCCTGAAAAATAGGCCTTAAAATGTGAGTTTTGAAGAGGCATTTAGTGAAAGTACAGGAAACAGCAGTAGAAGAATGCTAACATGAAGATAGTCAAATGGAATTGACAAAAGAACTCAAATAGTTTTATGGTTTCAGAGTGAAATGTGATTGCAACCGATTTTTGAGAGAAGGCTCTTCTCTGTTTTGAACAATTTCTTCTTGCACTTCCAACAGATTTAGTATATTTATTCCAATGCTTTTTGTTTGGTGCACAAAGACTCCTAGCCTTTATACTTTCTTGCTGGATTTTTATTAGTGATCAATAAATAAATATTTCTTTGTTGTTACTGTTTGTTGTTTAATCGTTAATTTGTGTCCAACTCTTTTGTGACTTCGTGGACTATAGCCTGCCAGGCTCCTCTGCCCATGAAATTTCCCAGGCAAGAATCCTAGAGTGGGCTGCCATATTACTTGCTATCCATTTAATCCTCTTTACCTTAAATTCCATTTTGTTTCATATTAACGTTTAATATAAAATTAGTACTTACAATACTATATATTAGCATTAAAGAAAATAAATATTTCAGCTTTCTTTTTGTTGAATTTTACCTGTAATGCTTCTATGTGGGCCTCAATTTCAAATTTAAAAAAAAAATTTTTTTTGGTATACCTTTAACAGGTAGAATATATTTGAATGTTTAATGTGTATGATTATTTTTATTTTATTTATTTTATTTATTTTTGTATGATTATTTTTAACCATTTGGATACTCTCCAAGTTTTAAGGTAAGTTTTTAAGTTATTTTTATCTATTGTAATAACTGATATGCTATCCAAAAATGGTCTTTTTACCATCATCTTTTTTGTGTCTTCTGCTTGTTATGCTTTTTATTTTCTTTTTGCTTTCTTGTCCATATATAGATTAATTTCCCTTTGTTCATTTTATTCCCCTTTAATTGTGGGATAGTTATACATACTAAATTTATTCTCCTACTGGATACGCTTGTATTTAAAATATACACATAAAATTAAACTTAAGCTTTCTATTCATGTTGAAAATTAATCAGTATCTATAAAACTAATTGTTCCTAAACAAGATTGTCTTAACACCCCAACACCCCAAGTACTGAAATATCTTACTTTTATCAGTTCCAGATGACTACCAGTTTTAAAAATTATTGTTTCAATTTTTTAAGGAAATATTTCTTAACAACTGCATTAAGCTTCACAGACACAATTTCAACAATTATTTACACTAAACTGAGAGTGTCTGCTGGCTTGTCTTCCTACTACTGCTTCTTGTATCCTATAATATCATGAACCCAAGAGAAGAGATAATGTAGAGAATAAAATATGTTAAATAAAAATCTGTTAAAAACAAAACTTACATTAGTGTCTACAGGGAGAGCAAGAGGCTATTGTGTTATAAGACAAGAATGGGCTATCCTAAAAAATGAGCAACTAGCAAATAAGAAACAGTTCTTAGAAATTAAAAACATAACTTAAAAAATAAATGTTTAAAAAGTAGAATAATAAATATAGCTGATGACTAAAGTAGTGACCTGGAATATAAAGTTAAGGAATTCTACCAGAACAAAGAACAAAAAGACAGATAATTTAATAAATTAGAGGACAGAACCAAGGAATCCAACATCCATCTTACAGAAAGTTCAAAAGAAAAAAAGAGAATATTTCAGGGGAAGTGTGGATACTAACATAAAAATAAGCAGCAGTTTCAGGAAAAAACAGGCAGAAATAATGGAGGGGGAAGAAGCAATAAAGAAATTACAGAATGCGCTGGAACTTTCTGAGCACCCAGCGCTCAGGACTCTGCCCTGCCACTGCAGGGGGCCCAGGGTGTGATCCCAGGTCGGGAACTAAGACCCTGCGCCATGTCCCGCGGCCAAGTAAATAAGTCAAAGACAGCTACTGCTGACCACGTGATGAGAAGGAAAGAAAGAGCATAGATTCCCCAAGACGCAGCAAGATGATTCTTCAGAATAGTCACTGAACACGTAGATGGGAAAACCAAAATAAAAGGCACATGCCTATACCTCCACCGGTGAAAATTCGTTTCTCAGGGTAAAAAAGAAAAAAAAAAAAAAAAAAAACTCTTCAATGTCTCCGGAGAGGAAACAAAGGAAACGGCTGTTGACCAAGGGCCGAGGCAGTACTGTCAGTAAAGCTCAGAAACTGGCTCTCCCACAGCATAGTGTCGCAACTTCGGCAATGTGTTGAAGCTAGAATTCTGAAAAAATCCAAGCAATTATCTAAACGTGAAACAAATGAAGTCATCTTGAGACGCATAGGTGTTCAGAGAATTTATATTTATGTACCCTTTCTGAAAAAGAATTCTTTAACTTTTACTCCAGCAAAACTAAAAAAAAAGAAAAAAGTCTGAGGACAATCTCGGATACCGGAGGCAACATGCAGGACACGAGCCCGCAGGTGTAAACAGCTGCGCATCACAGAGGTGTCTCTGCGGAGGCCTCCCGTAGACCCTAACCCTAACCCTAACCCTAACCCTAACCCTAACCCCAACCCTAGACCCGGGCAGGGCGCGCCGGCGGGCAGGCTGCTCCGGGCGGGGAGCAGACAGGCCGGCGTGCCTGCAGCCGCCGAAGGCGCGGAGGTGTGGGCTTCTCCTGGCTCCCGCGCCGGCAACTCCAGGGAAGGCCCGGGCCATCCCGCCTCCTCCCGGGCAACGCCGCAGTGTCCGGGATCGCAGGAGCAGCGCTTACTCCCAACTTTGACAACGGTTTTTATGTTTGTCTCCCCTGTCCTTTAGGAAGGGAACTAAACAGACGCCTCTGGCCCGGGGCCTTCCTGCAGAATCCCGCGGCGCGGCTCTGCGGGGAGGCGGCCCGGGGACCAGCCGCGCTGCGGGTCCGCCCGGGGCCTCCGCGGGACTGCAGTCCTGTGTTAGGAAAGTCGGTCTGAGCCCATCGCCCGACCCTGAGGGTAAGCCCTTTGTGGAAGGATACAGCATCTCGTTCACCTGCTTCCCCAGCGCCTGACCCAGCTCAGGGCACGCGGCCAAACACAACAAAACCAACTTTATGGAGCACTTGGAGTGAAGTGGAGTGAGAGTGGCTCAGTCCTGTCCGGCTCTTTGCGACCTCGTGGACTCCACAGTCCACGGGACTCTCCAGGCCAGAATCCTGGAGTGGGTAGCCTATCCTTCTCCAGGGGGTCTTCCCGACCCAGGGATCAAACCCAGGTCTCCCGTGCTGCAGGCGGATTCTTTACCAGCTGAGCAGCAATTTGTTACACTCTCACACAAACTGCAAGAGCAAACACTATCATTGATCCATTTCACGGAAGACAAGATGAATGAATGCTAAGCGAATAAATCTGATAATTTTGTGCACCGTCACAGCACAGTATAATGGAAAGAGCATGACCTTCAAGGCCAGAGGGTGAATTTTTCTTCCGTGACTTAATAGATGTATATTCTTGGATAACTCAGTTCCCTTCTCTGAGCTTCAGTCTGCTGTGCTGGAAAAGGAAGACAGAATCCCCCAGATGCTGGGTGATTACTTTAAGAATTAGGGATAATTTATGGAAACCGCCTTAGACTGAGCAACTAAGTATTGTTACTAATAACAGTGATTTGTATAACATTCATTAATTAATGAGACTGTATATCTTATTTCCTTTTTGTTTCTTTTTTTTAAGTATGGACAGAGGAGCCTGGAGGGTTACAGTCCATGGGGTAGCAAAGAGTCTGGCATGACTTAGCGACTAAACAATAAAACAGTTGATTTACAATGCTGCATTAATTTCTGCTGGATAGCAAAGTGACTCAGTTATACCTTGACACATTCTTTTTTATCCTCTTTTCCACTATGATTTACCTCGGGGTGTTGAATATAGCCCCGGTACTGTACAGTAGGGCCATGCTGTTTATCCATCCTATGTTACAGTTTGCATCCGCTAATCTGAAACTCTCAGTCCATGGATATCTTGTTTCTGAGACCCTCTGGGCAACAAGTTACCTGTTTTTTCACCATAGATCACCGTAACAGGAATATACTATTACAAAACAGCTCTACATTTCAATGGTGCAGTACAAAATAATACAGCAGAGTATCCTAAGAAGTTTAACTCTAAATACACATCTCCACCCAGCAGACCCAGAAGTGGAATGTCAGAGTACGTCTCCTCCCTGCCTTGCCAAGCAGCCTCAGTGTTTATACTCTTTTGGAACCACTAACCCCAAGGCATTTTCTTTATATTTTGAGAACTTTACAAAACTTTTTCATTTAAAAATATGCCACATTTCCTAGTAAGAATTAATTGTAGATTACTTTCTGCAAATTGAGAAATATAATTTGGTATAAAAGATGGGGCTTTGGGGTCACTAGATCAACATTTTAATCCTACCTATACCAATTAAAACTTGTGTGTAATACCCTTAGTATGTGACCTTAATTCTCCTTAAATGATGCTTCCTCACTTGAACAATAACTCTTGTTGTTGCTGTTTAGTTGCTAAGTCACATCTAACTCTTTTGCAGCCCCATGAACTGTAGCCTGCCTGATTCCTCTGTCCATGGGATTCTCCAGGCAAAAACACTGGAGTGGGCTGCCACTCCCTTCTCCAGGCGATCTTTCAGACTCAGGGATCAAACCCACATCTGCATTGGCAGTCGGATTCTTTACCACTAAGCCACTTAGGAAGTCCCCACAAACAACAATAATAACATACAGAAGATGAAAATAGAACATTGTACTCTGGAATCAGGTTGCCTCCTTTCAAATCTAGCCTCCACCCATCCACTGCTACGTAGCGTTACATAGTTGCTTATTGGAAAACAGGAATAAAACTCACATTGTTGTTGAAGATTATATTAAATAATGTATGTAAAGTACTTAGGCACCTGGTGAGTGGTTAATAAATATTAGAAACCTTCATCATTATCATCTCCTTCACAAGATGTCAAACCATATGGTGGAAGCCACATGATGTAATGCCCAACCTTGTCAATATTTTTTTTATTAATAATAAGTTTTGGTTTGGACACAGTTTTGAATGTTTGTGTTCACATATGGGTTTGGCTCTTCAAAATAATTGGGAGAAATGTGAAAATTCACCAATATGTGAGGTCTCAACTTACACTATAATCCACATACCACAAGCTACACAGTGGCCTGAATCAGAATCCTAAATTCTGAAAGCGAGCTGGTAATGAAGGAAAGTGACCAAGAAAGAGATGTTAGGGGGAAAGACTTTATTTTCTCACCTTTGAGAAAGAGACTGTCACAATAAAAGACAGTGCAAGAGTGACAATAAACAGCAGTGGACACTGGCTCCGGGATCAGGGGCCAGCAGGAACGAGTGGGCCCTCTGGCCATCAGGAGAGGTCAAGCCTGACCCGTGGAAGCAACACGTGTGAAGCAGCCGTGAAGCTGCACACCCAGACCTCCACACGCTCAAAACGAGCCAGATGTCTGGGTTTGCATCCCACATCCTTCAAATTTAAAAACTGAGCTACATTTTGAAAAAACCTTGTGTGAGCCAAATTGATGAGGTCTGCATGGCTGGATCCGGCCCCAGGACAACTGACACTCTTGTAGCTTCTATCTGGCACAGTAAGCTAAGACAGTAAGACAAGAGGCTTCTGTTTCAAAGAGCCAAGGGGTGTACATGTCAGGAATCTCTCTGTGAACTGTTTCTCATGAAATGATGACGGCCATGGGCCCACCATGAGTTGGACAGGCTTTAACTTTGTTTCCTAATAACCAATCTAGGAAAGAAACAGCTGTATTTTTTTTTTCAAAGACATGCAATAAATGTTGCAAATCAAGCCTGCCTCCAGATTCTGCAAAGAAGGACACTTTTAGAATCCTGTAATTTAAGCTGTGTAAAATGTGCAACTCAATCTTCCAAGCTCCTACATGTGGTTTTAGGCAGCTGATGAAACCTGGGGAACATTGTTTTGAAAACAAAGAAACCTGCTCTACTCCACTGAGGGGGAAAACCTTGCAGGGGCTTTGTCTCCTTGTGTGACAGGGATGCTCCTTCAGCGATGGAATTGCAGAACAATGTGCCGTATGTGTTCCGCCGAGGGATACAGGAAGAGCCATTACTGTACAGCGCACCGAGGATTTGGGGCTGAAATGTAAGAATCACCCACTTGAACCAAAATTCAACTAGCCCTGTGCGACTTTATCACACTGCCATAGGAGGGAGGCTTTCAGTCACCCATTAAAAAGATAACTTCAAACAGCAGGAAAGAGCTGCAGTTTCACTGCTCAGATAAAGTACAGGGCATCCCGGTTAGAAAGGTCGATTTGTTCTTTGCTCATTCAAGGCGTATAAATGTGTCCTTTGTTCATCCATCAGGTGGCAAAAAAGGAAAAACCTTTTTGGAACCATCATACCAGGGACTATGAAATATGCAGCTGCGTTACGACAGCTCCCCTCTCTCCCAGGAATGGGTGATCTCTGGAGAAGGCCTAAAAAGACGAAGCCTGGAAGATTTAATCCTGGACAGTGCTTAAGTGACATACGCCACACATAACTGGTTATGGTTCTCTTTTGTTTTTAACTGAGAAGTCTCATAATTGTGTTGTTTTATATGAGAAAGTTTAACGCAAGTCCTGTGACTCAGATAAAACGCACTTGATTCATTACCCAGTACCTCCAGCTTATGGCTCCTTGTTATTGTTCTCAAAAAACACAATCTGAGTAAGTACCACCACGAGCATTCCATAAATGGAATAAAAACAAAATGTCTCTCTTCAAAGTCACAGGTTAATGGGAAATAGCCAGTGAAATATTAGAGAATTCTAACAGTCATTTATTTGTCCAGGGCCAGGCCTTAATGAATTCTCTCTGGACTTCTTCATTAATATATATATATATATATATTTTTTAATTTATATAATGTATATATTCCTCATCTGTTCATTTTCAGTCACTCCACAAACATGTACTGAAGTATCACCACGTGCCCATCATTGCGTTAGGCCACTGCAGGGATGAAGAAAGAAGGCTACGATCTCAGAGGAAGCAAGAGATAAAACAGGTGAGGGAAACCCTCATGGAGGAACGCATCGACTCTCTGGAGGGTGACAGACACTTTCGCAGAGGAGGGGATGCAGATGGAGCTCGGGTCAGGGTGACTGTCTACACGGGTTCTCAGACACGCGGCCCGCTAAGGACCATGAGCGAGCAGAGGTGTTACACAAAGGCCCTCCAGCCTCTTCCCTGCTGCAAGTCTCCTACTCAGTGATGCAGAGTTTCTGGCTGAGATACATGAGGAAAAAAGTGAAGTCGCTCAGTCGTGTCCGACTCTTTGGGACCCTGTGGACGGAGGAGCCTGGCCCTCCGTCCATGGGATTCTCCAGGCAAGAACACTGGAGTGGATTGCCAGTTCCTTCTCCAGGGGATCTTCCCGACCCAGGGATCGAACCCAGGTCTCTGGAACTGCGGGCAGACGCTTTAACCTCTGAGCCACCAGGGAAGACACCAGAGCAAATCACGCCAGCTTGCCACACTAGCTGAAACTTATAAGCAAGATCCCATTTTCGGAGGTCTCACCAATATTAAATGTCATAAAAAAAAGGATGAATAGCAAGTTAAAAGGAGACTAGACCATGGAAATGATGTAGCAGATTAAATAGTGGCAAAGCAGATGCCTAAGAAAACAGTAAAAAGGAATGAGACTGGACAAAGTAAACAAGAGAACGTCCGAGGGAAGGGCATTTGGGAGAGGAACGTTACTAAGCAGCTAGTAAGGCTGGGCTGAATTTTGTGTAAAAAGAAAAAAATAAAGAGTATTGATTAACATTGTACGGTGTGAAAGATTACGGTGAGGTGTCCTCACCCATCCGCAGAAAGAAAGAGACAAGGGAAGCGGAAGTTGTTTTCCAATAGAAATGTTCATCTCATCATCCTAGAAAGCTCAGACTGTCTTTCGGAGATGAGCGGGTGCGTACTGTCAGGATGTCACCCAAGAGATCATGAGAGGAGATAAATCTGAGAGAAGGTCATGACCTCAAAGTGCCATCAGGCTTGAGTTGACGAAAAACGAAGAAAGTCGTGCATAAAAGACTCATTTTAAATATCCACCGAAATTCCTTTTTTTTTTAATAATTAATTGCTTCCAAGGTCAATTTCCAGGCAAGTAAATTAACTTGATATTGGAACATGATACCGAACTATTCATTAAGGTCTACATGATATTCTTTGTAAAAACCCAATTAAGTGACCAGGCAGAATATATAACAATTGAATGAATGGTTGCTTCTTGCTACTAGTGTTTCTGGTAACCTCACACACGGGTAACCTCTGTGGGCCTGCTATTGCCGAGGATACAGAGAGCAAAGTATAAACCTGAAACCAGCAAATACGGAGCAGAGAAACCCTGAAACAGCTGAATGTGCTTCCTTCTGCAGGGTAGACACAGGCACCTGTGGGTGTAATGTTGTGTGGTGTGTGTGTGCGTTTGTGTCTGTATATACGAACGCATGTGTACATCTGTGTGCATGTGCATGCATGCATATGCATATATGTATCCGTATGTGTATATACGTGTGCATGTGATGTGCCTCTTTTCTGCTTGTAAGTAAGCCTTCCTTGTTCACATGATGTACCGATATCTCCAACTACTGTCGCTGTGCCTCGTAGCTGCTGCTGACAAGCAACAAACCTTGTCTCTAGAGCCCCCTCCAGCTCCCACTGCCTGTGACTCCATGATTATTCCCCAGGGGTCCTGTGATCAGTGAATCTGGAGGGCTCCATAGCTCCTACCCCAAAGCAAGCTATCACTATCAGTACCTTTAATTCTTAAACAATACATTTAACTTGATGAATGATATGCACTATTCTTTAGTTTTTCAAATGTGAGAGAAAAACACTCACCAAATATAGTTCACATAAATAAAGCAGTCCAATTGCTCAAAAAATGATAAAACATAGGTTCTTGGGTGTATGATCTTTGAGCTACATATCAATATAAGTTGGTTTAACATAATCGTAACTTTTTTCCTTTCTGCGGTTAACACAGTAGAAGTTCTGAGTTAGGATAATATCTTTATTCAAACTCCAAGGTTGTACTGACTTTCCCCTTACATGAATGAAATAGACAGGAAGAACTGGCGATGTAAATCGCACCGCTCGCTGAGAAAGGCCTGTTGAACAATGTTCCTGCTACAGCAAAGGCGGCACAGCCACTATGACGGACAACATACAGTACCACGTGAGAAAGGCAAACAGATTCGCTAGAAACTCATGTTCAAACAGAGAACGAAATATCCAAAGTGCTTGTCAAATGTTTGGCCACACAATGGTCTCTTTCATGTGTGACCAAATATAAACTTCATTCATTTAAACTAGATGGTTGACATTAAATTTTAATTTGCAAAAACAGAACTTCTAAGACAGGGATTCTGAACTTTTAGCAGAGAATAACCCACTTTTCCGTTCCTATACTTCTCAAGTCAGCACTCCTGCTTGCTTGCCCTTGAAGAGCTTGTTTTTTCTGAGGGTAGCAGTTACACTGTTGGTATTTCCATCACTAGACTGCTGGATTCAGAAGAGCTGCTGGAGGCTGCACAGAGCAGATGGCGGGTGGGTCGGGCTTTAGTTTTCCCCATCCTCTCACTGGAAATACCCACAAGGTAGAAATATTGGAGACAAAGGCTTAGCATGGGCTGAGAAAGCCTCTGGTTCAGGTTTAAGAGTTCTTACTGCTTTAAAGGATAACCATATAAACTTCGGACTGAGTCCTAGATATTTCCAGTTAGTTTGGAAAAGACCCTGATGCTGGGAAAGATTGAGGGTAGGAGGAGAAGGGGTCACGGAGGATAAAATGGTTGGATGGCACCACCAACTCAATAGACATGAGTTTGAGCAAACTCCAGGAGATAGCGAAGGACAGAGAAGCCTGATGTGCTGTAGTCCATGGAGTCACAAAGAGTTGGATACAACTTAGCAATGGAACAACAACAATTCCCTATTAGTACCCTTTCTTTGAGCTAAGTAATTAAAATCTCTGGTATAAGAACATTACTCAGGAAACGGTTTACTATTTGCTTTATATCTATTTCATACTCTTGTTTTTTTTTTTGTTACTTCACCTTCTGCAAATTGTTGAGCCAACTGTGTATGTTAGAACTTCTATCAAATGCTAGAAAAAGTAGAAGAAACGAAAATTACCAGTATATACTAGAAGTTCTGACTACAGTTTGCTAAAGCAGAGGACTGACAGTGTGACTTTAAAAAATAAATCCTCAATATTATCTATGTATTTTAAGCATTGGTGATAATTTTGTCTGCACAAATAAATTCACGTGCACTTAAGCATGTAACAAAAATTAAATGCCAAAATAGATTAGTTATGTCCTTTCCAAACCAGAGCCCCAAAGCAAAGCATCATAAACTTTAAAACCCAGCACTGGAGCTCTTGCCTTGTGTCTCATCTGTTTGGAGTTGTGGTTTTATTCTGTTATCTTGAAAATAAAATCTGATCTGAAATAAGTAGTCCTAAATACTGAGAAACATACCAATAATACTAACTACACCTGAGGGCAATCTCACAGTCTTCTCCTGTCATAGCTTCTTAAAGCTACACAGGTCATGGGATTTTGGCATAATAATGGTATTAATAGTAACTTTTCTATCTTATGCTATTTCATTGTGACTGATTCACTAAACCGTAAGATAGCATAAATCATGGAAAATGATATTTTTGCTGAATGGATATATTTCCTGAAATAAGCTGCTGTTTTTTTCAGCTTTCTGGAATTTAGATGAAGAATAATAACAAATGAATGATCCTATATTTATAATATTGCTTCAAATTTGTGAAGGAAAAAGTTAACTGTATATATAAAATGTTATGCAATACAAAAAATAGTAACAATTAGCCTCATATAAGGAACTCATATAAGGAACATCAGCAAACTGTCAAATTTTGTGCCACAGGTACTTGAAAGAATGATTCTAGAACAGAAAAACTATATACTGTAGTTTCCGAGGAAGTAGAAAAGAAGCCAGTGGTAACTAGAAGTCAATTCAAGTTCACAAAGATGAAAAATGAGCTCAAAACTAATCTCATAGGCTTCTTTTCTTTGGGTTACTGAAAGCTGACCCTAAGAAAAAATATGAACCACCCACTGGCTTTCTAACCTTAAATATATCAAAATCACCCAGAAAGCTATGAGTACCACAATTCAAAGGCTTATCCCAGATCTCTTGAAACAGAATCTCCGGCTGGGGCAGCTTAAAAGCTCTCCAGGTGAATCTGATGAAGCTAACACACACTCTCTGTTCATACACTGGCATTTGCGAACCAGAGGCGTGTGAATATAGTTTGGTTTTAGGAAGATAATTCACAAAGTATGCTGAGGCGTTGTTAGGGAAAGAGAAGAAAGTCGAGGAGTGAGGTATATGGACCAGGGATAGAGGTCAGGTGTATTCCCAGCGAGAGCTGCTGAACGGGTAACCTCGCCTTAGCTGAAGCTCACAGGAAGCAGTGTTGCTCATGCAGACAGGATCCTGGAATGCAGTCTCCAGGAGCATCACCAGGCTCTGTCCTTCTGTGTGTGCGCTCAGCCGCTTCAGTCGTCTGCAACTCTCTCGCGACCCCACGGACTGTAGCCCGCCAGGCTCCTCTGTCCGTGGGATTCTTCAGGCAAGAACACTGGAGTGGGCCATTTCCTCCTCCAGGGGATCTTCCCAACCCAGGGATCTAGTCTCTTGCATCTCCTGCATTGGCAGATTCTTTACCACTAGCACCACCTGGGAAGTTTTATTCAGTATATTTTAACAAACACTTTGACAACAACAACAACAAAAAAGGCGACCGATTCAACTAAAAGAAATCACTCATAGTTTTTGTTGTTTGGTCGCCCAGTCGTGTCCGACTCTTTGCGACCCCATGGACCGCAGCACGCCAGGCCTCTCTGTCCATCACCAACTCCCAAAGTTTGCCCAAGTTCATGCCCATTGCATCAGTGATGCCATCTAGCCATCTCATCCTCTGATGCCCTATTCTCCTTCTGCCCTCAGTCTTTTCCAGTATCAGGGACTTTTCCAATAAGTCAGCTATTCTCATCAGGTGACAAAAATACTGGAGTGTCAGCTTCAGCATCAGTCTTTCCAACTAGCATTCAGGGTTGTTTTCCCTTAAGATTGACTGATTTGTCAATATGTCTTATGTCTCATTCATAAGACAATGAAATTGAAATTTAAAAATCTTAATTTTAAGACAACTGAAATTAAGATGATATTGAATAGGTATAAATATAAAACACAGAATGCAAGCTTAACATATTGATTTACATAAAGGGGCAAGGGTAAATCTGGCTGGGATTTTTTAACTCTTTCCAAGTCCAGTTGAACAAAAAGCAACTAATATGGCATCTGAAAAAAGCAGATACAAACTCAAACTGTGTCAGCAAAAAAGAGACACAACTCTGAGCTGGTCAGTACCTAAGTGTGTAAGTGAGTGTGTAAATCTATGCAGGACCCTTGCCAGGGCCCCGAGGGGAGAAGGAGGTATTAGGAAAGCAAGAAGTTTTTAGAGTTACAGCTGAAGTGAATAGAGCTCCCAGAGATGGCTCAGGTATTTTAGGTCTCGGTAAAGAAACTGCCTGTCAACGCGGAGATGCAGGAGGCGTGGGTTCGATCCCTGGGTCGAAAAGATCCCCTGGAGGAGGAAATGGCAACCCACTCCAGGATTCTTGCCTGAGAATCCCGTGGACAGAGGAGCCTGGCGGGCTACAGTCCATGGGGTTGCAAAGGGTGAACACGACTGAGGGCATTAACATACATAACACATACCACAGGGTAAAGCCTGACGGGCTCCCGAGGTGAGGGAGGGAAAGTGAGGGTAGAGGCTAAGAAAGTGTCATATTTATATTGATCTGTCTTCTCCAGGAGAGAGCGAGGCAGTCGGCAGGAGAATAAAGCCTAGACACTGTTTGTTAGGGGCTTCCCAGGCGGCTCAGCGGCAAAGAATCCACCTACCGATGCAGGCGACGCGAGTTTGACCCCTGGTCGGGAAGATCCCCTGGAGAAGGGAATGGCAACCCCCTCCAGGATTCTTGCCCGAGAATCCCGTGGACAGAGGAGCTGGCGGGCCACAGTCCCCGGGGTCACAAGGGGACACAAGGGGACACGACTGTGCGGGCAGCGCTCCAGGGATAAAGTTCCCTGAGTCGGAGTCCAGTGCGGTGAAAGTAATCGGATGACCGGAGACAAGCAGGACGCTTCATTCTGAGATGCTTGGGGCACTCTGAATACTGGGGCCCCGGCACCCTTCCCGATGACTGGCAGTTACAGGGCCCTGCGACTTGCCTTCTGGAGGCCAATGCCGGGGCCTGGAGGCCTTGCCGGAGCCCGGGAAACGCGCCCTCTCAGTCCTCGTGCGGGAGGCGGTGGGCGCTCCCCTCCCCACCGCCCGAGCCGCGGCGGGAGGGCGGGAGAAACGGAGGGACGGGGACGGGAAAGCAGAGCGGGGACGGTGCCCCGATTCCCGGCCGCTGAGCGAGGCACCGCCCGCAGGCGGCATCCGCGTCACCGCGCTGCCTGCTCAGAGCTCAGCTTGGGACGCGCGCTGCACTGGACTTTCCAGGGGCTCAGGCCCGCGTGTGGAGAGCTTTGTTCGGCACGGAGGCCGCCCGGCGGTGAGGCCTCCCCGGGGACGTGCCCGCGGCCGCCGTCTCCTGTTACCGAGCCCCTGGCGCTCACCACTGGCGCTGGGGTGCTTCTCGTCGCCCAGTTCCTGGGGCCCCGGGGTGAGGCCGCAGGACACGTGTCACAGAGCCGAGAGCCCAGCACGATCTAACCGGGGCTGTGCGCACAGCGCGACTCCGCGGAGGCCGCAGCCCGCACCGACTGCGCAGCCAGCCTGCCCCCAGCAGCGCGCGCTCGGCCTGAGCGGCAGACCCCCGCCCGGGCTCGCTCACGTCTCCCGCGCCTGCAGCAGGGGTCGCCGGCCGCCCCGGGCGGTCCCCGCCCTGTGACCCGAGGGGCCGCGGCCCGAGCCCCTCGGCCTCCGCCTGCCCAGGGCGCCTTCCCGCAGCTCCGGCCCGGCCCCGCTTCCCGCGAGGAGACAGGCCTGGGTTTCCTGCGAGGCCGCCCCGGGGCCGCGAGGAGAGGCAGCGGGGCCCCGACGGCGCTGACCTCGCCCGACGGGCCCGCCGCGGGCGGCCGTCTGCGAGCGGCCAGGAACCGCGGGCGTAGGGCGGCAGGCAGGGGCCCGGGGCTGCCCGCGGCCTCCGCGCGCGCACGGCCCGCACTCGCCGCGTCTCAGGAAGCAGGACTCAGCCGGTGCGCGGCCGACCTGCCCTTCAGAGAGCGCCGCGGTGTCAGAGGCGGACCCTCGGAGCCCGGGTTAAGGGCTTTACACACTAAAGTCAAGCGCCCTCAGCTCTGAGGGTCAGCCTCATCATCAGCTTCACGCGGTTGAAGAGGCTGAGCCGCAGGCCGGCCCGGCAGACGCTTCAAAACCACCTACTCCCAAGCGGCGGGACGCGGCCAGGCTCACACGCAGGCTGCGTGCTCGGAAGGCCAGGCTCCCGCCTGCAGCACCAAGCTGCCGTCTGTCAGACGTTCCCACGTTTGATGGAAACTGAAGAGGTGTCTGCTGATGTCCGGCGGGAACCATCACAACCAGTAAAGCAGTTATCCTGCAGTTAAAACAAGGTTTTAAAAACAGATAACTAATGAGAACCTACTGAATAACACAGAGAACTTTACTTAATGGGAAGGAAATCCAAAAAAGAGGCAATATATGTACATGTGTATACACACACACACACACACACACACACAGCTGATTCACGTTGCCGTTCAGTACAAACACAACGTTGTAAAGCAACTAAACTCCAATAAAGATTTTAAAATAAATGAATAAAAACATCTTTTAAAAAGTTCTCAAGCAGCGCTGGTCCTTGGTCATCCCAGGGACACATACAAATGTTATCAGTGCTCACGGGTGCCACGATATGAACATGGTTAGGAAGCGCTTGCATTTCCACCCCATTAACATCACCATGGATTTGGTTTCCTCATCCTGAACCCTGATCACAGGGCAGAGTCACCCCGGAGGCACTTTCAAAAACTGACGTCCCAGCCCCACTCCAGCCAGTTGCACTGGAATCTGTGGGGATGGGCTCCTCCGAGCACCGAGGCGACTTTCACATTCAGCCAGGACTGAAGCCTGCTCTTGGGACAGGGCTCAGCAGAAGCAGGAAAAGGAATTCAGTGGTATCTAAAAGTTGTGCTTTTCCACAAAGCAGATTGCTAGTTATAAAGGACTTCTATCACAGTAATCTAAAAGAACTGTCCTAAAGAATTTCTACTCTTCTCAAGTTTTTAACCAAACTGTAGACCTTGCTTCCAAATGTTACTCTTTCAGATCAACAGGGCCTTGATACCATGGTTGTTATCACTCAGGCTCGTTTAGGTAGAACATGGTAACTGCCAGAGAAGTCTGAAGGAAGCATTAGCCACCACTGCACAGCTTTCTATGAGTTACAATGAAAGCAAGTTTCAGACTCATATCTGCAGATACACTTTTTAAACAAACACATCTTGGCCACGCAGGCAAAAACAGTTTGTCCACCAGTTTTATGAGCTCACTGAAGCCCCAGCTCCATGTCTTTAAGTCCAATATACCTGATATGCGAGGCTCACTGAACACAGACACTGACCTTCACTGGCAGGGTGCTAGGCTCTATGGAAGGCCAGACACCCACCTGAACCCAGGGCTGGACCCTGCACTGATCTGACCAAGCCCCAGGCCCCATCCTGATGCTAGTTATACACGTTATATGTTCTTAGTGCCTGTCCTTACGTTGTGAGCAAGGAAGTACCTCTAAACCCTTAGCCAATCCACATGTTTAGAATATCCACAATTTCACCAACGAGATCCCATTTCTAACATTTATTATGCTAATATAGCAGTTACTCATTTTACCAATAAAACCATTTTTGACATTGATGATGCTAACTGTCAAAACTTCTGTTGTGGAGATCGTGGAAGAATGTGAACTGGCCAGGAATGTGCAACATTCACTGCACCACTGTTCACAGCAACCGAGACATAGAAGCAACCTGAATGGCCACGGACAGAGGAATGAATAAGGAAGCTTGGTGCAGATATACAAGGAAATATTGTTCTTGTTGTTTAGTCACTCAGCTGTGTCTAACTATTTTGCAATCCCGTGCACTCTGGCCTGCCAAGCTCCTCTGTCCACGGGATTTCCCAGGCAAGAACACTGGTGTGGACTGCCATTTCCTTCTGGAGTGGAATATTACTCAGCCATTAAAAAGAGTGAAATAATGCCATTTGCAGAAGCAAGGATGGACCCAGAGATTGTCATAGTGAGTGAAGTAACAAAAAGAAGGAGAAATAGTATGATATTCTCTATATGCAGAATACAAAAAGAAATCTAAAAAAGAACCTAAAAAGAAATGATACAAATGAACTTATTTACAAAACAGAAACAAACTCACAGACTTAGAGAATGCAGTTATGGCTGCCAGGGGCACAAGGATAGGAGGAAGAGATAGTGAGGGGGTTTGGAATGATGTGTGCACACCGCTGTATTAAAGCGGGCGGCCAGCAGGGACCCGCTGTAGGTCACAGGGAACTCCGCCCGAGGTTGCGCGCAGCCTGGGCGGGAGGGGAGCGGCCTGGGGAGAAGGGACACATGCGTGTGTGTGGCCGTCTCTCTGCTGTCCGCCTGGAACTATCACAGCATTGTCATCAGCTATTCTCCAATGCAGAATAAAAAGTTTTTTTTTCTTTTAATTCTTCTGTCTGGGAGTGTGGCCCTTTCTGAAATGATGTTAACTGGCCAACCAGCGAGTGTTCTTGACAGCGTGTTAGCTGGCTAACCGCCTCTAGAAGTAAAACCTTCACCGCAGGTACACACGTCTCTCTGATTACCAGGTGACTTACAGCCACCCTAACACTGACATTGTGTGGCACAAGACCCTCTGAGCACTGAGTATATTTGACTTCATTATGTGTGTGAAAATATTTCTTAGTGGCTGATGGAAAATAGTAGCCATGAGCATGTGAAGTTACTTGGTTTGTTTGCAAGATGCTGACATTGACGGTGTTTCCAACACATGGTCTATGACGGGATTCTTTCATAGCTTAGATTACAGATGGCCTCACGCCAACCACACTCGTCCTATTCCAGGCCCATTGCAGAACCAGGTGAGGGCCACACCAATGAAGCTCCCATGGATAAATGACAAAAGGTAAATGGCCTTTCTGAAATCAATTGATTATTAATATTTGAACTTGAGACTTACATCTGTAGCTACTCTGATTTAAGGAAGTTAGATTGACATTCTTATTAGTGTTGTCTTTGTGTGTATCTTTATAAAGTCTACTGATAGAAACTTTAGTGTATTGCCACCTCAAGAACATTTCTATATTATTTTACATTATTTTCTTCTGAAAGCAAATCTATATTTCCACCACGTCACAAAAGCAGATTTTTTTATATTTTTCAGATTTTTAAAGCCAATATTTACTTAACAACCACTGTGGATAAACCTACAAACAGATCCAAATGGATAACAAAACAAAACAAAACCAAACCCTTGACAGACACTAAGCAAATGTCAGAGTGCCTATCAAACCAAAGAGGAAGGACCCAGGAAAAGAACAACCAATGGCTTTTTAGCAAGTCTTAACGTCAGAGCGTCTCTGCAGAAACTGCCATTGAAAAACATCCCAAAATATTTTCAGACATGAAGCAAAAATGGAAACCAGCACTTAACTCTAAAACAGGCCATAATGTGGACACGAGCTGTACAAAAGAGCACAGGAAAATGAAACTTGGTTTTCTTATTGTTGGTCATCAAATGGGCACAAATGTAGCGGGCACATTTTGGGGGAAGAGCAAGACTTTTAAGGTCCATTCCAAGAGACATGATTCCTTTCCAGCATTAAACAATGGCAGGGTCATTTAGGGCGAACTAAACCTTCCCGAGGCTTCATTATGACTCAAGAAGCCCAACTTCTTGAGGATGCAAGTTCAGGGTTTGGTGGTGAGCCGAGTCCTGAACTGCCAGCCCAGTTTCTGGGTCTGCCATCGACCTTGTGTTACAAGAGCAAATCATTTCAATTTGCTGGGTTTTTATACGCACCCCGGGGGCTGTTTAGATTTGTTCTCTATAGAAAGAGCTGTTCATTGAGGGAAGCAAGTCACCCTGGCAAAGAACAAAGGGTTCAAGGTGCAAGAGAAGCGCCCAGAACCACTACTGACTCAAAGTCCTTCCCAAGCCCCAACAGCCAGTGGTAGAATTAATATTTAAATGTCTTGAGTTTTTTTTTTTTCATATCTCAATGCACCACCGCCAACTAAAGCCTTCAACAGCGAAGGGAAGCCGGAACACAGCAGAATACGCTCCCCTGGAGACTCACAGGCAAGTTACACTGTGATTCCAAATACAAACGCAGGGCGGAAGAGTTGGTCAGTGCTGCTGGAGCCAGCAGGACTGGACCATGGTGACTCAAGCCAGGGGAGGACTTTAAAGTGGCACCAAAAAAAAAAAAAAAAAAAAAAGAAAGATTATCTTATAATCAAGATAAGTAAGATTTTATTGGAATATTTTTGAAATTCAAAATTAAGGCAAAAAAACTCGATGATGAAGAAGACATCACATTTTTACATGAATTTGAATTTTTAAAAAAAAAAGGCTGTACAGAACACATAGGTGTGTGGGTTAGTCGCTCAGTCGTGTCTGACTCTTCACGACCCCATGGACTGTAGCCCACCAGCCTCCTTTGTCCATGGGATTCTCCAGGCAAGAATACCGGAGTGGGTCGCCACTTCCTTCTCCAGAATACATAGGAGCCAGTTGCAAAAGAACCAATAACACCAATCCAGTCTTTACTTAAGATGTTGATATTTTGTTCTGTAATGAACAAATGCTTCTGTGGCAACTTTGAGCTTTCTAAAGATATCATTAAAAACGCGGTTCATCCTGATCACTGGGACTTTCGGCGTGTCTTCCCCTTTCGCCATCGAGGATGGCGCTGCGCTCAGCCCTCTCCCAGTCCGGCCCGGGGGTCACCCCAGTTCCCGGAGGGGCCGGGCCAGGCGCCGGGCGGCCGGCTGCCCCGGGCCGGGGCTGGGTGCCTACCTCGCTTGTTCTGCGTGCCGTGCTTCCTGGCCAGGCTGAGCTCCCTCTGGATGCGGCCTTCCAGGTACTCCTGCTTCTTGCCCAGCATCTCCTCCGTCTCCCGAAGTCGGGCCAGCGCTTCCTGGGCGCTGGGGGCCGCGCGGCTCTTGGAAGAGCCTCCGCCTTTGAAGAACTTGCCCAACTTGCTCATCGTGGTGGGGGGCCGGGCCGTCGTCCGCGGGGCTCGCGGCTCGGGGCTCCGGACGCGCGGAGAGCAGGTGAGCGTCTCCGCCCGGGTCTCGGCCAGGCCCGGGAGGCGGCGCCCCCGAGTCCGCACGCCGTCGGGCGCAGGTGACTCCCTCTCCCGGGCATTTCCTGGCGGCCGGGCCCGCCCCGCTCGCGGGGAGGGGAGGGCACCGCAGGCGGACGCGGCCGGCGCCGCCCGTCCCGGGGCATCGGGAGGAAAGAGAAGGAAAGAGCTGCAAAGGCCGCCGGGGCCGCAGCCCGGGGCTGCTGCAGCCACGCTGGGGACTCACCCGGGGCCAGTGGCCGGTTTGATGCCGGCTCAGAGCCGCGCAGGCCGCTGTCGGGGTCTAGAGCGGGGCCGAGGTTCAGGTCAGTTCGGTCCAGTCGCTCAGCCGTGTCCGACTCTGCGACCCCATGGACTGCAGCACGCCAGGCCTCCCTGTCCATCACCAACTCCCGGTGTTTACTCAAACCCATGTCCATTGAGTTGGTGATGCCATCCAGCCATCTCATCCTCTGTCGCCCCCTTCTCCTCCTGCCCCCAATTCCTCCCAGCATCAGGGTCTTTTCCAATGAGTCAGCTCTTCACATCAGGTGGCCAAAGTATTGGAGTTTCAGCTTCAACATCAATCCTTCCAATGAACACACAGGACTGATCTCCTTTAGGATGGACTGGCTGGATCTCCTTGCAGTCCAACGGACTCTCAAGAGTCTTCTCCAACACCACAGTTCAAAAGCATCAATTCTAAAGCGCTCAGCTTTCTTTATGATCCAACTCTCACATGCATGCATGACTACTGGAAAAGCCATAGCCTTGACTAGACGGACCTTTGTTGGCAAAGTAATGTCTCTGCTTTTTAATATGCTGTCTAGGTTGGTCATAACTTTCCTTCCAAGGAGTAAGCGTCTTTTAATTTCATCGCTGCAGTCACCATTACAGTGATTTTGGAGCCCAGAAAAATAAAGTCTGCCACTGTTTCCACTGTTCCCCCTGAAAGCCGGTGTGTAATGCACATGCACCTTGCTGACCTGGGCTGGAAGGGCAAGGTGCTAGTGTCCCACACATGCGTTCTGTGTGTTTCTGTCTGTGATCACGTGTGAGCACAGGGTCAGGTCCCCGTCCTTGTGAAAGAGAGTGTTCAGGTAGGCTCGTCCCTGTGTGCGTGGTGTGGGTCAGGAGGGGGGGGCTTGCAGGGACACTTGTCCGCCTCTGTGATGCAGGTGTGATGGGAAGTGGCTTACTCTCAGAACACCTGGTCTGACTCTGGGCAGGTTGATGTGTGCTGGCTGCCAGTGGGCATGGGTGGATTCTAGATCACCCTCACACGGTTTGAAGTGGTGAGAAGCGAGGACCATCTCTTTTTCTAACGTGGGGGCTTTGGAGTGTGTTCGGTGGCCCCATTCAATTCAGCGTCACTGTTAGTATCTCTCTCTCTTTAGTCACTCAGTCATGTCCGACTCTTGCGACCCCATGGACTGTAGCCTGCCAGGCTCCTCTGACCATGGAATTCTCCAGGCCAGAATACTAGAGAGGGTTGCTATTTCCTTCTCCAGCTGTTAATATATACAAAGCCTTTAATGGGGTGTCCTTGTGTTTGGATCTATGTCAGATGCCTTTGCAGAGACACCTCAGTAGCAAAAGGGAAAGAACGTCCTAGAGAAAAGCAACATTCTTTTGTTCCTTTTCAATACCTCAGTCCCATCTATTAGAGCTGCAAACAAAGAATTTGGTAAGATGAAAGGACAGCAATAGGTAATGATTATGGATGATGCGATTCAACTGAAAATCTGTGCAGAGCATGCTACAAAGATGTGGAATATGGGACTGAGTCTGTGTCCTAGTTTTCCAGGGCTATGCTGTCCTCCACATAATACAGCGCTATTTGAGCAACATTACCCACCGCCATCAGGAGCTGTTTGTGATTAGCTAACCACTGGTTATTAAAGGAGAGGAAGCATCCATTACTATGACAGACACACCTTGGTGCTCAAGACCAGTAACCCACTTTTGCCTGCCATCACACCCACCCAGAAGCATCCGTTTGATCCATTTTACCCAACATTGGTAGATCCAGCATTACATTTTGACAAAGAAATTGGATATGTTTCTAAGAGGCTTACTGGTCCTATATCTTAGACACACAAACATGTGAACTTATAATTTCCCAATAACTACAGCCTGCCACCTCTTACCATTTTCTGCCTGGCCATCCAAAGCTCTTACGAACTGTAATATATGTAATCTTGTGTATATTACACTATAATAAGCATTATCTTTTGTTATGATCTAAATGTTTCATAAATCTGTTTTGGAACTTATTTTCTTGCTTAGATTTTAAGCCCCGTGAGAGTGCTGGTCAGTTTAACCAAAGTTTACTGAGAGTATTCTACACATAAGGTACTGGGAGTGCAAATATAGTCTGCCATCTGGGAGCTCACCTTACAGTAACAGCAGTAACGGGAGCTGTATTTGAACACCTATCATATGGCAAGCACACCACATGTCTACTTAACAACCCCTCCACCAACCACACAAAGCAGGTGCTGCCGCTTCTACGACAGATAAACAATCCGCCTCAGCTGGTGACTTGGACAAGTTCACATAGGTAGTGAGTGTAAAAGATCCTTTTGTTTGAAAGCTTCTGGTCCTTCTACTGTTTACATGACCTTTCCCTCTGTGTGGTTTGGACCAGAGGAGAAACTCACAGAGCATTTATTTAATTAAATAACATGGGGAGCAAAGAGGGTGGTATGAGGCATCAACTTCCAGAGATCATACAAGTATTACTGAGTTCACAGAGCAGTATGTTTAAATAAGAACCTCTCCACTATACAAAAAGCACTCCTTTCTGGCTCACCAGACACTGTATTCTTGTTGAGAGAACATTGAACAAGTGGGACAGAGGGACGGAAAGTTATAATGAGCTGCTTAGTCATCCATCTATCCATATTTTCATTCAACAGCTATTTATGGAGCATCTCTTTCGGGCATTATGGTAGACAGTGAGGAGATGTTTAAGAACAAGATGAAGGTGTTTTACAAGTTAGGAGAGAAGACAGGAGGTAAGCAACTTATCCCACAAATAATAGACTTTATAAGTTAAAGTTTTATTAAGTGCTATGGAGAACTCGGAAGGACAGAGACCTGTCAGAACAAATTGTAGATAAAGTTGATTTTGTCTTGGGTGTCAAAAAAAGGTGACTTGAAAAAGTGACATTGAACCTGGAATTTGAATGATGAATAGAGGATAGCTTGGTATAGAGAAGGGAAACTGGTATTTCAAGATAAGGAATCATTCATTCATTATTTTTTTCTGAGTGCATATGATATAGCCAGTACAGATCTAGACACTGGAGATTCAGCAGTGAAGAAAGAGAAACTAAAATCCATGCATTTTTGAAGCCTACTTTCTAGTCAGGAAATGATGGACAATTAATGAAGAAAGCAATGTACTCTATGGAAAAAATAAAGCAGGTAGTGTTAGAGAATTAATGTCTCAGACAATGTGTGGAGAAACATTGAGTCTAAAGAAGACAGAAGAGCAGAGCGCTGTGAGATTGTCTCTAAATGTCAGCTGAGTCCTGATCACATAGGGGCCACCTGATATTCTAAGGAGCTTGTTTTGTATCCAAAGAGCAAATGAAAATCAGTCAGAAATTAAAATAAAGGATGTAGTCGTTAATTTATAATTCAATGGAAAAATCTATTTTACTCAATTTAGTGTGTCAGACTTTCAAAAACACATGTGGTGTGCAAAGCAAGCTCCATTTGAATTAAAAATCACCCCCTTCCATTAATATGTAATCTCAATAGGGAACAGATAACACTTGCAAGCAAGCAAGCCATCCAAATATATAGTAGTGTTTAATCCAGCAGTGTGATTTAGAGAATAAATGTTTAAATCAATGATGTAGAAGCTGAAAATAACACATTAATCTTCATTCAATACTCATCCTACAAATGTGGTTTCATAAAGAGTTCTCAGCATCTAGTATATTTTTCATTTTTTAATCTCAATTGATCTCAGCTAATAAGGAGGCTGTTGTTCAAAAGAATGATCTTGTTCAGAATGATTTACCATGGTTAAGATGGCAAAGGAAATTGGAAATTTATAGATCTGTTAAAAAGACTCAGATGTCAGGCTAACTGATACATTTTGGTCACCCCTTGAAATTACACCCATTTTTAGAATGCCAAATGAACTCTCCAAAGCAGCAGAAGAAGAATTATCCTTTAAACATACTGCAGAATCATCATCAAATAGTTATTTATTAAACAGCTCAGCCAGCATGTACACATTCTTTCCATCAGCAGTTTTTTGTTTGTTTTTCAGAACTAGATATTCATTGTATATAGCACAATCACAGTAATGAATACAAAAGTAGGCATTATGAAAAACAATAATTTTGCAAAAATAAAAGTTTTATTGCCCTAATTGATAATGAAGATCTATGGTGCCTCTGACTGAGTTTTGCCTGCACAGCTTTGAATCCATATTTTCTCATATCTTTGTCCATCCCTGATTACAAAGAAATTAAAGAATCTAAGTGTTATCAGATTGAGCTGTAAAGTGTTTTCCACACCAGCCACTTAATGAATACAAAAGGAGAGGTAACCCGTCTACCTCAGCACCATCTTTATCACATAACCTTCCCAACATTGATTCCTAACGTGCATGCTAAGTCGCTTCAGTCGTGTCTGACTCTTTGTGACCCTATGGGCTGTAGCCTGCCAGGCTCCTCTGTCCATGGGATTCTCCAGGCAAGAATCCTGGAGTGGGTTGCTGTGCCCTCCTCCAGGGGATCTTCCCAATGCAGGGATTGAACCCACATCTCTTATGTCTACCTGCAGTGGCAGGTGGGTTCTTTGCCACTAGTACCACCTGGGAAGCCCCTGATTCTTAACAAAGATCATTGGAGAATTGGATTCTCCCCCAAGAGCCTGCAGAAGGAGCACAGTTATGCCAACACGTTGGTTGTAAGAGTTTCCACGTCTAGTACTGTGAGATAATAAATTTGTGTTGTTTTAAGCCATTAAATATGTGGGAATTTGTTGTGGCAACAATAGAAAACTAGTACATATAACAAGGAGCTGATCTGATCTAGGGCGGGTCCTAGAAACTCTTTTGAGAGCTGGATGATGAGGAGGAGAAAACTAAGTGAGTGAGGAAAGGAGAGAGCATCCCAGGCTGAGAGACTAGCCCACGCGGTGGAGCAGAATAGCTGCTAAGAACAAGTACTTAGGTCAGTGGGAAGACAGAGGACAGTAGTTTTAGGTGCTAGGGACAGGGAAGCAGGAGGTGGGTAATTTTTTAAGCCATCCTATGAAATGGGGGTAATAATAGCATATATCTTAAAGTGTCATTATAAAGATTAAACGATTCGCTTAAGTACCTGGTACATAATAACATAATCCAAAATTTTAGCTGTTATTATTGTTCTGTTCAGTTCAGTTGCTCAGTCATGTCTGACTCTTTGTGGCCCCATGGACTGCAGCACACCAGGCCTCCCTGTCTGTCACCAGCTCCCGGAGCTTGCTCAAACTCGTGTCCATTGAGTCAGTGATGTCATGCAACCATCTCAGCCTCCGTCGTTCCCTTCTCCTCCAGCGTTCAATCTTTCCCAGCATCAGGGTCTTTTCCAATGAAGTCCTTCACATCATGTGGCCCAAGTATTGAAGCTTCAGCTTTAGCAGTCCTTCCAATGAATATTCAGGACTGATTTCCTTTAGGATTGACTGGTTGGATCTCCTTGCAGTCCAAGGGGCCCTCAAGAGTCTTCTCCAGTATTGTTAGGTTTGAATAAATAGTCAAGATTTGATTTTGAATATATTGTGCAAGATAAGTATTAGGGACACAACAAACCTACTGAATGTTACATAAACATATAGAGACAGATTAACAAACAGTTATACAGGGAACATCTATGTAACCACAACACAGCCCCCTGTCCTCATGGAGCTTACAGTACAGAGGGGAAGACAAACACTAATCAAATAATTATATAAACAAATAGAAAATCAAATCTGGGACAGATGTTTTGGAGGGGATATGAGGTGAATGTTACAAAAGCAGGATTTGTCCTAGACAGGAAGAACAAAGAGGACTTTCCTAAGGAGAACATACTTGTGGTCACAGCTAAGGGAAAAGCAGAAATGAACCAGATCAAACGGGAGAGGGAAGAGCATTCCAGGTACAAAAACACCAAGGGTGAAGGGCCTGAGACTGTGAGTGTGAAGAGGCCCTGGGGAGACAAACGGAACAGAAAGACGGGTTATACCAAGATTTAAAAGGCTTTAAATGCCAAGCAGAGTCATTCCTTCCTAGATTATGTGAGCTCCTTGAGATCAGGTCTTAATCAATTCTATATCAAACCTAGAATCATATTTGATAAATAATAGATATTCAAAGGACTTGCTAAATCGACTTAAGTGCAGATTTTATTTTATAGCTAATAGAAGCCACAGAAGTATGTTTGTTTGTTTGTTTTTGGCCAGGTAAATAATAATTTTGCCTGGTTAGTGTTAGTAAGAAAAATATGTTTCAAGTCCCACTTACTATAGCCGATGGCTAATGTCCTGGAGGACTGAATTTTTGCCTGTGCATTCAGAAGTCTTTCCCAGGTGAAAGGTTAAAAGCATTACACTCTGAAGGTGGAGTAAGAGTGAAACCTGTTTGCTAAACTGTTCCAATGATAAGAATGACAATGAGGGCACTTGTTAAAAACATAACTTCCCAGGACCCATCCTAGACCCTGTAAACAAGACCTTGGAAAAGGTGTGAGTAGCTGTATTTATTGACAAGCACTTTACCTGATCCTTATTCTCAAGAAGGTTTAGAAAACTCTGGTATAGAGGACCTTTAAGGGCAAAGGAAAGGCATGTGTAAAACTATGAACATCTGAAAGAGCCAGGAGGTATATTATGAAAATGACTGGGGAATAGGGTGCCTGATAGGAAGTGGTTGTTACTGAGGCTGGAAATAGTGAAAAGCTTTACCGGTAAAGTTTGTTCTTACTAAGCTAAAAAATCATGTGAATAATGAAGAGTCAATGGAAGATCTTAGGCAAGGAAGTGAGTTTTGGGGGAGGAAATTATTCAAGAAATGGAAACAGGTTTGAGAGACATTTTTGAGAAATAATTGAGAGTGCTTAATGGCTACTTTTATGAGAGAAGTGAGAAAGGAGAGGTGGAGAATGAATCCAAGGCTTCTCATGTGGCAGAGTGCCTTTGTTAGGGAGCAGATGCTATGGTAAGAAAGCATTCCATTTTAGACTTAGAAACATGGAAGGAGAAACCTCCAATTTGGGAGGGAGTTCTCAAGGTAGAGAATATGGTTGTGGAAGTCACCGGAACCATGGGAGTTTCACTAGTATGAGGATGTAAATTGATAAATGGTCCAAGCACAAAATGATGGGGAAATGGGCATGCTTGAGTAGCACTTACAGAAATCTTCCCCAGGTGGCTCTGCGATAAAGAACCCACCTGCCTGTGCAGGGGACGCAGGAGATGTAGGTTCCATCCCTGGGTCGGGAAGATCCTCTGGAGAAAGGAATGTCTACCCACTCCAGTATTCTTGCCTAGGGAATCTCAGGACAGAGGAGCCTGGCAGGCTGCAGTCCATGGGGACTCAAAAGAGTAGGACACGACTTAGCAACTAAACAGCAACAAGAGGAGAAATCAGCAAAGAGACTAAATGGGGATGGAAGAGTTAGCAGCTGTGATCTTGGCTATCCTCACCACCAGTGGCGACCTCCTCCCAAAGGACTTACGCCAGGACTGTTGCACTCAGTGCCCTGACCCCGCAGCAGGCCACCGCTGACCCACGCCTCTGCCGGAGGCTCCTGGCCACTCACAGCAAGTCCGGCTCCGTCTCCTGTGGGGGCACAAGGTCTTGTTTGTGCCCTCCAAGAGTCTGCTTCCCCAGTCCTGTGCAAGTTCTGTAACAAACCCCACCGGCCTTCAAAGTCAAATTCCCTGGAGGTTCTCAGTCCCTTTGCCGGATCCCCAGGTTGGGATGTCTGCGGTGGGTCCTAGAACTTCCACAACAGTGTGAGAACTTCTTTGGTATCATTGTTCTCCAGCTTGTGAAACCATCTAACGCTTCCTATACTCCCACGCTAGCGAACTGAAAGAACAAACACATTTCCATTATTATTGCACTGATAAATAAATATTTCCCACCGATCTAGAACATTTAACAGTAAAATTCTAGAAAATCTGCCCTTGGTTAATGCTATCAGATAAAGAAACATACAAAGTCTAGATAAGCCACTGGTTTTTAATTTATTTTTTTATTGTAGTATAGTTGATTTACAATATTGTTTTACCTTCTGCTATGTTCAAGCTGGTTTTAGAAAAGGCAGAGGAACCAGAGATCAAATTGCTAACATCTGCTGGATCATTGAAAAAGCGAGAGAGTTCCAGAAAAACATCTATTTCTGATTTATTGACTATGTCAAAGCCTTTGACCGTGTGGATCATGATAAACTGTGGAAAATTCTGAAAGAGATGGGAATACCAGACCACCTGACCCGCCTCTTGAGAAACCTGTATATAGGTCAGGAAGCAACAGTTAGAACTGGACATGGAACAACAGACTGGTTCCAAATAGGAAAAGGAGTACGTCAAAGCTGTATATTGTCACCCTGCTTATTTAACTTATGTGCAGAGTACATCATGAGAAACGCTGGGCTGGAAGAAGTATAAGCTGGAATCAAGATTGCCAGGAGAAGTATCAATAACCTCAGCTATGCAGATGACACCACCCTTATGGCAGAAAGTGAAGAAGAAATAAAGAGTCTCTTGATGAAAGTGAAAGAGGAGAGTGAAAAATTTGGCTTAAATCTCAAAATTCAGAAAACTAAGATCATGGCATCTGGTCCCATCACTTCATGGCAAATAGATGGGGAAACAGTAGAAACAGTGGCTGACTTTATTTTTCTGGGCTCCAAAATCACTGCAGATGGTGACTGCAGCCATGAAATTAAAAGATGCTTGCTCCTTGGAAGGAAAGTTATGACCAACCTAGACAGCACATTTAAAAGCAGAGACATTACTTTGCCAACAAAGGTCCAACTAGTCAAGGCTATGGTTTTTCCAGTGGTCACGTAGGGATGTGAGAGTTGGACTACAAAGAAAGCTGAGCGCTTTAGAATTGATGTTTTTGAACTGTGGTGTTGGAGAAGACTCTTGAGAGTCCGTTGGACTGCAAGGAGATCCAACCAGTCCATCCTAAAGGAGATTAGTCCTGGGTGTTCATTGGAGGGGTT
Source organism: Muntiacus reevesi (assembly GCF_963930625.1). Taxonomy (NCBI): domain Eukaryota; kingdom Metazoa; phylum Chordata; class Mammalia; order Artiodactyla; family Cervidae; genus Muntiacus; species Muntiacus reevesi. The sequence continues at coordinate 1,341,473 of NC_089260.1, read as the reverse complement.
GATGTTGAAGCTGAAACTCCAATACTTTGGCCACCTCATGTGGAGAGCTGACTCATTTGAAAAAACTCTGATGCTGGGAAAGATTGAGGGCAGGAGAAGGGGCTGACAGAAAATGAGATGGTTGGATGGCATCACCAACACAGTGGACATGAGTTTGAGTAAACTCTATGAGTTGGTGATGGACAGGGAGGCCTGGTGTGCTGCAGTTCATGGGGTCGCAAAGAGTCAGACATGAGTGAGCAACTGAACTGAACTGAATACAGCAAAGTGAATCAGTTATACATATATCCACTCTTTTTTGGATTCTTTTCCCATATAGGCCATTAAAGAGTATTGAGTAAAGTTCCCTGTGCTATTCAGTAGGTTCTGACTAGTTATCTCCTTTATATATAGTAATGAGCATGTCATCCCATCTCCCAATTCATCCCTTCCCCCAAGCTGGGCTTCCCTGTGGCTCAGTGGGTGATGAATTCTCCTGCAATGCAGAAGATGGGGGTTTGATCCCCTGGAGAAAGAAACAGCAACCTACTCCAGTACTTTTGCCTGTGAAATACTGTGGACAGAGGAGCCTGGTAGGTTACAGTTAATGGGATCAAAGGAGCCAGACGCAACTTAGTGACTAAATCACCAACCTCCTCCAAGCCACTGGCTCTTCAAAATGCCGGAAGCTGTTGACACTTGGATTTTAGTCCAAACTCTTCCACTAACTTGGGCAAATCATTTAATTTCTTTGAACCTGCGATGCATGAGACAGGGTGCTCGGGGCTGGTGCACTGGGATGACCCTGAGGGATGGGATGGGGAGGGAGGAGCGAGTGGGGTTCAGGATGGGGAACACATGTACACCCATGGCTGACTCATGCAAATGTATGGCAAAAACCACCAGAATATTGTAAAGTAATTAGCCTCCAATTAAAATTTTTAAAAAATCACACACAAAAGAATTTCTCTGAGCCTGCTTATCTATCTTCAAAAAAAAAGAAAGGAAGGAAACTGGGATAGCTAGATATCTTCTGCTACTTCCAGCTCTAAAATCTAAAGTTTTTCTCCAGACCCAAACAAGCCTGAGATGAAAATTTTAAACAGATTTTTGAAGAGCAAATCTTGAAGTAAGGATACCTGTTTCCCAATCCACACTCCCCCTTCCTCAATGAATATTTGTTGGGAAATATTCAAAGTTATATATGACGCGTTGGATACTTTTACAGTTCTTGTCCTTAGCACAGCTTTGTCATTCATCTGCTCTGAGTCGTGTGGCGTCATGTCAGTGGCATGGCATCCATTTAACCCCACCTAGAAGAGGCTCTCTTTTCTCAGTACTTTTGAAGTGACTCATTAAGCACATGAAGCTTCCTACCTCCCCATGGAATGACCACAAGCTTTCTTCAGGATGTGTGTTAAATGAGTGTGCTCTCTCAACTGAGTGGCCCTAGGCGGCTCAGTTCACACACAGACTAGAACTAGAACTAGAACTCAGACTAAGAACTAGAGACTTTTTGCCTGCCAGAACGTTAAACAAACGTCTGCATTAAAAAAAAAACCCTGATTCTCCTGCAAGGAGTACTTATATCATCAAGTAACACTGGTGTAGGATGAGTCAAGAATTGAAACACACACACACACACACACACACACACACACACACTCCTGAGGAAGCCTTCCGCGACTCCAATTTCGCCAAAAGAAGATAAACACAGAGGGCACACAAGCACGCAATCTCCCAGAAAACGGGTTATTTTTTCTAAGGACCGGGCGACAGGACTTCCACCCGCAGAAACGCCCAACAAGTCAACAACCCTTCCCCTGGCTCCGGAGGCTCTGACCGGCCCGTCCCTCTCGGCACGGGCCACACCCCCACCCCCGTCGGGCGCCGCGCGCTGCCTCGCCCCGCCCCTCGCCCAGCCAGCCCCTCGGCCCGCCCCCGTCCCACCTGCAGGCCCCGCCCCTCCCCGCCTGTTCCCAGCGGGCGCCGCGCGCTCGTAGCCCCGCCCCCGCCCCTGCAGGCCCCGCCCACCCCCCGCCCGCTCCCAGCGGGCGCCGCGCGCTGCCTCGCCCCGCCCCTCGCCCCGCCAGCCCTTCGCCCCGCCCCCGTCCCACCTGCAGGGCCCGCCTTCCCCGCCTGTTCCCAGCGGGCGCCGCGCGTTCGTAGCCCCGCCCCCTCTGCACAAGCCCGCCCCTCGCCCCGCCCCTCTCCCCGTTCCCACCTTCCTGCCCCGCCCCGCCCGTTCCCAGTGGGCGCCGCGCTCCGCCTCACCCCCCTCACCCCGCCCCTCGCCCCGCCTCTCGCGCGCGTGGAGATGGCGGAGCTGGACGTCGGGCGGCACTGCCAGGTGGAACGCTGCCGGCGGCTAGGTGATGCGGCGCCCCGGGGCCTTGGGAGTCTGGGCCGCGCTCTGCCTTCGGGGCGGCGGGGCGTGAAGGCGACGGCGCGGGGCGGAGGCTGAGGAGGCGCAGGGCGTGTCCCGCGGGCCCCGCAGTTGGCCGGGTCGGAGCCCTTCTGGGGGCCCTGGGGCCTGGGAGCTGCTTGTCCCCCTGAGGGGCCTGCGCGACTCCTGGAAGCACAGCCGGCAGCGCCCGCTCCGGTTTCCGAGGCCGCCTCGCCGAGGAGCCGCGCACGCCCGCCGCTGTCTGACGAGCCCGGGATGGAGCGCGTTTCGGTGTGGAAACCGGGAGGGTCCCCCGTCCCGCCGCGGCGACCTGGGTCCTCGTCCGCAGCCCTTCCGTTGTCTGTCAGGGAAGGATGGGCTGGGTCAGCTTTGAGTCTCGTTTTTGCTGGCTGCTCAGCGGACGGACTTCAGTGAGAAGGCCCCGAGCCTTGCCTTGGGAGCGTCTCTGCTCTCTCAGCTCTGTCTTTGGTTCTGACTGTCTCTGACTCAGTAAACGCTTACTAAGCACCTGCTTTGCTTCTGGCCCACGTAGGATGTGGCCATTTCCACAGAAAAGTTCTCAGGGTAGTTCGCTGCGTTTTAGAGCTTTAGTCAGGTGATGTTCAGTCTCTGCTGAACCGAGAGACCTTGTGACACACGGAGTCCACGCTCACGGGCAGAGTGAGTGTGTGGCACAGGCCTTAGGAACTGCAGCAGGCAAGTCCTGAAACCGAGAGCCACACAGAATGCCACCTGTCTCTGGTACCTGGCTTGCACTCCAAATGGGTGCTGTCACATCTGGCTCGTGCTGTTACACGAGCCAAACAAGTTTTCTCTCCCATTGCAGCTTCAGTCTTTGGTAGCAGGTACCCTGTCACTGTTGAGAAGGGCTCTGGGGTCTAGCTCAGAATTAGTGGGAGTGCCCCCAGTTGGTCAGTGATGACCTGTTGTGGACGATGGGCTAAAAGGCACAATCCCTACGAGGTTCTTGTTACTTACAGGACTCTGATTTGTAGCTTTCACCACTGACTGTCGTCCTCCGCCATCCTTCAGCAGGCAAGGACCGATGTTTCCTTGCAGACTCTCATAGGGAAGCTTAGCCGATTGGGTTTTGACCGTAAATTGTGTCAATCTGGTATACCTGATTATCAAGTCCATGATGTCTACCATCTGTTACATAGTTAATCTTCTTTTCCAACTTCTTCCAACTTAAGGTGTCTCTTAAAGTGTAAGCACTGAAATGAAGCCAGGGTCTGGCTCTTTTGGAGTTCAGATTTCTTGCAGACTCTAGTGGAGAGCAGTTAAGATTTAGAGGATATTGTGAGTGTACTAAATTTCATTTAGCTTCTGGATGAATAGGAGAATGTTATCAAGTGTTAGGAAATTACCTTAATCTTAACTCTTAGCCCTGGGTCCTCTTAGTTTGCATCTAATACTTAGTTGGTCACCAAAGTCTCTAAAAGTAGTAAGCATGTATATTTTCCCCATTTTAAAGAGACATACAGGTTTTGCAGAGTGATGTATATTTCAGTTTTCTTCTCTTTTTGACAGATGTATATCTACATACTTGGTATGGAACAGATGCTTACAGTACCATGCTTTCAGAACAATAGTGACAATGCATTAAGCTCACTTCTCAGGTGAGGGAAGAGCTATATTAGAGCCCTCTTGTCCCACAAGCAGCAAGTTGCCAAGGGTCCCTTTGGTTTACTGTGCATGTGTGTTAAGTCACTTCTTTCTGCTTCTGATGTCTGATTCTCTGTGACCCTGTGGACAGTAGCCCTCCAGCTTCCTCAGTCCATGGGATTCTCCAGGCAAGAATACTGGACTGGGTTGCCATGCCCTCCAGGGGATCTTCCCGACCCAGGGATTGAACTTGCGTCTTTTACATCTCCTGCATTAGCAGGCAGGCTCTTTACCACTAACACCTACAGGGAAGCCCTGGGTTAAAATAGGACCTCTTTTTTCTTTTGGGTTAGGATACCCTGTAGGATGAGATCTTTTAGAGTAATAGTGGCTTTCTCTTAAGTGCAGTACTTCCTGGTTTCATTTTGTAAAGGCAGTGTGATTAGATATATCCAGCCTCACTTGTCTGTGTACTGTAATTTATTATGGGGTACATTGAAAGCAGATTGGAGAATGAGCGATTATATTCAGTGATTTGTGGTCACTGCCACATCCAAAAACAGATACTTTACTGTGCTTTCCAAAAATTCACTTCCTGACTTAATTGTTGCTTAGTCCTAGCTTCATTGTTCCTTAACAGCAAGGAAAGGAACAGTTCAGGACTAAATTTTACACTATCAGTCCGTCTGTTTAATTTCTGGAATATATTTGAACATGTCCCTACCTCGTCACTCCAGGATTTTTCTCAGAGTTTGAGTATATTCAAAACAAGTGAATTGTTGTGCTTATTCTTGTTAATTACAGTTTTTATCTTACTATTCTTATCTTTTACATATCTCATTTAGTTTTTACAATTACCCTATGAAGTAAGTGTGGCATATAATACAGATATGGACACACATAGATATACATATACACACAGATGCACACAAACACAATGTACTTATGTCCTATTTTTATCTATATTACCTAATAATATATTTTTGATTTTGTATACATATACATGCACTATACCATATACTGTATCAAGAAATATATATATATATTCTGTGTGTGTGTGTATATATATGTAAAACCCAAAGCTCTACCTTTAAGTAACTTGCCCAGCATTGCTGGATTAGTAAGCAGTGCAATCAAAATTGAAATCCAAGATTGTCACTTCAAATGCAGAATTTTTGTGATATATGGTCCTCAGAAGCAACATCTGGTAAACCTGGGATAAACACTCCCAAGACTTCTTTTTTTCTGATTTAGTTTGTCACTGCAAGTAATATTTATCTCCTGATAATCTGGTTACTCTCAAGAGTACTTGAGGTTGTGATGGCTTTTGTTTAACCACTACTTGCTGCACTAGGATATTGTTCAAAAGGAAGGTTCTCCTGTAGCCACATTTCAGTACTTGATTTTTTTTACTTAAGAAACCTAAATCAAAACCAGTTACTGACCAGAACATATAACATTTTCCCTTTATTTTAGATTTTCTTCCATTTGTATGTGATGGATGTTCAGGAGTATTTTGGTAAGTTAAGGTTTTATGCAGGATTTGGGAGTAATTTTATTGTTTACAATATGAGATTTATTTCTAAAATCAGAATGATTTAAAATAGTTTGTACTTTAGCCATTGATATTTGATATTCACTAGAATAATCACTTGAGAAAAAAATAGATTAGTCATAGGCTCTGGTTACTTATGCATATATGTGGCTAGTCTTTAAACTTTCTATAGTTGTGTGTGTGACTTTTATGTAAAAGTTATGTATATTAATCGCAAGGAGAGAATATATCCATAATATAAAGAATATAATTTTAAAAATCCAATTATGATTATTAGTTTTTATTTTTATTAATACAGTGAAAAGAGCCCATCCTATATATTTCGTAAATTGGGTACTTTGTGCATACATTACATGCAATGTAAAACCTGGGAACAAATAAGAATTTTGGATATATTTTCAATTAAACTTTCAAGTATCAGGCATTTAATTTATTTAATAGAGCACTGAAAGAATAAGTTCTTTTCAGACAGTAGTTCAGAAAGACTTATGAGAAAGAAATAAAAATAGTACATGTTTTTAAGTCATTCAGAACTAGAATACTCCTTTGACATATTAGTATTGGTTATTTTTGAGAAATAAAAGGAATCAAAAGAGTGTGTTTTCACGCATCTTAAAACACTCAAAATAAAAAGGAAATTGAGAGGTGAATTATTTGTACTCACACTGAATTTGAACAGTAGTTGGGTTTTAAAACTTTTGAGACTACAGGTGCTCTGTCTTTTATTTGTCTTTTCAGTTTATTCTTATATGCAGAGTTGTTAATGTGGTGTGAGTGTAATTAATCTTAAGGATCTACCTACTAAATAGCTCAAGTTTCTGCAGTTATCTTTAAGTACATTATTTGATTACATTTAAATAAATACTTTTCTTTGTTGTTATTTAAGCCTTGAACACAGGAGCAGAGAGTCCCATAACTGTCCTGAGGTATGTTAATATCTCCTAGTGAAACATGTTTGTATTTCAGAATTTGATTCTGTTTATCTATTTATTTTGGTTGTGCTGTGTCTTCATTGCTGCTCACGGGCCTTCTCTAGTTACAGAGAATGGGGACTCCTCTCCAGTTGCAGAGCGTGGGCTCTAGGCACCGGGGTTCAGTGGGTGTGGCATTCAGACTCGGGCTCGTGGGCTTCAGTAACTGTGACTCCTGGGCCCCAGAACACGCAGGCTCCAGTAGCTGTGGCCCACGAGCTTCAGTTGCTCCATGGCAGGTGGAGTCTTTCTGGACCAAGGATCGAACACATGTCCCCTGCACTGGCAGGCGAACTGCCGTCCACTGTATTACCAGGGAAGTCTTGATTCAATTTAGTACCAGGGTACTGCAGATTAAAATTTGGCATACTAAATTGATTTATAAGAGACTGTTACTTTATATTTTTTCTCAATTTGCTTTAAAAATAAACTCGTCTACTTGGTACTTATAAATTTTTATTCTTATAATTTTCTTTCCTTTATACTACCGTTCTGTGTGGGTAGCCCACTTTTAGCTTCAGTCTCTGTATTTATAATTGTGTAATGGAATTGACATCCTCATCATATGCTGCCTCCAGTTTGCTTCACTGTTGTGTTCGTTTTCACCGGTGCCTGGGGTTAGGATTCTGTGGTAATAAATTGTGCTGACTCCATCAGCCTTAGATCATCAGGAGCAAACCTGTAGTCCAGCAAAGTCCCTACCATAATTCTGCCCACATCAAGAGATTAAAAAGACCTGTTAGATAAAAGCCAAAATATCATCTTTGTAACTGGTAAAGAATAAGTTGAATGGTGAAGCTTAATGTAGAACCAAAAAGATCTTCAAAGAAAATCCAGAATTCGGTGGATTTGCCACCCATCACAGCAATGTTGCACCAGGTTAGGCCTCTTAGGAAATAAAGAGAAAGCTGAGCCTAGTTAATTTTCTTGAATTTGTAATCAGAGAAGTTGCTCCACCTCCTTTGGGTTAGAGATCAGCAGGAAGTTAAACTGAATTTACTCCATTTGGAAAGAAGCATTTGCCTCCCATTTTGCAATTAATATTTATTCCTTCCCACCATTTACCAAACGCTTTACCAAGAATTTTTACCTCTGTTCTCTCAATTATAAAAATTAAGATTAAATGAGCTTTAGTCAAAATCTGGCCCTCTGAAGTTTTGGTGATTTGAGGGAAATAAAAATTAATTAACATATTGGTATTATTCAGGATTAACTGGAGAGAAATACTCAGAGTCGTATAGTAAACAGTATTTCTCATGTAGCTTATAAATCTCTGTACTTTCTTTTTTCTTGTGATATAATTTGCTTTCTATGAATGTCTCATAGAATGTCTCTCAGTTAGATCTTATTAATTAAATAGTGAAATAAAAATCTTCTACCTTTAGACCATTGAAACAAATGGAAAACAACCATTGAAACAAGTGGAAAAATGGTTGAGAAATTAATTCCAATGAGATGTAACTCTGTTTTTATAGAGGATACCCTTTGGTCATGGTTTTCAAGCAATTACCATTGACCCTTGAATGATACAGGTTTGAATTGTGTGTTTCCCCTCAAACGTGGATCTTTTTTTTTCTCTAAATACGTGCTGCACAAAGCACTGAACCTGCAGACACAGAATTGCAGATGTGGAAAGCTACCTGTGAAGACAGACTTGGATTTTTAACAGTGTGGAGAGTTTGTACCCTAAGTCCTGAGCTGTTCAAGGGTCAACTGAGTTCATTTAATTCTAGAAATCTGGTTACTTAGTACTCAAAATAGCCTAAGTGATCTGGACTTTTTTTTTTTTTTTTTTAAATTTCATAAAATCTTTTTCCTCTAGTATAATATTTGCTAGTAATACAGTAGGTGGCACTAGTGGTAAAGAATCTGCCTGACAATGCAGAAGATGTAAGAGGTGTGGGTTCTATCCCTGGGTTAGGAAGAGTCTCTGGAGAAGGAAATGGCAACTTACTTCAGTAATCTTGCCCGGGAAGTCCATTGGACAGGAGCCTGGCAATCCACAGTCCCTGAGGTTGCAAAGACTGGAACCAGCTGAGCATACACACAAAGAGTATTGTATCATTGTGCAAACTGTTTTTAACTGTATTATGGAAAAATATAATTTTAAGTGTTCTTTTACATATATTTAAGTCTCTAAAATCAGTGTGGAAAGTGGATATGATTTGTCATTTGAGGAGTGATGGACTGATTTCCTAGTCTGTGAAAGTCACTCTAGTCGTGTCTGACTCTGCGACCCCGTGGTCTATATACAGTCCATGGAATTCTCCAGGCCAGGATACTGGAGTGGGCAGCCTTTCCCTTCTCCAGGGGATCTTCCCAACCCAGGGATCAAACCCAGGTCTCCCACATTGCAGGCAGATTCTTTCCCAGCTGAGCCACCAGAGAAGCCCAAGAATACTGGAGTGGGTAGTCTATCCCTTCTCCAGGGGATCTTCCCGTCCCAGGAATCGAACTGGGGTCTCCTGCATTGCAGGAGGACTCTTCACCAACTGAGCTATTATTGGTACCTTGTGTAGCATGTTACAAAGTAGAAGACTAAACTTACAGAGAATGACAGAGTAGTCATTTTAACCTGGCTTAGAAGTTAAACACACCACAGTAGGGAGGTTTTGAAAATGTAGAGCAGTCGGCACAGTAGTCATTCTGCACACAGTTACTATAATCTGTGCAAGACTGTGTGGGTTGCTTTTATAAGTTGAAGCAAAAATGCTCTGGATGTCTAGAATAGATTTGTTGATTTGCTTTTAATGTGAAATATGATGGCATGCCCCCTTCCCCCTCTTCAGGTGGCTGTCCTCAGCGAGAGACCGAAGCCAGACACCCACGCCTCTCACGCGTGCTCCCTCAGGGGCTGTGCCGCGAGAGAGCTCGTGCCCATCGTGTGTCCTCGCTGTGAGAAGCGCTTCTGCCTGAGGTGACCCCGTGGCCGTTCAAACTGTGTGTCTGTCTAAGTCACATGCAAGCGCATGAACCAGTGTCACTCTCTTGTTGCTCGCAGACACCGTCATCAGCCAGATCACAACTGTGAAAACCTGGAAGTCCCTAGGCCTCGTATGGCTGCCTCTCAGAAGCTCGCCAAAGGCGTTGTTGGCAAGTATCTGGACAGCGTGTCTGATGTTTCCTCACTGCTGTATCCTCGTGAGCTCCCGAGCCCTGCTTGCCAGCCATGAAGGTGTTAGCCGCCCTGAGGGTTATAACTTGCTGTCGATTTTGAGGACATTCTTGTGACAGTATTCTTCACAAGTCTTACCTAGCCAATGGGGATTTGGAAATTCCATAGAAATATCCGGCAGGTATTCTCTTTTGCTGGACCACTTGTATCAGCTGGTTAACCATCTTGGCTAGAAATTACATTCATGAGGCTGAAGCAGTGGTTTACATTCTTCAAGACTAAAGTTAGGACTCCCTGGTGGCCCAGCGATTAAGAATCCACCTGCCAGTGCAGGGACACGGGTTTAATCCCTGACGCGAGAAGATCCCACATGCTGTGGGGCAGCCGAGGCCGTGTGCCCTGGAGTCCATGTTCCCCAAGAGAAGCCTGAACACCGCACCTAGGGAGGAGCCTCACTCGCCACGACTAGAGAAAGCCCGCGGGCAGCAGTGAAAGCCCAGCACGGCCGAAAATAAACAAGTAAAATTTAAATTAAAAAATAAAATGTAAAACGATTAAAAAAAAACCTTTAAAAAAATGAGAGAGAGAGATTCCTTTAAAAAAAAAAAAAGACCAAAAAAATAAAAAGACCGAAGTTTAAGCCTAGTCAGCTGTCCTGTGAATGTTGCTGATAATCTGACATATGTGGAAAGAATATATCTGTGTCGTTGACCAGTCTCACTGCCAACATACTCGACTGAATTTTCATTTTATATTAAGAATAGTAATTTAAATTAAATTCTATTAATTAAGTAAAAATCTTCTGCAACACTTCTCTGCAGAAGTGCTAGTGATTGCTTTGGATTAAATAGATTTAAGTCGGAAAGCACATATAACTTAAGTATTTTAATGTGTGGCTCACTTACATCCACTCAGTGGTATTTTTCCATTGTTCTTGTAAATATAATACCTAAAAAATGAATGTGGTCTCCGTATATCTCTAGTATATGTAATTTATGTATGTTTCAAGGCCACAGTTAGTAATAATAAAACTTTGAAAAATGTGCAAGTTCCTATTTGCTCATATCCTTATGCTTGCTTCTTAGATTCCAAGACAGGAGAGACAGCAAGTAAACGACGGAAAGGTGCAAAAAGTAGTGAAACAGCTGCAAAGGTAGCACTGATGAAATTAAAGATGCATGCTGCTGGAGATAAATCATTGCCACAGGTTGGTTTTAGATATTTAGGAAACAAAAAAGTTCCAGATACAATTGGGGCCCCCTTTGTACGCTTCCCTTTCATTAGTAACAACAAAACCTGAACTCAATATGTATGATTTCAAATATTACAAGGTATAAACCTGCATAAATAATAGTCTTAGGAGTTTTTTTTACGTTATAGAAATGGCAGAAAGCCATATGTATCCTTCTTCAACTTTTTTCTTTTACCCTTAGTATCATTTTTTTAAACATATATCCGTGCTGATATGTTCAGTCTCTTTCATTCATTTTGATAGCTCACACTTTTCTATAGTATGTATATACCACAGCTTATCTATTCTCTTGGTGAACACGATTCAGGTTTCTTTTCCAGGTTGTTTGCTGTTATAAACAGTTCAGCAGTGAGCACCCTGTGTACACAGGGGGACATTTCTCTAAGGCAGTTTCTTTCAAACCCCATATTATCACCTGTATTTTCCGTAACCACCCAGTACCTGTAGACCCATATACACACCTTAACACAGCTCCAGTAAGTGAGAGCTCGCCTTACAAGGATGTGTATTTACTCTGGTATTTTTCATTCTATTTAAACACTGTTGACTTTCTAGCCCCTGCAGGATTGAGACCATTAAAATGAAACATGCTATTCTGGGGAACATACCTAGAAATAGAAAACTGGAGAATGGGGTTTGCTCATCTTTGGCTTTATTAGATATCGTCCGTTTTTTTATTGTCAGTAATTGTACTGATTTGTCTCCTTGCAGCATCTGAGTTTCCTGCCTGTGTTGGGCATTCTTCATTATCACCAGTCTGACAGATTGAAATGGTACATCACTGAGGTTTACAGTTGACTTTCCCTGTGATTAGTGAGGCTCAGCTACTTTGCCTACATTTATTGGCTCTTTGACTTTCTCTTGTGAATTATTTGTTCACATCCTTTGTATGTGTATATCGTCTGCTAGGTTGTTTGGAACTTTTAAAAAGGTTTATAAGAGTCTGTATATTCTAAGTTCTGATCTTTTCTTGATTAAATATGTTGCACATATCTTCTCTCAGTCTATAGTGTGTGTTTACTTTGGTTTTGATCTCTTTAGTGATCCAGACTTTTTAAATTTTAATGCATTATATCTATTAATGATTTCTTTAGGATCGTAATTCTTAAAATGAGTTTTTTACTTACATTTTCCTTTAAAAGTTTTATCGCATTTTTTTGTTTAGCTTTTTATTCCATCTGGAACTTAATTGTAAGTAAGTAGAGGTAGAGATTTATTCCTCCCCCTCTCACCCAACGGGTTACTGATTGTCACAACATAAGAAAGTGAAGAGTTCATCCTTGTAATGTCGCTTCTGTTACACACCAGATTGTTCTGCATATGTGGGACTGGTCTGGGGATCTCAGTTCTGTTCCTTTGGTCTGTCTCTCTGCGTCAATATCGTTCTGTGTTAATCGTAGTAGCTTTTACAGTAGTAAGTAGGACGAGGCTGTCCACCTCATTCTTGGCTTCCAACTGTGTCTATTCTTGGCCATTTGTTCTTTTGTAAAAATTTTAGGACCACTTCATCTTGCTCTGTGAAATGGTGATTTTGATAGAAATTGTGCTCAATTTTAAGTAAGACAGTGGACATCTTTAAAATTTCATTCTTCCTTTTCATCTCCATAGTCTATCCCAACTTATTTAGGTCTTTGTTTATGTCTTTAAATAACATTCTATAATGCCTACCATACACATTTAGGGGTCTCTTCTTAAGTTTTTTCTTTGGCTCTTCATAATTTTTGCTACCATTATAAATGGTAACTTTTTTAAATTAACATTTTCTTAATTTGGTTATTGCTGATTGTTGTATAGTGTCTTTCTATCTAGCAAATAAACTCTAATAGTTCCCATATTTTGTAGATTTCCTGTCTAGTTTTCCATGCAGTCACATCTTCTGCAAATGATAATTTTGTGTGGTATTTGTTTTTGTTTTCAAATTTTCTTCTCTATTACTCTTCCTCCTCCTCATTATTCTTTGTGTTACTGTATTGTTTGAAACCTCCGCAACAATGTTAGATAATGTAAGTGATAGCAGGGGTCTCCATCTTGTTTCTGACTTCAATTCCAATAATTCTAAAGTTTCATCACTAAATATTATATTTGCTGTAGATTTTTTGATCGTAGCCTTCCACGGGTTAACAATATTTTTCTATTCCTAGGAATTTATATCAGGAATGGTTATTAAATATTGCTATAATTTTTTTCCTCCATATAGTAAGATGATTACATAGAGGTTTTTTTCCTTATTAATGTAATAAATTACATTGATCATCTTCTGTTGTGAATCACCCACATATTCTTAGATAAACCACTTGACTCTGGTATATAATTTTTTTAAAATGTACTGCTAAACTATTCACTAATATATTATTTACTGTTTTGTCCTGACATTAGTAGCAAAAAAAATTAGTTGAGTAGCTTTCCCTTTTCTATTCTTTGAAATAGATACATATTGTCCTTGAAGGTTTGGTAATAGTTGTTAAAACCTTCAGATTTGTTGCCTTTTGTAGGGGGAGAATTTTGAATACTAATTAATGTGTTAAGTAGTTCTCTGATTCATTTGGATAATCTATGTCTTCTGAAATATATGCTGGGAAATAACATTTTTCTTAAAAATTTCTGTTAAATACAGATTTTTTCAGCTTATTGTTATGTTCCCAAGTCTCTGTTGTGTCTTTCACTAGTCATTCTTAATATTTTTCAATTGTACTTTGATTTCCCTTTGAACGGACTTGCTAGAGGTTTATGTTTACTTTTTTAATTGGCATTTAATTTTTTTCAAAGAATCATGTTTTGGTTTTATTGACTTCTCTATTGTTTCTTTGCTTTCTGCTTTACCGATTTTGTTGTTATATTATTGTTTCCTTTTTCTGCTTTGTTTAGATTGCCTCTGATGTTGTTTTTCTAACTTCTCACACTGAATGGTGAGCTTACTCTTTCAGCCTACTTATTTGGGTGTTTTTTTCTAGGGGAGGTGACTTTATTTTGGGTTTCCTGTGGCACTAGTGGTAAAGACTCCACCTGCCACTGTAGGAGACGTAAGAGATGTGGGTTCGATCCCTGGGTCAGGAAGATCCCCTGAAGGAGAGTGTGGCAACCCACTCCAGTGTTCTTGCCTGGGAAATTCCATGGACAGAGGAGCCTGGTGGGCTACAGTCTCTGTGGTCACAAAGAGTTGGACGCAACTGAGTGACTTAGCACACATGCATGCAGCTTTATTTTAATACAATTTCAAACACAGAAAAGTTTTAGACTAGTACAAAGAGTGTTTTCATACTGGGTACCCAGATGTTCCAATTACTTACATTTTGCCCTATTCTTTATTTAATGTGCAGTCATTCTGTTTGTCCATATGTATATGTGTGTGTGTGCTTAGTAATTTTTGGTCAGCTTGATCTATCAGGTTCTGAAACAGATGGTATTCAATAAAATCTCTCACTGTAGCTGTGGTTTTGTCAATTTTTTTTTCCTATAATTCTAATAGTTTTGCTGAGTTCTATATTATCAGGTACATTTAGTTTTTTCATCATTATGTCTTCAGTATGAATTTTTTGCCTTAAATCTATTTTGATTTGTGATGATGTTTCGCTGCCTTTTTTTGGTGAATAATTACTACTCTGTGTGTATTCCTTTGTATTCAACTTTTCTGTGTTGTTTTATTTTTAAGGTGTTTCTTGTAAGCTGTATGTAGCTGGACTTTGTTTTTTTAATCCAATCTGATAATATCTCTCTTTTATAGGTGAGTTGAACCCATTTATATTTATTATGATCACAAGCATTTAAATACATTTCTTCTATCTTATGTTTTTTTTCCTGATCATCCTTTTGCTGTTATTATTTCTTTCTTTCCAGTCATCTTTTATATTGATTGAATTTTCTATATTCTCTTCTATTCTGCTGGTCTAGAAACCATTGATTATAAACTTCTTTTAATAATTTTTTTAATGTTTCTTTTTTGAAGCATTTTTAAGTTATAGAAATACTGCATACTTTTAACAAGGGTAACTTAAAAACTATATAAGGGAAAAAAGCCCAACACACCCTCCTGTGTCCACGTCCATCCCACTAAAGCAGTGGTTCTCAGCCGAGGGTGGTTGTGCCCCTCGGGGAGACCTGACCGTGTCTGCAGACAGTTTCGTTGTCACCCCGGGCACGGGGATGCTCTCGTGCCGCTCAGGTCCCGCAGGGCGCAGGGCAGCGCCACAGGAAAGCGTCATCCAGCGTGAGGGGTCCGCAGTGACGTAACTGAGGGGGCCTGCTCTGGAGTGTCCAGTACTGTCATTCACGTTACTGTGCAGCTCTTTTATGACTTAAAACATAATAGCAGAAATTTCTGTAGCACTTACTTTGTTCCAGGCCCTCTTTTAACACTTTTAATCCTTGCAGCAGCTTGTGAAATATATACTATTATCTCTGCCTGATAGATGATATAATTGAGGCACTAAAATGTTAAGTAACTTGGCAGTAACACAGCTAGTAAGTGGAGAACTGCGAATTGAATCAGGCAGGCTGGCTGAGAAACCATGTTCTCAGCACACTTAATACTTTATCACAGAGCATGCAGGTCTGTAGATAGAACTTTTCCCCCTGCATCATTGTTTGTGTGTGTTTATACATATATGTATGTATTGACATAAGTTATTTGTATATATCCACACCCATGTATATATTAATATAAGTGTCTAATTTTACATAAATGAAAGTATCTACTGGTATATGTATGCAAAGATATAAAGAGTGCTTTAGGACCACTGTTTCATTAAAAGGGCATTATATTCGTTTAGTCAACACTTTTTTTGAATACCTGCTATAAATCAGGCCCTGGGGATATGACAGTAAATTGTTAAAACAAAGTCCCTGCCCATATAGAGCTTATATTCCAGTAGGATGAGATGATTATTTAATGTATACTACAATTTTCAGATAATGATAAAGCCTATAAATAAAAATAAAGCAGGTTTCAGATAGATAATATATTCTTTCAGCTCTATATATTCCTGTATATAAGTTTCTGACAGCAGTTCCTCCAAGGGATCTAGTATGGTTCTAAATCATTTTCTTCAAAAGATGGACAATCCAAGGTATCATGAGTTTCATTACCTTTTTCCTGTTAATAAACATTCTCTTTGTTTCCAGTTTTGGTGACTAGTTTCCTGTTTCTGATTTCCTGTGTCTGTGAGATAGATTCCCTGGAGTATGTTTGCTGTGTCCAAGGGTATGTCTATTTTAAATCTTTATAGATGTTGTCAACCTGCTTTACAAAGAATTTGCAACAATTTACATTTCTACCATCAGTAATTATGATAGTGAACTTTTATTGACTGATTACATCATGCCAAGCATTGTCTTGTGGCTCCGGGTTTTTTATCTCCCTTAATACTCAGGACTATCCTGTGATATATTATTATCCTCATTTCACAGATGAGTAATCTGAAGTGTTGTTAAGATCACTCACCTGGGCAGACCCTGCCATCCTGCCCTGTTTAGTATACTGCCTCTTGCGGTCATACATGAGCATACCTCTCCTCTCCGGAGGTGTCCAGTAACTGTTTATATAATCTTTTTAAATGTATTCCAGTCTAATGGCTGTGAAAAGGTATCTTCTAATTGTTGTATTTTGGGTTTCCTTGACCATTGTTCAGGTTGCTATTGTTCAGTCGCTAAATGAAGTCCGACTCTCTGTGACCACATGGACTGCAGCACACCAGGCCTCCCTGTCCTTCACCATCTCCCGGAGCTTGCTCAAACTCATCTCCATTGAGTCGGTGATGCCATCCAGCCATCTCATCCTCTGTCGTCCCCTTCTCGTCCTGCCCTCAATCTTTCCCAGCATCATGGTCTTTTCTAATAAGTCAGCTCTTTGTGTCCTTGTGTTCAGTAGCCAAAGTATTGTTCAGTTTAAGTATCTTTTTATTATGTTCATTGGCTGTGTGTGAATGCTCTTCCCTGAATTGCCCGTGCATATCCTGTGATCATTTTTCTTTTACATTGTTATTTTTATTTCACTTTTATTTTGCTTCATCAACTGTGGAAATTCTTGGAATAGAATAGATATTGATCCTTTCTATAATCAGTCTGCTTTGGAAACTTTTTTTTCAAAATCTATCAAATAATCTTGATTTTGCTTATGTACCTTATTGACATATCATTGTTCTAAATTTTTCTAGGGTCTGTCTTTTCTTTCATTTCTGGTTTGGTTTTCTTAGGGTTTTCATTTTATTTTTATCTGTCTTTAATAGGTCTGGAATTTGACTTTAACATATTATATGAGCTAAGGATATTTTCTTCCAGTTGTTTAGTTTTGCCCACTAATTATTAAATAAATCATTTTTGTCTTATTAAGTTGAAATACCAAATATCACCTTCATGTTAAATTCAAGATTTATTTTTTACTAGGTTTGTTTTTGGATTTCCTATTCTAATTCCTTATCTGTTTTTTCCTCATATGTTAATACCAAGTTGACTTCATGTAATAAGTTTATAGAGTGTTCTAACATATGATCATGTAAGTCTCACCCATATTTTCCCATATTTTGTCTTAGCAGTTCTTTTCTCTTTTGGTTTGTTCATCCATATGGACCTTACGATTATTATATACACTTTTTTTTAATCCATCTTGGGATCTCTGTGGTTGTCATGATGGGACAAGGTTGTCAGTGACAGACTCCAGCAGATACTGTTGAAGGATGTAGACTCTTTGAAAGCAAAAATGGAGAAACGGAGAAAAAACCTTATGAAAAGCAAAAAAGAACACAGCTTGATCTTAGAATGTAGTTTCTTATATCTGTCACTGTTTCCCACAAGGATGTAGGCTGTGAATAACAGTGCCTACAGAAGCCTGATTGCATTCTCAGGAGGATTTCTTACCCTGTTGGCCTCGTCCTCTTTGTGCTGGGGATTCTGACTCCCTCCTTACCCACCAGGTCTAAGTAATTGATACAAAACCTCCTTTGTATTATCAAGTGATTTCTGCAAAGTTAGGTAAAGTAAACTCAATTTCCCAGCAGCGTCTGTTCACAAGTCCTGACTGAGGATCATTCCTGAGGGTTTCTCTGAATTTGCTTTACATGATATATATTAATTTTGAGAGAAATGACATTTTTATAACATTATCTTCCTGTCTACGAACTTTATGTCTTCTCTTTTATTTAGATCATATTTTATTGCCTTCTGTAACATTTTATATATTTTTCTTCATCTAAGTCTTATTCCTTGTTGAATCCACCTGCAATGCAGGAAATGTGAGTTTGGAAGGTCCCCTGGAAGAGGGGCGACCCTCTCCAGTACTGTTGCCTGGAGACTCCCATGGGCAGAGGAGCCTGGTGGGCTACTGGTAACCCGTAGGGTCACAGGGAGTCGGACACGACTGAAGCTACTGAGCGCACGCACACATAAACATCTCCAGTTATCTCACGGATTTTCTTTCTTTGGTGAACAGAATATTTCCCTGTACCTGTTTCCAGAACTTACTGTTAACATAGGAAAAAAGGTCTTGATTTCTGTATATTCATTGTATTCAATCACTACATCAAATTCTTATATTTATTTTAGAAGTTGTTTTGTTTTTGCCTTTGATTTCCTAGGTATACAATTCCATCCCATTGGCAAGCAGCTTTAGTTTTCACCTTTCAATAATTTGTTCATTTTCTTGTACTATATTATATATAATCTCCAATATAATGTTTTGTAATAATGGTGATAAGAGGCATGTGCTTATATTTAAAATTTTTGACATATATAATTAAATACCAATTCTTCTCTCAAAATCTAAAGTTACTTGAGATTGTATCCTCTTGAATAAGACCAAGAGTTTGACATGTTTTCTGCAGTTGAGTATCTCCCATCTCATAGACTTTGTTTATGCACATGATTTTTTTTAAGTCAGTTGCTTTTTAAATTTGCCAATATATTTTTTGAGTTTCTTTTTTTCTTAAGACTCACTTTTATTTTGGCTCAAGCACATTCTTTAGTAGTTCATTCGTCAAGGGTCTTTGTGGTAAATTCTTTCCATCTGTTCTGTCTGAAACTGCCCTTATTTTCCCCTCACTTGAGTTGGATTGTCTATTTGCCTTTCTCAGCTCTTCTAATAAACTGTTCATTGACCTCTTTTGTTTATTGTTTGGGAAGTATGTGCTGTAGATCTTACTCTTGTTGCTTTATGGGTAATCTATACCTTGTTTTATAACTTAAGATTTTTGTCTATGATATTTTACAATTTCAGTGCAAGGTTTCTAGGTATGGGTTTGTTTTAGTTACACAGCTTGACCTTGAGGTGCATTTTAGCTGTTGATCCTTACCCTTAGAAAACTATTGTTGTTTTCTTTCTGAACATTGCTTCATTTTCTTCTTTTCTGAAATTCTTATTGGACATGTTTTGGGGATGTATAGTTTCTATATGTCTGTTTGTGTTGCCTTCTAGATGACAGCCTCAAATCCATCTTTCAATCAGTTAAGCCTTTTTATTGAATATTATAGAAATTTATTGTTTGGGTTTCTTATTTCAGAAACTGTATTTTTAAGTTTTTTTATTTCTAATTGGTTCTTCATAGCTTTTCTTTTTTTTTTTCAGTGTTACAGCTCTATTTTATTTAGAAGTTAGCAGGATAATCCATCCTCAAAGCGTGAGGGCATGCCAACTCAAAGACGCGAAGAGAATAGAGTGGAGGAGCGTGACGGCGCACAGGGGAGAGAGCGAGAGAGAGGGAGGGAGAGAAAGCACTTTGGCTTCTCCTTTTATATGTTTTTCCTCCCCCTAGGCCTGCCCTATGCAAATTGGGCTTAGCCAGGAGTGCTGTTTGTTCTACCTGAAGTCTTCACTCTGGGCCTTCCTTTGACCTTTCTTTGTTCTCTTTTCGCAGGCTTTTCCCTTCCTTGTCTTTTAGCCACCACCATTTTGGACTCTTTTTCCCTACTCTAACTACCTAACATCCCCCACTTTCTTTGGGAATAGGGCCGTCAAGGTCTTTCTGGCTACATCCTGCTGAACTGGGACAGCGAGGGGTATTGGGCCTCCCGCTCTTGCTAGTCTCAGGCCTGAGTCCTCGTAGCGGTGTCCGTCTAAGGGTGAGTGCTATTTTCCATGGTCAGCTGTAGTTTTGTATCTTTGTTGAACTGGCACCACATGTTGTAGCTTGTTTATCCGGCTCTTCTTTTTCCATCTAAGACAAAGCTGCTTCCATCAGTGTACCAGATTTCCTTAGGATTGGCCAGAGGATCTTCTGACAATCCCTCTCAGGGTTTTGTCCAGTGGTCCAAGGTTTCTGCCACATCCAGTTGCACCCTTGGCTCCAGCCCTATGATGGTTATCTGTGACAGGCGGGCTGGCTGGAATGGGCTACTTCAGTCCTGTTGAACCATCATGAGGGAAGGCTTGGCGCTTGACCTTGAGGCTCTTGGGTCCCGAGGGCAGAGTGCCACCCAATGTCCCAGTTGATGGCATTTGTAGCAAGCCGTTCTAGGAGACTTGTCAGGGTTTGGACACTCTTTGGCCCAGTGCCCCGCCTGTCTACAGATTAGGCATTTGCCTCATGCCTTGTCCTTCAAGGAATCAGGGTGTGCCATCGGGCTTCCCTGGAGGGCGACCGGCATCTGGGCATGGCTTGTCTCTTTTCTTCTCTCCCTCTCCTTGGCCTTGGCCTCCTTCTCCTGTTCTCTGTTATAATAGGTATTGGGGGCTGTCTGGACCACCTCATCTAAAGAGGTAGCAGGTTCCTGCTGCTGTAGCTGTTGTAACTGAATTCTGATATCTGATGCACATTGGGACAGGAATTTGTCCTTTAAAATCACCTATCTCTCATAAGAGTCTAAGGCCAAATTGGTAAACTTTTGGAGGGCCTCTTTTAGCCTTTCCAGAAAGGCAATGGGGATCTCGTCGGGCTCCTGAGTTATTGTTGAGACCCAGGCATAGCTGATTACTTTTTGTTGGGCTGCGTTCAGTCCTGCCTTCACACAGATTAGAAAATGATCCCTTTCCCAGGTGTGCTCAGGGTCATTATAATTCCAGCTAGAATTGGAGGAGGGGACTGCAGTTTCCCCTACTGGGTATCTATCACTTGACACGTGAAGCCCCGTTGCATACCTTCAGGCTTCCTTTAAGACCCTAGTATGTTCAGGGTCAAATAAAGTTTGACAAAATGTGACCATGATGTCCTTCCACGTCAAGTCAAAGGCCAAGGTAATATGTTGGAACATATCTATGTATTTGCCTGGGTCATCTGTATAGCTTCCCAGGTCTTGTTTGATCTGTCTTAGTTCTAAGAGGGAGAAGGGCTTATGGACCCGGTTTGGTCCAAATTCTCCTCCAGCCAACTCGAGCTGGCTTTTGTAGAGGGGGGTGCTCCCGGATATAGGGGCACGTTTGGATACCAGACAACTCGGGAGTTGTGGGAGGCTCCAGTCTCTTCGGGGTCATGGGAGGTGAGCCTTTACCAGGGCGGGAGGGGGGGGGGGTTCCTCCTCTTAGCTGCCTGTGCCTAACACCATCTGCCTAGTAGAATCACTTTTAGGGCGTACAACAATCCCATACTTAAGACATAGTTCCTTCATATCTCTTAGTCAAAAGAAAATTTGGACATGAGGGATCTCTGTCCACTTCCCTTGTCTTTTGCAGAATAATTCTAGTTGCAGGATGGTATTGTAATTTAAACTCCCATCCTCAGGCCAGTGTTCCTCATCCCCCAGTGGATATTGTGGCCACGCAGTGGCACAAAAGAATTTTAAGCGACTCCTCCTCAGAGTTAGAGGATCAAACAGCTTCCAGTTATCAAGGATGCATCTCAAGGGCGTCTGCCCGGAAGTGGATTGGTTATTTCCCATTTATCGCGTTGTCTCTCAGTGAATTTTTGCAATGAGACATCAGAGCCTGAGCTTCATTAGTTTTGGCCGGGCTTGAGTCCTGGGAGAGAGCTTAACCGGAGGTGTTCCGGAATCCGAGGCTGAGCCTCATGAGGTTTCTGCTGAGTTCGTTTTTTGCTGTCCCGGTCTCCAGCTCGATGGGCCTCTTGTACTGGGTTCTCTTGCACTGGGCCTCTTGCACTGGGTTTTCTTCATGTTCCACTTCTACCACGGGAGCTTTCGCTAAGTTGGGCTCCTGCTGTGCTTGGTCTCCTCCTGGTGGGGGCCGCGCCGAGGTGGTTTCAGCCAGGTTAAAAACGAGTCACGGCACCATAGATGCCAGGTGAGTGTATGCTCCTCGGTTCTGGCTCCTCACAACAAAGATTTGGAGCGACGGACATTAAAACCCTCAGAGCGTCACAGCTCTCGGGTCTTGGACAGACCGTGTTATAGCTCTTAGACAAATCAGTGTTACAGCTCTATTTTATTTAGAAGATAGCAGGAGAATCCATCCTTGAAGCGTGAGGGCATGCCAACCCAAAGACACGAAGAGAAGAGAGTGGAGGAGCACACCAGTGTGTGGGAGACAGAAAGAGAAAGAGCGCATGCACCTGGGGGAGAGAGAGACACAGAGAGAGAAAGAGAGAGAAAGAGAAAGAGTGCACGCTTGCGGAAGAGAGAGAGAGAGCTCTTCATAGCTTTTCATATTTCATTTCTGCCTGTTTTGGTTTTATAACTGTTCTGTTTTTATGAATATTCTTTAATTTTTCTCATTGTTCGTCCTAAATAGGGGCTTCCCGGGTAGCTCAGTGGTGAAAGAACCTGTTTGCCAATTCAGGGAACACAAGAAATGCCAGTTCGATCCCTGGGTCAGGAAGCTTCCCTGGAGGAAGAAATGAGAACCCGCTCCAATGTTCTTGCCTGGAGAATCCCATGGACAGTGGAGCTCAGCGGGCTACAGTCCGTGGGGTCACAAAGAGACAGAACTGAGTGACTGACCACCCACAGATATCCTAAATATCTCTTTAAAATGTCTTTTTCAAGTTTAGTTTCTCCTGCCCATAATAAGCTAAGCTTTGATTTGTTTCGAAGTTTCAGCTTCAAGCTTCAGCATGTTCGTGTTGAGGAGCAGTTTCTTTCTGTGTCTCTGCTGTCTCACTCAGCTCTCCCCAAGTCTCGCCTTTTCTTCCACAGGCCCACCTACCCACGCCCTCTGTTCCAAACCCAAGTCTGAGGCTGACGGTTTCTGCTTCTGCTCTGCAGAGATGTTTGGCCTACTGCAGATGCATTACTGAGCTGGAGGCTTTGGCTCCGTTCCCTCCGAGGAGGTTGCATCTGGCCTCGCTGAGTGTCGGCTTTGTGAGCAGTCGCCTGTCGGCCAGCAGCAGTGACTTCCTAAGCCTCCTCTGCCGGAGGGCCTGTCCCACACCGGCCGCTGCCTCCAGGCAGTCGGCCAGAGGCAGGGGCCCCTCACCCTGTATACTTGCTTTTTCTTGTTAACCCGCCTCTTCTGAGCCCTGGGGCCTATGGATCAGCCTGCCTGCTGTCACTCTGCATTTCTGTTTCATTTTAGATACTCAGGCATAGTTATTTTTTTACTTTTAGGTGAGGGTATATCTTTTAAAAATTCTCTTTTCATATGTATGCTTTTATTGCCATGTTACTGGAGCAAGAACTGTGAGGTTACAGAGTTTTCCCAAAGTTTGAATTTCCCATAATTTCGTCTTTTCCTGTTATCTGTAATAACGCATTCCACTGGTCTTTAACAGATCTAAATTTCTTAGTGCTGAGATGGAAATTGTGTTGAATCTATTATTTCTTAAAATAATTGTGATCTCTCCCTATAACTGAGAAACCTTCCAGTTATGCCAAAATATTTATTGTAGCAGGAATTGGTCTATAAAGCCAGTACTTTTTTAAAGTGATTTTAGAAAAGAAGGGTAGCTCAGAAGCTAAATACCCTTGCTTCTATTCTTGTTTCTTACATTTGTAATTTTGCAAGAAAATACAATATATAAGAGGCATATAGGGTATAGAATACTAGAGGAGCCATCTCTGAATTTCCGAGTTTCTCTCTTGTTGACATGATGCTTCTCTGATTTTTAAAGTTTCTTCTTTTCTCAGAGGCCCTGCTGTCGCTAAGTGTGTACTGAGGTCTTTCAGGTGAGCAGAAATGTATGTGTATCAGGAAGTTTCAGTTGTAAGAGACAGAAACTTGACTGAAGCTCACTAGCCATTTCTTTTCTCGTATAATGGGAAGTAATGCGTTGATCTGGTCTCACAAGATAACTGAATTCCAGGACTCAAATGCTGTTGAGAGAAGCCATCTGTTTTCTTGACTTCTCTCTTTCTCTGTGTTAGATTCACTGTTTTTCCTTTGAAGAAACTTTTCCACATTGGTTCAGGAGTGGCTGAGAGGCATGGGGGATAACTGCAGAAACCTTTGGATTTAATTTAGCAAGACTTTTTAAAAAAAACCTCTGAAAAAATTGTTGCTCTTCCCTACCCCCCGGTTTTGAATGCAAAATCCCAGGAAATGATTAGCCTAATTTAGGTCACATGCCTATTTTTGCACAGATCATCCAGACTAGGGACTTAGGTTCTCTGCCCACACATTTAGATGGATGCTGGGATTCTATGATTGTCTTCCCAAAGTTGTGTCATTAGAGGATAATGCTTCTCTGGCCAGGAGAAGCAAGGAAGAGATATCACCAGACAAAACCAGATGTCTACCTCATGTATATAACCTGTATTTTAACTTCTTATCTTTACAGACGGAAAGAATTTACTTTCAGGTATTCTTACCTAAGGGGAGCAAAGAGAAGAGGAAAGCCATGTTCTTTTGCCGAGGATGGAGCGTCGGAAAGGCCACAGACTTTGCAGCTTCTTTAGCCAGCCTTAAAAATGACAACAACAGACTAACAGCTAAGGTAACAACAGGGTATAACTTGCCCCTGAAAGCTTTAGAATGCTCTATAAAGCATGTTTATTTACTGCCTTATGACGTATTTCTGTCTTAACAGAAATTGAGGTTATGTCACAGTGTCTCAGGAGAGGCCTTACCCTTGGATCATATTTTGGAAACCTGGATTGCTAAGGAGGATTGTCCTTTGTACAATGGTGGAAATATTATCCTGGAATATCTGAGTGATGAAGACCAGTTTTTAAAAAATGTTGATTCTTACTTGGAATAGCCATGCAGGGACTCAAGCCAG
Organism: Muntiacus reevesi; assembly: GCF_963930625.1. Taxonomy (NCBI): domain Eukaryota; kingdom Metazoa; phylum Chordata; class Mammalia; order Artiodactyla; family Cervidae; genus Muntiacus; species Muntiacus reevesi. The sequence goes on along the minus strand of NC_089260.1, from coordinate 1,316,559 downwards.
AAATCAAGAAGAAAATTAAACATTAGTCAACTTCTTTTACTACAAATACTATGTATATATATATATATTTTTTTAAAGTTCATTTTGAATTCCATTATGTCATAATTTACATTATTAGTCTTCTATTAAATTGAATTTGAATTTTTGTGTTTTCAAGTGTAACCATTAACTGACATCCAGTTATTAACAAATCCTTGTACCTAATTAACTTTTATTAGTTTATGCTGTAATTACAACAACAAAGTTGTATTTCTCATTTGGTTAATGTCAGCTTTGATGGGCTGTGACTCTGCTCTATGTTATCTTTACTCCAGAATCTAAAATGAAGCTGTGACCCTTTTGGGGGACATTACCATTCTTATTGACTATGCCAAAGCCTTTGACTATGTGGATCACAATAAACTGTGGAAAATTCTGAAAGAGATGGGAATACCAGACCACCTGACCTGCCTCTTGAGAAACCTATATACAGGTCAGGAAGCAACAGTTAGAACTGGACATGGAACAATAGATGGGTTCCAAATAGGAAAAGGAGTACATCAAGACTGTATATTGTTACCCTACTTATTTAACTTATATGCAGAGTACATCATGAGAAATGCTGGACTGGAAGAAGCACAAGCTGTAATCAAGATTGCCAGGAGAAATATCAATGACCTCAGATATGCAGATGACACCACCCTTATGGCAGAAAGTGAAGATGAACTAAAAAGCCTCTTGATGAAAGTGAAAGAGGAGAGTGAAAAAGTTTGCTTAAAGGTCAATATTCAGAAAACTAAGATCATGGCATCTGGTCCCATCACTTCATGGGAAATAGATGTGGAAACAGTGTCAGCTTTATTTTGGGGGGCTCCAAAATCACTGCAGATGATGATTGCAGCCATGAAATTAAAAGATGCTTACTTCTTGGAAGGAAAGTTGTGACCAACCTAGATAGCATCTTAAAAACCAGAGACATTACTTTGCCAACAAATGTCCATCTAGTCAAGACTATGGTTTTTCCAGCAGTCATGTATGGATGTGAAAGTTGGACTGTGAAGAAAGCTGAGCACTGAAGAATTGATGCTTTTCAACTGTGGTGTTGGAGAAGACTCTTGAGAGTCCCTTGGACTGCAAGGAGATCAGTCCTGGGTTTTCATTGGAAGGACTGATGCTGAAGCTGAAACTCCAATATTTTGGCCACCTCATGCAGAGAGCTAACTCATTGGAAAAGATCCTGATGCTGGGAGAGATTGGGGGCAGGAGGAGAAGGGGACGACAGAGGATGAGATGGCTGGATGGCATTACCGACTCAATGGACATGGGTTTGAGTAAACTTTGGGAATTGGTGATGGACAGGGAGGCCTGGTGTGCTGCAATTCATGGGGTCGCAAAGAGTCGGACACAACTGAGCGACTAAACTGAACTGATCTGAACCATTCTTATGGTAGAAGAAAGAAATGGCTGTTAGAAGATAAGACACATGACCTTTTGCTTTAAGCAAGACACGTGACCAAGCCTAGCCTCATGGGGCGGGGAACTATAGCCTTAGTATCTGCCTCCGTTATGATGTGTAAATTGATGTGTATACATGTATCATAGAAACTTAGAGGTCATCTCATTCACTCTACAAAGTTTGTAGATGAGGAATCTCAGGCCTAGGAAGGGTTTTTTTTTATTTGTTTGTTTTTTGTTTGAAATTATTTTTTTGTTGTCACCTAAGTGCTTTGGGGTATATCTCTGATAAAAACCCCCTCCAGTGACTTCATCATTTTGTCAGTATGGACATATTACAGTAAAAAGGAAGATGGGATAGCTGAAGTTTATTACAGGCCCTTTATATATACCCAAGCACAACACATGCCAAAAGTTACAACCTTGTACCAGCACATTAAGATTAATGCTCCTGACTGATGTCTTCCATCTGTACTCAGCAAAGTACCACCGTAGAGAAGGGATGGAAATTATTTCTGTTTGTTATCTGTCCCTTTCTTACTTTGCAACAGACAGGGGTAGTGGCTGTAGGTTTTCTTAAGGGAATAAACTCAGAATGTTTATTTCGCCTCTAATTCTTTCTTCATACTGTTTTCATGCAGTGAATGGAGGTAACTTCTGATTTCTATCCGCTGCTTATACATTCATTTATTAACCAAGTTATTCAAGTACCTTCTCAATGTAAGGATTTGATTCTAACTGCCACGGTGGATACAATGAAGAGATAGATGGATACGTAATTAAATCTATAATACAAAGCAGTATGGCAAGTGCCAAATGAATATATAGTAAGTGCCATTATACTCTAATAACTCTTTTATCAGAAACCAGGAGAACAGAACTAAAAATAATCCTTAAATATGTTACCATATACCAGAAAGTTTTAATACCAACTAATACCTTAGCATCTGTCATAATTACTTGCACATAGTAAGCTGACCAACACGTCTCATGAATTGAGCAAAAGCTAAATATCCCAGAAAAAATACCAATGGGGGTTGGAAAGAGAGGAAGTAAGGCGCAGAGATTGAGCTAAACTTAAGGAGACCAGAGAAGAGGTCCTGTCGTGATGAGAAAAGAGGAAGCAGTGTGAAGGAAAGGACTTACTTAAATCATCGGAAGTCTGATCTCGGATAGTTGAGCGGACTCGTTGGAAGACGCATGTGCCCGCATTCTTGGAGGCGCTGTAGATCCAGCATGCAGGGAGGGGCTGCAGCCTGGGCAGCCTTCTGAAAAGAGCATCGTTGTGGGCAGGAGAGGAAGCCCCTCGAGGGTCTCACTCCAAATGACTCTTGAAATCCGACGCCTTTCTCAGGCTTTTAAGGCTTGAGTCTGCTTAATATAGTTCTAAGGTTGACTGTACCCACCTTCCCCTTTAGAGTCTTTTCACTGCTCACAGGCAACTAGAACTAAAAGTAGAAAACCCACAAATTGAAAAAAATTTTAAACTCAGATAAATATTTAACCTACATGATGATAGAAATGAGTTTAGTTGTCATGTAAGCAGCCAGTAAATACAAGTGAATAATGAACTACTAGATTTTCCCCAGCTTTGTCAGATTTTATTCGGGATAGTTTTAAGGAGAAGGGGAGAGGCTACAGATGGAAGGATCTGAGGAAAGTAAAATTTACATTTCACACCTCTTTGACGTGGGAGACAATAATTGTGAATTAAGATATTTGGTCACATAACATAAAGGTAGCTTTGGTTTCAAGTTCTTCATGTTTGTTCTTGTCTTTTTAAACCAGGGAAGTTCCCTGAGAATTTAACTGAGATATCACAGAAACAGTTCCAGTTGCTATTGTCAGTATTAGTACACTGTATCTTGTTTTTCTTAATGTGATACAGGGAAATAAAATTTATGAACTATAATGTATTGCGTTTGAAATATTAACCTACATAAATCAAATTTTCAAAAACTTGTAAAAATGTCCAATAAAAATTGCTTGGACAGCTTTTGAAGAGCAAACATTTTATGATCTGAAATAGTCAATACTTAACTGTCATTGTTGGATGAGACACAGTATCGTGAAGGGTCTGCTGAAATGGTTGTATCATCAGAGACTACTAGACCTGTAGGCTCGGCAGTAGATAACTATAATGGGTTTTTTGTTGTTTTGTCTTTTTTTTTTTCCTGCTTAGTATCACAAGCCCTTCCTCTTCTCTGGGATATGGAAAGCATTTGTGAGTCTATGGATTGAAGTCCAAAAAGCCTGATACTTCTTATTTCTTGCCGCCCTCAAGCATATGACCTAAGTTGGGTCAATTGAATATCTTTGCCCCTAGCTGTGAATAAGGAATAGTGTTACAAGGAAGGAAGAAGAGTTCAGAATTAGTCCCAGTGGCCTCCATTGCCCCATTGGGTCAGAGTCCGAGTGTCCAGAAGCAGCGGCCACTAACCGCACTGTTTCTTTGGCCGTGGATACGGCTGTGTGCTTTCTCTAGGTTGCCAAGCTGTCTGGTCACCACCCAGGAAGTTGTTTTTCTACCTAAGGACACCACAGACACTTTCAGTTTTTGCCTAACTGATTTGATCACTATTTAGAGTTGTGGGAAAACTTATTAGCCTAAGGTTGCTGCAAGGCCAGTTTATGGGCTCCGCAGTTTCCTAAGTAATGATAAAGAGCCTCCAGGACTAAGCTCCAGGAGAAAAGAGTCATCTGGCTTGATTACTGTGGTGTACCCTGCCCCTAGCCCAGGCCTCCAGCACATGCGTTTAGTAAATTTTTATTTGATTTTTACCTGAATGAATAAAATAATAGTACTCAACTTCAGGCCTCCTCAACATCTATTTAAATTTTTGGATCCTGTCTGCTTTTAGCATAGAAGGGAACAGAACTCAAAGACAATGGCACTAAGGTGTTAAATTCAGGTAGGTAGGAGGCTGTTTTTCCAGTGGCAGAAATGAGGAAGTAGGGGAAAGAGCTTAGGTTTCCACGGTGATAAATTGAACCTGTTAAATGCTGTGCCTTTTACGTTTCGTAACTGGGTTAAACCGGTTGTGTCACTCCTTAGACAGCTCTGTACTTGTTTGAATAGTACAATAGTCCCTCCTACTGAACTTTGATCCAGCAGAAACAACTGTTACCTAACTTCAGACCATCAGTGGAACACCTGTACGAAGAATGTTCTTCAGTATAACTAGTTTTGTGTACGTGATTTCTTTTAAACTTTTAAAATGATTAGAAAACTTTTTATTGTCCTGCTTTTGTCATCTGTGACTCTTGGAGAAGCCAGGAAACCCTTTCTCAGTTTGCTGAACATAGAAAAGACTGAAGCACTGTTTTTCACAAAGTCGGAAGAAACCGTTGTTGTAAGGTCAAGTTACAGAGATAAACAACCAAACTCCAGCTACCTCCTCGTGCAACTGGAAGATGATAAAATGCTCCAAGTGGTGAATGTGACCAAGACCTTGTCGGACGTGACCAGCTTTACCATAAATCTGGTGACAGATGGAGACGGAGAGACAAATCTGACCGTTCAGCTGTGGGATTTGGAAGGTAGGCGCGAAAGGCTCATTGAAGAGATAAAGAATGTCCGAGTCAGAGTGCTCAAACAGAGACAAGACAGTCCTTTCCCGGCATCAAACCTCATTGACAGAAACATCCTAATGCTTTTTCTGCCAATGATCCTGCTAAATAAATGTGCGTTTGGTTGCAAGATTGAGTTCCAGGTGTTTGACACGGTGTGGAAGAGGCCTTTACCGGTAGTTATTGGGGCGGTGGTACAGTTTTTTCTTATGCCATTTTGCGGATTCCTTCTGACGCAGATTTTGGCCTTGCCTGAGGCACAGGCTTTTGGATTTATAGTCACCTGCACGTGCCCAGGTGGTGGTGGGGGCTACCTCTTTGCTCTGCTTCTAGAAGGAGATGTCACGTTGGCCATCCTCATGACTTGCACGTCAACATTTCTGGCCCTGGTAACGATGCCTACCAATTCGTACATATACAGTAGAATCTTAGGGTTATCAGGTACACTGCATATTCCTATTTCTAGAATTATGTCAACCCTCCTCTTCATCCTCGCACCAATGTCAGTGGGAATAGCCATCAAGCGTAGACTGCCTAACAAAGCAAACTTCTTGGAGAGGATCATCAGACCTCTGAGTTTTATTTTAATGTTTATAGGGATTTATTTGACTTTCAGCATGGGATTGGTGTTTCTGAAAACAGTGAACCTCGAGGTGCTTCTGTTGGGTGTCTTAGTTCCTGCTTTGGGTTTGTTGTTCGGGTACTTTTTTGCTAAAATTTCTATGCTGCCTCTTCCTGTTTGTAAAACTGTCGCTATTGAAGGTGGGGTTCTGAATAGTTTCTTAGCGCTTGCCATTATTCAGCTTTCCTTTCCCCAGTCCGATGCAGACTCGGCTTCTGTGGCCCCGTTTACTGTGGCCATGTGCTCTGGATGTGAAATGTTACTGATCCTTCTGTTCTACAAGGCTAAGAAAAGATGCATCCTTAACATCGAAGAAAAAAGAGTGAAAAATCCCCCAGTCTAATGGTTAAATCTTTCCTGAATTGTCCTACTCTGAATGAGTTACTGTGGGAGATGCAGAGACTATCTGAGATGATTCCTACTCTCAACTCACTTATGATCTGATTGATAACTTGACATTAGGGGAGAAATACAGTCATATGTGCCTAATACCCAGTGGACAGTCCAGACTGTTAAATGTGCAGGAATTCAGAAGAAGGAGACTACTATAGCATTGGATTGGAATATAATACCTTATTATGATATATCCCAACTATTTACAGGAGGGCTGCCCTTCCACTACAGGCGTTTGGTAACCGCTCACACAGTGAAGGGACATGTAAATTCCTATTTGAAACCAGTCTGTCTTAAATGCAGCATCTCTGGTCTCCTTGGTGTCCCTCCCATCATCTCCACCGGAGATGCCGCCGTTTGCCCTGGAGCACGGGGTCCTCTCTCCCACTCTTCTCCCTTCTCCCCTCCTCTTTCCTTCATTGCGGTAGAACTGTTTCCTACAGACAATCTCCTGTAATACCTCTCTATCGGTCTCCTCTCCACTCTCAGTCCTACTTTGGTTCTGCCCTAGATCGCTGCCTCCCTAAACCTTTCTTCCCCAGCTTTAGGCCTCTCTGTCTACTCTCCAGTCACTGGCAGATTAATGTTCCTAAAACTTAACTTTGATCATGTGCTTTCCCTGCTGCAAAGCCTTGTCACCTCTGGAATAAAGTCTGTATCCTAGTGAGGCATTTCCTACTCTCTGCTGACCCTAGCTTTCCGGTTTTATCTCCTCTCCCACTTGTCACGCGCAGGCTTGGTTCCAGTCAGCAGATAACTGGGTCACTCATGACTGTGCCTTTGTTCACATTGTCCCTGCAACCTGAGGGGCCCATGCCATCTCTGTCTAGATTTTGACCATTCTCACAGACCTGGCTCAAACACAAGCTGTAACTAATCCCTGTTAGCTACCAGGAATTGAAATTTCCTCTAAATTCCCATCACAGTTTTTTACATTCATAGTATTTAGCCAGTCTGGCTTGCATTACAGTTCTTTGTGTTCCTATTGTATTCTCCCTATTTTGCTATAAGTCTTTGAACATGCATTTTATAAACATATGTAAACAATACAAGTTTATATAATATAATAGCATAAACAGTATAATATAAACAGTAGAATATGATAATGCAAACAATATTTATTTTGATACATAATGTCTAGCACATTTCCTATGTGCTGATTCAGATAAAGTGTTAAAGCACAGACTAGGGCCCAAATGAACAGTATGCTTGTTTTTATACTAACATTGAGTTTTTCAAAGGCAATTTCTAGTATCTAGTTTCAGTTTTCACTTTTTTCCAAAGAGAGTGTGGGCATCAAGAAAGAGAAATACCACTCTAAATAAATCTACTTCCCACATTTCACAGGCCTGTGGTTGTAGGCAAATTACTTAATCACCCTGTAGTACCATTTCCTCATCTAAAAAATGGAGATAATAGTGTAAATGCCATCAAATTGTCATAGGAGTTAATTGAGATATTATGGACAGTGTACTTAGAACAGGGTACATGCTCCTCAAGTGTGAGCTGCTATAATTATTTTACCACACTTCAAACTTTTGTCCCTTGTGTACCTACTACTGTTTTGAAATACCAATCTGATAACTTTAGTGTGGAGGCTAAAACTTTGAACATTTTCCTATCAGTGTCATTCACCATCTTACTACAGTATTAGGGAACTTTTGTTCAGTTTGCCAACTGACAAGTCAACCATAGTTCTTTTTTTCTTATTTTACCAAATCAGTATTTGAATACCAAGATTTATCAAAGCCCTGGTTTGGCATGGTGATGGATGGTTATTATTCATTTTATAAAATGATAATTGCCTACATGAAACACTTTACTGTTGACTCTATTAAAACAGAAATCTCAACTTAGGGCATTAAATTATAATTAAGCTTGCATACATTTGACTTTTGCACATTTTCATGAACATATTTTACTGATCGGGAGATAAGAAATTGCCTTTCTAGTTGTACTTTATCCTTGTGGCTTCAAACAAGACATTTCTCTGCAGTTCAGTTTTCAGATTTGTAAAAGGAAGAGATTCAATTGAAGTTTAAGATATTGCTCAACTCCTACGCCTGTAATTCTGGCATGAAACTCTGGGTCACTGACACCACAGACGGTGATGGATTCAGGTTGACAATAATAACCACCCACAGCAGCTGCTTTCTACTGGAGGCAAAAACCAAAGTAGGAGTTTCTTGAAGGCGGAGACCACATATTATTCTTTGAATTCCTTGTAGTTTTTAACCAAAGCCTTTAATCAAGTTAGTGCTCAGAAAACATTGAGTTAATTAATCATTAATGTCTGTAAAAGTCAATATCATATACTCAGGCCAGGTTGTGCCTGGGTCTTAATTTCCAGCTCTGTCACCAGCTGGGTGACATTGGTCAAGTTCCTTAGTCTCTCTGTGCCTAAATTGATGTGGAAAGTGGGGATAATGATAATACATACCTAACGGTATTTTCGTGAGGAGTAAATGAGTTAACATTAGTAAGATCCTCAGAATAACACCTAACATACAGTAAACTCTGTAATTATTATGGCTGCTCTATGCATGTTTGATCTTGCACTTAAAAGCAGACAAATGTGTATGAATGGAACTTGGAGTGTATTTCATTCATCTTACAGATATATCATATTGAAATTTTACCTGAGAAAGTTTGTCTAATTTAGATGGGGATGAAGTTATTCAAGCTCCTTATTTGTTCTTTAAGAATGAGAGACATAAAGCAGGCTACCTAATTGCTTGAGTTCAGACCAACGACTTGTCCAGCAATAATCAATATCAAGGCTACAGAGAACAAAGAGCTTTATTTGAGGTTTTTATAACTGCAGTTCAAGAGACACAGATTCGGGTAAACCTGAAAGAGTATCACAGGGGAGAAAGAGTCAGGAGCTTGTACAGGTGACAGTTACAAGGATGCTCACGAATTTTGACTGACCTTGATTAAAGAAAGGAAATAATTGTCCTTAGGGGACAGGCTGTCGTGAGTCATTTTAGGTTAAGGGCTCGATAATATCTTGAGTTTCTGGAGCACTGGGTAGATGTTCTGGGTGCTTGTGTTAAGATATTAAGGTGTGTTTAGGCTGAGACATAAATCACACTTCCTCGATGGCATCCTGACTACCAGCTCCATCTTGATTTTCTTTTCACACATTTCACACAGCCATGATTGGTTAGACAGAAGATCCAGGGGTAAAGGGGTAAGTCGTGTTTAAAAAAAGTTTCAATCCAATCTTTAATAGAGATGATTCTATGATATATATATTTTTTTCACAACTAAAAACTCTATCAGAAATTTCAGTCTATGTTATGTCAAAACATAAAACCCTGTTAGGTATCCTGAAGATTCCACTCATGAAGACCCCCACTGTGTGTTTATAAATTCTTGTCATTTTTAATCAAAGTCCACTAAACAATTAATTATCAAGAAAATCTTGATATGTAGAATCATTGTGTGTGTGTGTGTGTGAGAGAGAGAGAGAGAGAGAGGAGATTCCATTTAAAAGAAATCCACTCCGGAGACTAAATAGAGTTAGCAAGATAGCCAGGACTGGGGAGGAATCACGATGAAGGTCACTCTTGACTACACAAATAGAGTGCAGCTGGACGCCCATCACTCAGGCAGGTGACGGCTGAGCGCTCCGCTTGACAAAGGCCGTCCTTCCCAGCACCTCTCCACCAACACTCAGGTCTCGGCAGGTGTCAGCGGCACTGGATCACACCTCTCCTCCAGGTTCTCATGGATGGAAGTCAGCTAGTAGGAAAAGGTATCAATAGCCCCTAAGAGGGCTCTCTTTATTAGGGAAACCTGGAGTGGTGAACTGGACACCATGCCAGGGAGCAGATTCTGTCCTGCGGCAGTGGAAGCTGAGCCCTCCATAACCCCCAAGCACTCTGGCACAGCAGTACACAATCGAGGGTTCGGAACAAAGCTGCAGGCATGACTGTAACTTTAAAAATTTCCCCTTTGGGAAGCCGAGAGCAATGCACCAGACACCAGTTCTCCGCAGCCATCTGAACAGCTCAGCGCTTGACAAAAGCCTTGTGGATAGCGGGGAGCCAGTGTGCAATGCCGCCAAAACCAGATCTGAGCACCAGACCTCCCTGTGCCCTAGAGGACTCTTCACTTCACTTTCGGTCAGGCATCTGAAAGCAGAACAGCTTCCTTGGACTGAGAACTTTCCAAGTTATTTGACAATTGTAAAGTAGCAGCTGAGGCCCCTAGAAAAAGGCTGTACTTTCTGCTCATTTGAGGTAGGGAGCTTGAAATAGTTTTTAATTTGAAGGAGTGAGATAGTCCATCCATCTTATTTCACTTCCAGTACTCTGATTTTAGCAGTTTTGCCAAAGCAGTGGGACCATGTTTATTTAAATGAGGTTTAAAGAGGACTCATGACATTTCTGCAAATGCCTGGAAAATTTTATTTGGTTAAAACCCAACACTTGTCATCACATAGTTGGCAAGATTATTCTTTTAAGATAACTGACAATGAAGAACCAAAAATCTAATTTCTAAAGTTATTTTTTTCATCAAGAAAACAAAAGCAACTTTTATTAGACAAATCAAGGTTGTCAAATCAGATACAGCATCATTCTTTCGAAGGAGACAAAGTTCTGGCTCTTTGTGAGGTTTAAGGATTGGTCCCACGCTTCATGTCATTCACCTTTGAGAATTCTCATTTGCAATACATTGGTCACAGTATCCCATCTTCTGCTCAAGCTAAGAGAAGAAATCACTGCAAATACAGAAAGCCAAATAACCTGCTTCCTTGATCCTGCTGTGACATCTTGTATCTGTGCACTGCCATTTGCATTATAATGGTAAGACTGTATCATGCCAGATGTGTTATTTCAAGAAGAGGAAACATTTTAAGGACCTTAGACTAGTCCTTGCACCTCATGTGATGCAACCTCATCATGCCAACACTCCACATTCCCTGAGTGTGGACTTTGGAGTCTGTTTTCTACGCTTTCCTCTTGCTGTGTGACTTGAGGATAAATAACCTCCCTGAGCCTCAGTTTCCTCATGATGCAGCTGATTATATCTTCTCACAGAACTGTCACAACATTCAAGTAAAATAATGCATGTGAAAACACAAGTGCCTGACGCATGGTAAGTCCTCAGTAAATGGTAAGTAACCAAAAGAATTCTTAATAGGGGCAGTTGGTTCTGGCCAACAAATACCTATCTGTCTATCTATCAACTTTCTATTAATCATGGGTTAACTAGAATATATTGTTCAGAAGAAAACTTGCCTCTAGGAAACCTTCTAAGTTCTTCCGGCTGGACTAAGAATTAAATTGACATGAAAATGAAAGTTGCTCAGTCATGTCTGGCTCTTTGCAACCCCATGGACTATACAGTCCATGGAATTCTCCAGGCCAGAATACTGGAGTGGGTAGCCTTTCCTTTCTCCAGGGGATCTTCCCAACCCAGGGATCGAGCCCAGGTCTCCTGCATTGCAGGTGGATTCTTTACCAGCTGAGCCATCAGGGAAGCCCTAAAATGACATGAGACAGAGGTAGCAGGAGAAAATCAAATTTAGTTTAATACTTAGGAGAATTCCACAAACATAAGAGGGCCAGAGACCCCACATGCAGGAGAGGGTCAGAGGCAGAAAAGCAAAATGAGGACTATATACCATCCTAAAGGAGATCAGTCCTGGGTGTTCACTGGAAGGACTGATGTTGAAGCCAAAACTCCAGTACTTTGGCCACCTGATGCGAAGAACTGACTCATTTGAAAAGACCCTAATTCTGGGAAAGATTGAAGGTGAGAGGAGAAGGGGATGACAGAGGATGAGATGGTTGGATGGCATCACCGACTCAATGGACATGAGTTTGGGTAAACTCCAGGAGTTGGTGATGGATAGGAAGGCCTGGCGTGCTGAGGTTCATGCGGTCGCAAAGAGTAGGACACAACTGAGCGACTGAACTGAACTGATATACCATCCTGAGTTAAGGAATGGGATGGGTCCTGGGAGCTTCCAAGGATAGGAGAATGGTAAGAAAAGCAGATGTTTGGTAATTAGACATTTGCCCTACCATTTAGATGGGCCCTTTAGATAAAGTATATCTCCAGTAATAAACTATTTTCTGAGAAAACGCCCCAATTTAAATTCTTCTGGGTAGTTAAGGGAGGGACAGTAATTTCTCTTGCATTCACCAGGTCTCAGTTGCCTTTAGCTCAAAATAATCCTCTTGCAAAAGTGGAACATTTGGAAGAGGCTCCTTATGAACCCCTACAACACGCAAACATATAGTGTAGGTTTACACAGCATCAGTTCAGTTCAGTCACTCAGTCATGTCCAACTCTTTGTAATCCCATGGACTGCAGCATGCCAGGCTTCCCTGTTCATCATCAACTCCCAGAGCTTACTCAAACTCCTGTCCACTGAGTTGGTGATGCCATCCAACCATTTCATCCTCTGTCATCCCCTTCTCCACCCACCTTCAATCTTTCCCAGCATCAGGGTCTTCTCCAGTGAGTCAGTTCTTCGCATCAGGTGGCCAATGTATTGGAGCTTCAGCATCAGTCCTTCTAATGAATATTCAGGACTGATTTCCTTTAGGATTGACTGGTTATCTCCTTGCAGTCCAAGGGACTCTCAAGAGTCTTCTCCAACACCACAGTTCAAAAGCATCAATTCTTCGAGGCTCAGCTTTTTTTATAGTCCAACTCTCACATCCATACATGACTACTCCGAAAACCATAGCTTTGACTAGACGGACCTTTGTCGGCAAAGTGATGTCTCTGCTTTTAAATATGCTGTCTAGATTAGTTATAGCTTTTCTTCTAAGGATCAAGCATCTTTTAATTTCATGGCTGTAGTCATCACCTGCAGTGATTTTGGAGTTCAAAAGCATAAAGTCTCTCACCGTTTCCACTGTTCCCCCATCTATTTCCCATGAAGTGATGGGGCCAGATGCTGTGATCTTCGTTTTCTGAATGTTGAGTTTTAGGCCAACGTTTTCACTCTCCTCTTTCACGCAGCATAGGTTTAACAAAAGTTGTAAAGGTAGAGACATCCACAGGATGGACTAAAAGACAGGGAGAAAGAAATGGAAATAGGAAAACGGGAAGGAATGAAAGACGCGAGAGATGGCAAAATAGAGAGGAATTTTCTTTTAATTACAGACAAATGTATGGACAGGAGAAAGAAGCACAGATGAAAGAGAAGGTGCCAGACCCCGCAGGCCTAGGCAGGGCGGGGCGCCTCTGGTAGCTTGGAGCCGCGGAGCTTGGGGCTGGGGCCTGGGGGCTGGGGCCTGGGGGCTGGGGGCTGGGGCCTGGGGGCTGGGGTCTGGGGGCTGGGCGCAGGGGTGCGCGCTGTGGGCGGGGCACGAGCAGGCCCCGCCCAGGACGGGACTTCCTGTCGGGCGGACGCTCCAGCTCCCTTCCTCCCGCTGCCTTCTCGCTGCAGAAGCGCCGAGCGTCTGACGGGCTGGTGCGCCCGCCGCCCTGAGGTGAGCCCGGGCTCCCCGCTGCACTTGGGCGGGCCTGGGGGCGGCTGGCGCTCACGGCCCCGCGGGCCGGGGCGGGGGGTGGGCTCGGCCGGGGGCGCCCGGCGCGGAGGCCCCGGCTGAGAGCCCGGGACGACCCCGGCGCCGCGGGGCCTCTGAGCGGCGGGTGCGGGGTGTCCCACTGGGTGTCGCCTCGCCGATCCCAGAGGAGCCCAGAGGCCCGGCCGTGTCCGGGGCGGGTGGTCTCCGCCAGCCCCCGACTGCGCGACGTGCCGCCGCGGACGGGCGGCAGGAGGCGGCGAGCGGGGCAGAGACGTCCCCCGCGCCTCAGGGGTTCGTCTCCGAGCAGGCGAAGGCGGTGCTGCCTCTGGGCTTGTCGTCAGACTGGTTGGAAGGCAGAGGCGCGCACACAGCGGAGCGGTGTGGGGAAGACCCCCGAGTGCGCCGGGAATGGCGGCCGGCGGCCGGTGGGCTTCCGGGCGGGGCGGCCTCCTCAGAGTGTCAGTCAGCGGCGGCGCTCAGTGGCTGCCTGCTCGCGTAACTCGCGTGTTTGTATCTGCAGGCCGTGCTTCTCTTTTGAGGTCAGGATCCGTGTGTTTAGCGGCCTAATGGACCTCTCCTTTTGGCTTCACAAGGGCTCCTCACGCTCTCCTAATTAAACTTTTGATTTCCCCATCTCTTACCAGATCTCAGATTTGCCTGTCTTATATCGTTCCATGTTTCGGTTGATGTCACCGTTATCCATTCATTTGCCTAAGTGGGAAATCTGGGCCTCATTAAACTCTCCCCCTTCCTCATGGTCCGTATCCACTCTATTGCTGAGTGCCCTCACCTTTTCCTCCCAGAGCGTTTCCCTACCGTCCATTCCTCCCTCCACCCTCCCGTTCGTCTTGCTCTGCAGCCCCCAAGTAATGATGCCTCATGGCTCTCAAATCGAAATCATGCCTCTAAGGGGTAATCACCATGGCACGACCCCCAGCCACATCCCTCCTCCTGTTCCTCTTATCTCTGAGCTGTCACTTAGGCCCTTTGGGTCCTCTTCACATACCAGGAGTCCTGAAGTTGAGTTAGTCCTTCAAATCTTGGTTGAATCGTGTTCTTAGGGAAATCATATCTGGTACCTAAGACCAGGTCAGTGTTCTCCTGTTAGGTGCTTCTCGTTGAATAAATAGTCAATGCATAGCTCTCAGCTGATTGAACAAGTACAGCCTCTGGGTGGAGAATCCCCAGAAGAAAGGGTAACTTTTGAAATGAGCCTGGAAGAATTGGTAGGAGTTACACATATCAGTGCTATGAGAAGGGGGAGATATGAGTGGCTTAAGCACAGTTTCCCTCTAGAAAGCAGAGTCACCGTGAGAACATCCAGTTCTGTTGAAGCCTAGAAGAAGGGGATGGGAGTAAGAATGGAAAGAAGAAAGAAGATCTTACAAACAATTCTTGAACTGCTCTGAGTAACTCAAAAAGTGGCTTCCTTCTAAAATCATTTAAATGCTTATATTAAGAAACAGGTTTCTCACGTGGCTCAGTGGTAAAAGAATCTGCTAGTCCAGGCAGGAGTTGCAGCAGACCCTGGATTGATCCCTGGGTTGGGAAGATCCCCTTGAGAAGGAAATGGCAACCCACACCAGTACTCTTGCCTGGAGAACCCCATGGATAGAGGAGCCTGGCGGGCTACAATCCATGGGGTTGCAAAGAGTCGGACACAACTGAGCACGCACGCATATAATATATATATTAAGAAGAAAGAGCCAGCAGAAACAGCTGAAAGTATCTGTCTTTTGCCCCCACCCCCATCCCCTCTCATCCCCATTCCGATACTGTGAGCACCATGATTGGGATTTCAGACCAGTCTCCAGGGTGAAACTCTGTCAGTTATTCTCAACTGTAAAGATTAAACAATTAGGGTTGCTTTATAAATGATGCCACACATTTCTGAGTCTGACAGCTTAAAAAGCTTCACTGTCCTAGGTACAGATTTTGGAGTGTGGTTAAGCCTGTGGTGAGTTATTTTAGTCTTCTCTGTAAAAAGTCAGTGGAAAGTTGGACAGTTCAGAAGACAAAACTGTTTTATTTTTTGCCCTCTCTGAAACCTGGGGCAATTCATTTTTAGCTTTATGTTTTTTTAGTCCTGGAATTTTCTTTCCTCAGAATGTCACAGTGGAAAGAGCAGTGGACTTTCGATTCAGAATTGAGTTCAAATTCTGGATGTGTCATCTGTCTACAAAACCTTAGGCAGATTAGTTATATTCACTGAGCTTTAAGTTCTTCATCTTTACAATATCTTTAAATATAATTTTACATGTACAAAGCACCATACTCAATTAGTGCTTTCTCCCCCTTCCCTTTAAAACTTCTTTAATTTCCGTCCATGGTCAGTTGAATCCATGGATGCCAAAACTGCAGATACTGAGGGCTGACTGTTCTCTGTATTCTTTTTCTAATTTTTACTTTATTCTTAAACCCAAATATGCGTCTATCTTTTAGAATATTTCTTGTGTCATTTCTTCTCCATTCCTCAGATGATTGTTGTTTTTTTAAAGTGTGATATGGTATGGGCCCTTTGAGAAACACTTTCATAGAATACTTTTTGTTATGAAACTGTTTCTACAATAGAAGTGAATGAGGCTAGGTTAAAAGTGTTTCTTAATGGACCTGTGAATGAATATTGAGGGAAAAAAAAAGAATTCTAGAATCAGGAGGAGGGTGAATCCTGAATGGAAGTATTTTGCAAATTGAGATGTTTTTGTGAATGAACTTCTGTAATTAAGACTTTTTAAGCAATTTGTAACTGCTTTGTCTTTGTATGTTTTGAATTTGTTGAGAAGATGGCTGATCCTTGGCAGGAATGCATGGATTATGCAGTAACCCTAGCAGAACAAGCTGGAGAGGTAAGAACTGAAATCTCAGCTATGATGTGATGGATGTGGGCAGTATGTGGTTGCCTTCTTAAACAAAACATGTATTTTTATTGATCTGGATTTGTTTTCAATTTACTTAATGGGTGAATACTTCCATTTTATGTCATTAAACGTTTTGTAATAACAGTTGTATATCTAAAATTGATTGTAAGAGTCTGTGGTTTTATACATAGAAAGTCATAACCACTGAAGGTTTATTTTATGCTTTTCTTATTTGCTTACCAAAAAATATCTTTTTAGGTGGTTCGTGAAGCTCTCAAGAATGAAATGAATATTATGGTTAAAAGTTCTCCGGCTGATTTGGTAACTGCTACTGACCAAAAAGTTGAAAAAATGCTTATCTCATCCATAAAGGAAAAATATCCATCTCACAGGTATTGCTTATGTCAGTTTCATGTGATAAAAATGAAATCTAGGTTGGAGTCCAAGAATTTTGACTTTAGACTCAGAAATTGACTGTCCTTAATTTAAGCTGAACTGGAATTTATTTGGAGGGTGTCAGAATCCCTGAGAGTAGGACTGAGCAACCAGGGAGGAAGGCAGAGCTGGTTAGGGTTGGGTCAGGTTTAGGCGCCATCGTTTAGAAGCTGCCTCACTCCTGACTACTCTCTTTGGATGTCTTACCCCATTAGCTCAAGGTTACAGATCATATGCAAAAACATCACTTGCTGAACTTAGGTTTTTTTCCCTAAGCGCAAACTTCCAGGGAGCAGTGAACAGGGAATATTTGGATTCCTTTATAGAAAGAGGAGTGTTGGATGCTGGGAAGTTAATGTGACAAATGTCTGTCATAGAGAAGATTTGAAAGTTCAGTTTTATTCTCTATATTGCAAACATTTTTAGGTGCTAAAGGAGTGGTAGCTTTGAGTTTGAGAGAAAATACTAAAATCTGTCTCTCTTACGGGACACAAATATAACTGAAATACTGTCATCGTTTTAAAAGTTTTAACATTGTCATTCGCCAGTTCTTCTTCATCATGCCATTGGCCTTTCCTGGTATTTTAGCCACTGAGGAGAAAAAAAAATTGTTTAAATCTGCATATGCTTTCTCTTAGTAAAAAGGTTTATAGCTAAGAGAAAAAGACAAAAGAAATTCATGGTAATGATTATTAGGACTTTTCAATTTTGAATAAAGGACATAAATAACAGAGAAAGTAGGAAAGGAAAGAAGAAATCCAATGAATTCAGACACCGTTTACAGAGTTAACCTGACATTTACTGTGTAGTGTGTTTTAGGAATGCATATTGATACAGTGATTTTGGTGGGTGATTTTCTTTCTCTTTAACTTATTTCATGTTCTCTGTATTATCTATTGCTGCATAGCAAGTTACTCTTTAAAACCTTAGCAGCTGTAGATAACGTAGAGTTTTCTAGGATCAGGAATACGGGAGTAGCTGGACTGCGTGGTTCTGGCGAGGGTCTCAGAGAGTTATAGTCAAACTGTTGATCTCCTCAAGGCTCAACCGGGGCTGAAGGATCCGTTCGCTTATGGTTTTGGTGACCTCAGTTCCTCATGGCTCGTCTGCTGGCAGCTTCCTTCAGTTTCTTCACCACGTGGGCCCCTCCACAGAGCGGCTCACAGTGTGGTGAGCGGCTTCACCTAGAAAACAGAGGGAAGGGGAAGGTGGAGAAATAGAGTGAATAAGACAGAAACCTCAGTGTCGTTTTGTCAAAGAGTCTTCAGAATTGCGCGTTGTCACGTACACGTTGTTCCTTTGGTTAGAAACGAGTCACTAAGTCCAGATTCACACTCAAGGCGAGGGACATTAAGCTCTACCTCTTGAAGAGAGGGTTATGAGAGAATTGGTAGACTTAAACCTTCACATTTCCTTAGTAAGTTATCATCTGCAATAAAAGCCTTTTTCAGCATGTATCTGTTCTTATCTTAGTAATACATTTGAGAATTTTGAATTCTGTCATCTTTCACATGACTTGTTCTGGGGGAAATAAAATTTTCTCACTTTCATCTGTCTGCAGGAAAAACAGTAGAAAAGTGTAGTTGTGTAGACTTTTGTTATGTTTTATAGTAGACTAAAGGTTTGAAAATTGTTGAAAACTGTAAAGATTCAGAATTTGTCATATTTGCTTTTAGTTTCATTGGTGAGGAGTCTGTGGCAGCGGGGGAAAAAAGTATCTTAACTGACAACCCTACGTGGATCATTGATCCTATTGATGGAACAACTAACTTTGTACACGGGTATGTTTTTAGTATTGTAATTACTGTTCGTGTATTAACTGAATGGACTGTTCAATATGGTTTTCATTGCCACATATGCTTTAGAGAATTCTGTAGCTGTAGCATATGCTATGCATAGTTTTCCTCAGCTGTGGATGAGTAATGAGCTATTAGTGTCATGGACATGTGCAGCCAAGCGCTCTGCTCACCGCTCTTTTCCTCATTAAACCACATGAGGGTGCATGCACGCAACACTGCTGCTCTGAAATCAGCCAAGGAGCTGACTCAGCACTGGGTGCGCCTTCACAGAGCGCATTTAGTCCAGGAGAGAAGCTTCAGAGAGAACACGGGTTTAGAACATGTGACCTTGTGACCTTGGGCGAGTTAGCTTAACCTTTTTAAGCCTCAGCTTTACTTTTTTCATTCCCTGAAACGGGCACATTGATGGTACCTGCCTCATAGAATTGTTAATGGAACTTAATGAGTTGTACATTTATATAAAAACTTCACATAGTGCCTGGCACAAAGTAAGTATGTAATTCAGTATATGCTGAGAAGAATATGTAGGGGGAAAAAAAAAAAAAAATATATATATATATATACACACATTAAGTATCTCAGTCCAGATATATAGAAGAAAGCCTGATGGAATTACGAGTTTCAACAAGTAGCCGAGTTTGGTGGGATGACACATAGTTGTTATATTTGAAGTTGTCATATGTGGCCGTATGTATCTTTACGAATAGAACTGTTAAAGCCATAAAGCTAAGACGGAGGATCTATATATGATAGAATGTTACTGCAGAAACATGCTCATGATATGAGGTAACATACAGAAGATTATAGTACAGTGGATAGTATGATCCCATTTTTGTGGACCTTTAAGCTATATTCGTGGAACTTGGCATTCAAAAAGTATAGAAAGGCGTGCGGTGCCAAGTGGCCTTCCCACTTCCAACCCCAACTTCTCAGAATCCGTTTCCAGAGGCAGCTGTTGGTATCAGTTTCTTGTGAATCTTTTCAGAGATGTCTCGTGCCTATAGAAGCATTCTGCATGTATGCATCTGTGTATTCCTCCGCCCCTGCCCCGCACTTATACAGAGGGTTGCATACTATACACACAGTTCTGGGAAGGGATGAGACTGTTCATAGGAGAAAAATTGTAAGCAGTTATATCATGAAAAAAAGTTCGTTGAAAATAAGTTCTACCTTGGTAAATTTGTGTTTTTTGTTTTTTTTTTTCTTAAAGATTTCCTTTCGTAGCTGTTTCAATTGGCTTTGTGGTAAACAAAAAGGTATGTTGTTTAACTTTATGGTTGGTAAAATGCCTTGCTGTTGTTTTCTGAGAAAGAGTAAACGAGTCTCCATGATAAATTTAGGTTGTCTCTATTCAATATATGTAGTACCATTATTTTGAAATAAAACACAGACCTGCTAAACTTGTTGTGATACTTTTTCCCAGTGAAGAAAACGTAGTGTCTTCTGAGAAGATTTTACAAGGAAAAAATATGCACAAGTAACTGAAATATGATTCAGTATTTAATCACCATTATATATGTGAATATGATAGGAGTTGATATAGGATCTGAAATGTTTAATGGAAGAGTTGGGTGCTGAGCTAAGAATGCTTTAGTAGACATTTAGTGAAGGGAAAGACCAGGAAGTGGTAGGGGCCAAGTGTGATGAGAAAATAGAGTATATTCAGGAACCTAAATACTTACTATATCTAAAGCCCAGTAGCGTACACTCTACACCTATTGCATTTCCATGCTGTTTGAGTATTTGATTAATAAAAAAATGAATGATATTTAACATTACATAACACCTTACATAACTGTCTTCAAGGAGCTTGCGATATATTTGATCAACATGTACACAAAAGAGTTAAGAAAACCCTGAAAATAAAAACATAAATTAAAAAAAGAACATAAATTAGTGCAAATGAAATCTTAGGCACAGGATTGTATTAATCAGTGAGAACCTTCAAAAGGAGATAAGCGAGCATTTCTCTTATCATCCGTTCTGGACTGTTGAATTCCCAGTTCAGTGCAAAAGTTAGATGTCGAACTATGAAAAAATAAAAAGTAAGAACGTGAAGAGGGTGTAGCAGCAGTTTGAGGAAATCTTCATAATAAATTGAAGGGGTCTTAGAATTTGGTCATGTGAGTTGGGTCATATTGGGAATTTTCCAGGTAAAGAAGAAAAGGAAAGTATTTTAATCAGAAAGAACAGTCTGGGGATGAGCAGGATGTGTATGTGCGACAGTGAGATGTTCGTTGTGAGTGAAACTCTGGAAATGGTCGGAGCAGAACTGGCGAGGTGAGCTTGCTGTGGTCAGGCCATGAGGCCATGTGGTCTGTCTGTGCCGGAACACTTACTGGCTTCGAGGTGGTTGGAAACCAGCAGAGGTTTTTCAGTGCAGAGTGCCAGATAATTCCAGCACCGTTCGAGGTCACACCAGAGGGGTGGGCAATTCTGAACTGAGATGGAGGTGGTGAGAATAACTGAGGAAATAGCCAAAATCAGGAAGTGTTTTCAAGATAAAGTTGACTCATGGGGAAGGACTGAGGCACGCATGATCAGGTTGTGAGGGAGCATGACCTCTGTGGCTGAGGTTTCTGCAAGCCTAGGTTCCGAAGCACAGCTTCTGACCTGCGTTAATGGGGTTGGTGGGAGCCACACCTATAAGGGTAGTTGACTTTGTGGACTGGAAAGAAAAAGCCTGTAAGAATCAAGAGAGCTAAAAGGGAATTGGAAGAAAAGGAAGGGTGAAAACGCCTGAGACACACAACTGGTGGGGGTTAGGCAGAGAGGAAAGTCAGAAGAAAAAGTGACCCCAAGAGAGAGCAGCGGGAGGAGGACAGCACCAGGAGCACAGAGTATGGGGTTAACTGTTGGTGGTCCGCAGCCTCCAGATCTTCAGAGTCTTGCTTGGTCCATGAGAGTCCATTCACGATCTCTTTGCAGGGAGTTTCAAGAGATGCATGATCAGAGCAGAAGCCAGATTGTGATGTAGAAAGAGAATGAGAGACTCAAAGTCTAGACCACTCTGTGGCAGTGAGGAGAACAGGAGAAGGTAATGAAGGCCTGGTGAGGGAGGGTCACTCTGGCGAGAAGTACCAGAATCAAAGCCCAAGAGACAGGGATCCGTTGATGGAGCAGGTTTTCAGAAAAGGGTGACACAGGAGGAAGGAGTCACCTTAGAAAACAGGGAAGATCTGCCTTCATCTGAGGCGGGAAGGAGAGAGGTCAAAATGTACACCCTGAGTTTGGAAACTGATGGGAGGAGACTCAGGGTTCAGACCTGATGACCTCTTCCTCAGCTCAGCTGGGAATTAGCATTTCAAATAGCCCACAGTCTAGCCGTTTAAAAGCATTAAAAGCATTAACGTACCAGATACTCTTGCTGCTCTCTTAGAAAAAGTATGACTGAATGAAGAAAGTGCTCAGGCTTGGTAAAGAAAGCTCGCGCTGCTCCCTCCGCAGGTGGAGTTTGGCGTCGTGTACAGCTGCCTGGAGGATAAGATGTATACTGGCCGGAAAGGAAGAGGTGCCTTTTGTAACGGGCAGAAGCTGCAGGTTTCACGCCAGGAAGGTGGGTTCCCCCTCTTGTTGGGTGTGATTCAGACCACGCACTCGTGCGGCAACCTCGGTGTTCTCCAAGTGTGACCTGACTCATAAGTGTGTGTGTTTTCTCTGCTTTCTCATCGTGACCACAGTTGTGGACGCTGTCGTGGAAGCTGGGGAGGCAAGTACAGCGAGCAGACGGCGTGAACGCAAGGCTGCGGCTTTGTCAGGGGCCCTGGGGAGCGAGCGCGCCTCCCGCCGCACGGCGCTGTTGGGTCATTGCTTCAGCCCTGCGTCTCAGATTCTTTCTAGAATTCCTCTGCTCTGATGCCACTGGGACTAGTTATTAGTAAATTGAAAGAGAAAAGCCCCTTCAAGTTGGAAATCATTAAAAATGAGACATAAAGCTATTATATATAAGGATGGGTAAAGAGCACCTTTCTACTGTATAGCGCAGGGAACTATATTCAGGGTCCAATGGTAAACCATAATGGAGAAGAATACGGAAAAGAATACCTAGATACATATATATATATATATATATATATATATAAAAAGCTGTAACTGAATCACTCTGCTGTGCAACAGAAACTAACACAGCATCGTAAATCAACTATACTTGGATAAATTTTTTTTTAAATGAGGCATAAAACTTTTTGTAATGAGCATAGTGATTGGCCTTTTTAAGTCTGCTTTCTCTGGGGCAGCTCACTGTGTTTTGGAGGCACTTCTCTTCCCTAAAGCAATCCCAACATTTTCCACAGTTTACACTTGCAGGTTCGTTTCTTTTTTTTTTCCAGATTCTTTTATGTGCAGCAAAAACTTTAGAATCCTCCTCCACTTTTATAATTTTTCTCCTCAGACTCTTAATTTGAGGGCAGATTTTGAATTTGTTTTCTTTTTATTGAACTCTAAGACCACAGAGATTAGAAGATACATTCTAATTTTCGAGATGTTAACATGTGAAAAAAATGTGCATCTTAGAATTGAAGGAATGTGGCAGCTTTCATAGAAAGAACTCTTTCCCCTCTTCTGTTATTTCTTTCACTTACACAGGTTATGTGATCATTAGAAGAGCTCACAGTTATAAACAAGGCTTGCAACAAGCTGGCGGGCACATCTCAGCTGTGGGCGGAGGTGAAGTGTGAGGTGTCCCAAGAGTAGCCTGTGAGCCAGGAGGGTTGAGTGTGTCCTGAGCTTTGGTCACAGTGCTTCAAAGAGAAAATAGAAAGCACTGGATAATTTGTCAAGTTAGTAAATGGAGGTCAGATGACTAATTTTATTGAGGTATAGTTGACTTACAGTGTGTGAATTTCTGCTATACAGCAGAGTGGTTCCACTGTACACATTGTATTCTTTTCCACATTCTTTTCCGTTGGGGTTGATCACCAGATGTTGAGCGTGGTGCCCTGTGCTGTACGGGGCCTTGTTTATCTGTTCTGTATGTGGTAGCTTGCATTTCGCAATCTCAGACTCCCAATCCCTCCCCTGCCCCACCTCTTCTCCCCTTGGGCGACCCCAAGGCTGTTCTCTGTATCTGAGCCGCTTTCTGTTTCATAGGTATGTTCATTTGTGTCATGTTTTAGACTATGTTTGTCTTTATCTTTCTCACTTCTCTTAGTATGATAACCTCTAGATTCGTCCATGTAACTGCGAAGGGCATTATTTTGTGGTCGAGTAATATTCCATTGTATATATGTACCACATCCTCTTTATCCATTCATCTGTTGATGGACATTTAGGTTGCTTCCATATCATGGGTGTTGTACATAATGCTGCGGTGAATGTAGGAGTGCATGTATCTTTTCAAATTACAGTTTTGTGTGGATATATGTCCACCTAGATCATATGGCAACTCCATTTTTAGTTTTCTGAGGAACCTCCGTGCTATTTTCCATAGTGGTTACACCTGTTTACATTTCTGCCAACAGTCAGTCAGTTCAGTCGCTCAGTCGTGTCCAACTCTTTGCGACCCCATGGACTGTAGCACACAGGCCTCCCTGTCCATCACAACTCCTGGAGCTTACTCAGACTCATGTCCACTGAGTTGGTGAAACCATCCAACCATCTCATCCTCTGTTGTCCCCTTCTCCTCCCGCCTTCAATCTTTCCCAGCATCAGAATCTTTTCAGATGAGTCAGTTCTTCATATCAGGTGGTCAAAATATTGGAGTTTCAGCTTTAACATCAGTCCTTCCAATGAATATTCATGACTGATTTCCTTTAGGATGGACTGGTTGGATCTCCTTGCAGTCCAAGGGACTCTCAAGAGTCTTCTCCAACACCACAGTTCAAAAGCATCAATTCTTAGGTGTTCAGCTTTCTTTACAGTCCAACTCTCACATCCATACGTGACTACTGGAAAAACCATAGCCTTGACTAGATGGACCTTTGTTGGCAAAGTGATATCTCTGCTTTTTAATATGCTGTCTAGGTTTGTCATGGCTTTTCTTCCAAGGAGCAAGCATCTTTTAATATCATGGCTGCAGTCACCATCTGCAGTGATTTTGGAGCCCCAAAAAATAAAGTCTCACAGTTTCCATTGTTTCCCCATCTATTTGTCATGAAGTGATGGGACCAGATGCCATGATGTTCCTTTTTTGAATGTTGAGTTCTAAGCCAACTTTTTCACTCTTCTCTTTCACTTTCATCAAGAGTCTCTTTAGTTCTTCTTCACTTAACTGTGGTACCGTTTAATTTTAATTTTTGTTTTATTTCAAATCTATATATAAACTATTTTTAAATTCTACTTTTTAAAAACATATGTAAGGCATTTGGTGGCTATCATGCATGTAGGCAAACTGGTTATATTCTGCACTTTCGGGGAGGTAGGCTAAGAAGCTAGATGCCTTTTGATGATTATAAAAATGATGATAAAATGACTAGAAGAGAAGAAGAATTCATAAATATTTAAAGCCTTAGAAAGACAAATATGATTCAACTAGGAAGAAGGATAAAAATGTCCAATTTGTTGAGCTACACTGTCAAATTTTTTTGTCAGGTTCTTACTTATAAACTGTAGTAATTATTTGAAACTTTTTCTTTTAGATGTTACCAGATCTCTCTTGGTGACAGAGTTGGGCTCTTCCAGAACACCAGAGACTGTGAGAATTATTCTTTCTAATATGGAAAGGCTTCTTTGCCTTCCCATCCATGGGTAAGCTCTTTTTACTTTACCCCTGAAGTTGAATATTCTATTATATTGATGCTATAGATAATTTGACATTCTAAGGAATGAATTTTTATTTAGAAATGAACTTTTAATTAATAGACATGGAGTCAGTACCGTAATTCTAATTTTAAAATGTGATTTTTTAAAAACCTTTATTTGAAAATAATTTGAAATTTTGAAAACCTTGCAGAAATAAAAACCTGTAAGAAACAGCAGTGTGCAGTTAAAAACCTGTAAGAAGCAATTCAGCTATTGTTAACATTGTACCATTGCTTTATCATTTTCTCATTCCTTCTTTTCTGTCTCTTTCTTTGTGTGTGTGTGTGTGTTTGTGTAAATATTCTCCTTTTCTCCCCCTCAGCAATTTCATGATAAATTATTTAGTGTGTGGCTCTTTACCCCCACATAATTCAGTTTGTTATTTCTTAAGAATAGGGATATTCTCTTCTGTAGCCACAGTACAACTATTGACTTCATAACTGTATCCACACATACTTAGTTTTGTCAGCTAATCTAGCTATGTCTTCTATAGCATTTTTTTCCTCCAGGGCAAGATTCAGTCTAGGGTTAGCATTACATTTGGCTGTCGTGTCTGTTTCACCGCCTTTAACCTGGAACATTTCCGTAGCCTGAGTGTTACCCACTTTCTCTAAGTTTTCAAGTTATTTGCACAAGGTAGGCAAGGTAGACTCTTACAGTTCATTTCTGACCTGTCTGTGTCAGTAGTTTTCTTCCCCCCTTATCATTTCTTATTTTATGTTGTTTGTTCTTCTTTTTTAAAAATCTTGATTAAATTACTTGGCCGTTTGTCAGTGCTTTTTTTTTTTTAGTGCTTTTTTTTTAAAGAAAGAACCAGGATCTTGATTATCAATCTGGTCTGCTGTCCTTATCCTCCCTGCTTTATTGTTTTCATCATTGTGCTTTCTTGTCATTCATTTTGTTGTTTCCTGGTTTTTTTTTCCTTTTTAAGTAGAGAATTTATTTTTATGCTTTGATTTTTATTGAGGTGAGTATTTAGGCTATGAGTTTTTATCTGATTGCTGGTTTATATGTATCCCACAGATTTTGATGTGTTTTCATGGCAGTTTTTTTCCACAAAATTTGTAACTTCTGTTTGTGTTTCCCCTTTTACCCAAGAGTTGTATTCTTAAACTTCCATGGGGAAATGCTTTTTGTGCTTTCTTGGTTTTGTTTTTTAATTTGTAGTTTTATTACATTGTAATAAATATATTTTATGGAGCTTTATTATGTTCCCTTTGGGCCTAGTATATGATCAGTTTTTGTGGAACTTCTATATACACTGGAAAAAAGTACATTTCGTACTTTGATGTTTGGACTTGAAGTCTGATTGTTTCCATTTGTCCAGTTAATCTTTGTCCACCTTTATTTTTAGTGTTTTTGAAATCAGTGCATTTTAACTGCACCTTTTGAATACAGCATAGAGTGGAGTTTTGCTCTATAATCAATTTGAAAATCTTTTCTTTTTAATAAAAAAGTTAGGCTTGTTCATTTATTTATATGACCATTTTGTTTGGTCTCAATTTTGTATTATCTTATGTTGTATTGTGATTTGTATATTATGTTTTATATTAAGTACTCTGTACTTATTTAGTGTATCCTCTTTTTTTTCTCTCTTTTTCTATTTATAAAAGATTCAATTTTATTCTCATGGGTTTCTTTTATATTAAAACTGTTTATAATGCCCTTAATATTCTCTTTTCTTACTTAACCGTTCTGTTAGTTCTGTAAAGACTCCAGAACTACTTAGCTTCTGCCTATTGCCTATATAACATTCAGTGATTTTACTCTGCTTTTCTTTCCCTCTCAATCTAGTTTGTTTTTTTTTTAATTTAAGCTATGTAAGTTGCATTCTTTCTAATTTATCAGGCATATTATTACTACATATTATTTCACCCATAGTCCCATCCTGTGGTCTTAGTTTTTCCTTTATAAAATGGTCACTGTCCTGTGAAGTTTTCTTGGTGTCAGAAGTTCAGAAATAACAAGTAAAACCATTGAATCACTGAATTCAATTTTTATTACGCACAAACCAAAAAGACACTTTTGCAAACCAGGAACACCCAGACCAAAACATGGGATGAGGCTCAGCCATGTATTGTTATAAAGCAGTTTATACAGTAAGAAGGCAGCAACTAGTTATTGTTCAAAATGATTGACTATAATAGAATTTTCTTAAATGATAGGGAATTGATTAGTGGTTAAGTCATATCCACCTTGAGAAACAATTTAAGTTTGCTTGTAATTTTCAGAAGCATAAGCAAGAGATGATCTAGGTCTAGTTACTTTTGTAAAATGTGCTAAATTAACCTTTGTTTTCATAACTAAACTGATTTGGTCTGCTCAGGGAATTTTCAAGACTGGTCTCTTTTTTTTGCTTTAACACCTATCACCTTTGTATTGGTGAAGCTCATCCTCTAGTAGATTTCTTGGGAAGGGCACCTGTGCACGGTATTCCAAGATTTCTGGCATATTCCAAACTGTTTTCCTATGGTCTTGAAACTCCAAGGACAGCTTGGCTGGATAGAACATCCTTAGTGAAAGAAAGTATGAAGAATATTTCTTTTAAAATGCTGTTTCACTGTTGCTTTGCTTTATATGTTGTTTTTGGGAAATCTGATGCCAGTCTGATTTTACTGACTTTTGAATTATTTCATGTTTTGTTTGGAGTCTCTGAGAAATTTTTTTTCTTTTAATCTTTTATGGCTGATACTTTTATAAGGGTATATCTTGGAATTCTTAGAGTTGCTTGTTGTGGAATGGTTTTCTCCCTTTAATCAATAGATTAATGTCTCTTTTTCTTTTTTTCTAGCAATTTTTCTTGAATTTTAAATATTAGTTCACTTATGCTATTTTCATTTTCTTCTTCAAAGACACCAGCAGGAACATTCAACCTCCTTTGTATCTTCTCTTCTGTTACTTTCTCTCTGGCCCCTTTTACTTTCTTTTATTGTTTTTTTTCTCGCTGCCCTTTTTCAAGTTTTCATTTGCATCTCTTCTCTTTAAGGGTACCTTGTGATTCAGTCTTAATTTCCGATAAAGTTTTGTCTTTTTTTATTCCTCTTCATTTCTGAGTTATATTATCTCTTATGTTATTTTTTCCTTCTTTTATTTCATTCACTTCTGTGCTTACTTTTCCTTTGCAGAGAAAGTTTATCAGCCAGAAAAAACCCAAACACTTTATTATTAATGATGTTTGATGTTTCACTGTAGTTACATGCGGCTGTGTCTACTTTTTTCCGTTTCTGTTCACTTTGTGATCTGGGTTCCTGGTTTCAGAGTTTCTTCTTCCGTTAGTTCTCTTCTTCTGTGTAATTTCTGTTAGGAATCCCTGTTAGGTGTAGGAGGCAGGGACTGGCATGTCATTTTCTCTTTCATTTCTCAAGATTTTTCATTTCTTTTACTTTTTAAAGGCTTATTTATTTATTTCTGGCTGTGCTGGGTCTTTGTTGCCATGCTCAGGCTTTCTCTAGTTGTGGCGAGCGGGCTGCTCTCCACCGTGGGCCACAGGCTCTAGGGCACCCGGGCTCAGAGTGTGGCTCACGGGCTCTAGGGCACACGGGCTTCAGGAGTGTGGCTCACAGGCTCTGGAGCACCCGGGCTTCAGGAGTGTGGCTCACGGGCTCTAGGGCACACGGGCTCAGAGTGTGGCTCATGGGCTCTAGGGCACACGGGCTCAGGAGTGTGGCTCACGGGCTCTAGGGCACACGGGCTCAGAGTGTGGCTCACGGGCTCTAGGGCACACGGGCTCAGGAGTGTGGCTCACGGGCTCTAGGGCACACGGGCTCAGAGTGTGGCTCACGGGCTCTGGAGCACCCGGGCTTCAGGAGTGTGGCTCACGGGCTCTGGAACGTGGGTCAGTAGTTGTGGTGTCCAGGCTTAGTTGCTCCATGGAGTGTGGGGTCTTCCCAGACCAGGGATTGAACCCACATCCCCTGTATTGGCAGATGGATTCTTTACCACTATATCACCAGGGAAGCTCACCACCTCCTTTATTTTAAGTGGAAGTATAATTGTATATTAATTGTAAATGACATTTATGAGGCAAAGTAAATCATTATGGATCCCATTTCCTTTTTTGGGGGGATTCATTTAATGAAATGCACTATATTTGTTTACTTCAATGATGTTTCTTGTGTGTTGCTTTAGGGAATGATTTGATCATGACTTGGCTTCTCTTTTGAGACCCTTTAATCTGCTAGGCCTTCCGCAGGGTGCTTTGCTTCTGTTGTTTCTGATCATTGCAGCTGTGGCCAATTGGTGTCCCCATTTCGATGACAAGAAGACTAAAATTTGAAGAAGAAACTTCTTTCAAAATTACAGATTTTAAGCAGCTGAGCAGGGAAGCAAACTCAAATCTTTGTGATTCTGAAGATGGACAGGTTCTTTTTAGCTCTATACCATCCTAACTGTAAAGGAGGATCAGACTAATATGGGATTCAGACAGAACACATTTGCAAAATCTAGGCCACAGCCTCAATTGTTTGGTGACTAAGTACTATCTTTAGTAATACTTACCCATAAAAGAATATACTTACTTATCAAAAGACCTCTTGCCAGAGAGCTATTGAGATAC
This sequence comes from Muntiacus reevesi, assembly GCF_963930625.1. Classification (NCBI taxonomy): domain Eukaryota; kingdom Metazoa; phylum Chordata; class Mammalia; order Artiodactyla; family Cervidae; genus Muntiacus; species Muntiacus reevesi. Next base: position 1,286,656 of record NC_089260.1, on the reverse strand, counting down.
ATCAGAAGTAGACAGAAGCATTGCATCTAGCGTTGGTCTTCCAGCCCAGGGTTCAATGTCTGAATAGAATGCCAAGAGATGATTTATGGAAGATCTTGGTGTTTTCTTTCTGTGATGTGAGGTATGAACTATCACATATCCCCTGAGAAAGGAGGA